>NC_088382.1:100654375-100986250 GCF_037993035.2 Macaca fascicularis
TTAATGCTAAATGCTTTGCTACACTGTAACTAACCTAAAACCTTTTAGTGACAAATTCCTAATATGTGGAAAAAAGCATACACATAAAGGAATAATATTGTGAAAATGAATTTGTTATGATAAAGAAAAAATAAAGTGGAAACTTTTAGAGTATTACTTCATAGGGCAGATTTTGTAAACTGTCGTATACTGTAAAGGGTTAAATCAGCGTTTTGTGATTTTTAACAGATTTTCTGTGAGTGAAGTTTATTCTTCCAACAATGTCTACTCCATACCCAACCCAACTCACAGCCCTATGACTATTATCTTTGCATTAGTTAAAAAGTTAGTATATAGGCATCAAACAACCTTGGCTGTAACCTATAGACTCTCTATCCATGTATCAGGTTATAGACTGGTTTTTCAAAAGTGAACAATTCTGTGATAAGTTAGAGTACCATTTAGTAATACAGCAACATTGTGTCATTTATTAGCATCATAATTCCTTGTTATGTAAGTTAAATATATCAAGAAAGAAGAGACTATTGCTTTGGGAAAATGTGGTTCAAGTTTTACGGCATATAGTTTTGCTATGTGACAGACAGCTAACTTTTCTTATGAAAAATACATATTTGCATGTAAACAATGATTTGAAAATACTTGAAAAATAAACTTTTAACCCAAATGAATAAATAAGAAATATAAAACAAGCACAAAACCTTACGGAAGTCATAAAATAGTAGGGAAGAGACTAGACGGAAGACATCTGTTTTCCAATTTCAACACTAGAATGACTAAAACTATCTACCTATAGAACTATCTATAGATAGTATACTATCTATACTCTGCTCAACAAGCTCAGAAATTAAATATTTTTAATAATAAAAATCTGTCCTGGTTATAAACCCTGCTGATGAAAATACAATACATATAAAAATGTATAGCCATGTTATTTTCTAGTATAAATTCCTTTGAAACTATAAGTCTTTGGGGAAAAATATAAGGTAAAATTTTCCAGTTTTTCCCCCTTTGAAAAACTCAGGAAAAAAGGAAGATTGAACTAATAAAATTTTATTTCTTAAATATAAATTTGACCTAAAATATTTTCTCAAACTAATTCATGAAACAGCAACTTTTACCAATACCTTTGTATACTCTTAGTTCTCATCCAATATAAATAAAATTTTAAAATCCTTTCATAGTTCTATTAGAAATAAGTAGTAAATTTTGATATATTACACATATACACGTGTGTGTGTGTGTGTGTGTGCGTTTGTGTGTGTTTGTGTGTGTGTTTGTGTGCCTCTGGTCAACTCTAAGGATGACAGACACTGTGTAACAACACCTGGGTCAACTCTTTTAATTTATATACAAAGCAAAGAACAACATTAATGGAGATATACAATGATTATTCAAACAAGCTATACATATGTACAAAGGCAAATAGACACATAACAAAACAGTCTCTGCAGACTGATTGTATATAGTAAGAAAAGATCAAAAGACTTTAAAACCTAAAGGACTTTTGACATACAAACTCTTCTTGAGGAATGTTTGTTTTAAGTGGTTTCAAAAATACAAATTATAGCCAATCAAAACATTGCTTTGGTTGGTCCATTTAAGTATCCAATTCAAAAAGCATATCAAATCTTTTGGGTACTAGGCAGTTTCCAAAGTAGCATGGTAGTATTACTTGTTAAAAGGGTTCTGTTTTCAGTAACAGTACTGAATGGAAAGGGTCTGCAGATTCCAAATTGGAATAAGGTCTATCATATTCTGAAACAAGAATTAAAATGACTTGAGAATGGGCAAATAATAAAGCAAACCAATTAATTATATGGTCATTCTGACCCCAGCTCTTATACAAATTATACATATATTTTGTGTATGTTTGTGAGAGTTGTATGTATGTGAACTGTGTGCATGTGTATTCACATACAAGTATATACTGAAACCTATAGTGGAAAAGGAAAGTAGGGCCAAAAAAAAAAAAAAAAAAGAAAAAGAATAAAGAAAAAACTGAGACCTAAGTATAAATATCTCATTTTAAAGTAAACAATAAGTTTATAGTTAACAAAGATTTTTTTTTCTATTTGAAAACCCATTTTCCTAAAGAACAAAGTAGTAAAAAAAAAAAAAAAAAAAAAAGAGAGGTCACCAAAAGACCAAGATAGGAAACGTAACATGGAATACAAGCTTGAATCTGGGAAACAAGCTCAAAAATCAGCGGGGAAAAAAAAAAGTACTGGTTTTAGAAGTTCAAAATTCAGTGAAACAAACTTTTTGCCAATAGACCTAGGGATATGAGAAATAGAATTAGGGAGAGTTTACACTTACCTATATATCAGCAGATTTTTCTGGAAGAAATCCTTTTTTTTTTTTTTTTTTTTTTTTTAACAACAGTAACATCCAGAGTGACAAATTGCAGGAGATTTAATGTATAAAATTTCTAGGAATTAAAAGCTTAAACTCAAAAATTCTTCATCCATATATGTTATAAGAAATTATAGAATTAAAACTTAATGTACGTCAATTATTTTCAAATGTCCAAATTCTTTTGGAAAAAAATATCAGTTTTACTTTGAAATTGCTCAACTTCTGCTATTCATATGGTCTGATTAGTGACATAAGTAGCAGCTGTTTTTCAACTTCAGTTTCATTCACTACCATTGTTTCCAAATTATCAATCTCTGCTATTAATTATGAATTTAAGACCATATTATTATCAAAAACCTAGAGACCAATCATATATCTGAAAAGAAATACCCATTAAAAATTCTCCCTCCTGTCATTGAGAACTATGCATTGAACATTCCGAATCATTCTAAGCCTCTGAAGAGACTGTAATGATCCATTCATGAGCTGGTATGAAATCAGTGGGAAGCAGAACAACAAAAGCAACTTTAAAAGCAACAAGAAATTATGTACCATATATACACTGTAGCAAATATTTTATATTTGAGAGTCTTTACAGCTTACATTTCCATTCCATTATTACAAGTGATGAAAAACAAAAAATTGCAAGTAGTACGCAAATTATAAATATACAGTCTTCCCACTTCACTAACCAAATTCCTACTTTCCAGTGTAACTTCCCAATTTATGCAGGAAACCTCCTGCAAGGCTGAAACTGATTAGAAAATTCTTTATAGTTTAAAATAGCTCTTTCTCATTTTTAGAGAAGTCAAATACTCAACCATCAAAATTAAGAATAAATTGAATTGTCACAGTCCATTACAGTTATTGTTGCTAGATCCACCTCATTTGCAGATGTCCAAACTATAAAATGAATAATTCTTTCTCTTCAAATTCATCTGTTCTTAAAATGCTACTTAAAACTTTGGTTGTTTTCCTGTAATATAAAAGAAAAAGTTAATTTATCAATTGATTGAATACGGTTTTTACTAATTAGTCCATCAAACCAAATACTGTGAATGTACCAGGTGTTTACAGATTTAAATGCATGTTAACACAGAAACTATTAAAGTAACTAGAACTGTCAAGTAACAAAATGGCTCATGTTTTAAAAATATATGTAATTCATTTTAAAATATATTAAATTGTATTCCAAACCTGTTGTTCTGTTTCTGTGGCACCTAGTTTTAAAAAATGTATTAATGTGTAAATCAAAAGTAAAATGAATTCTAATGTGTAAGTTTGTTTTAAAAAGTGTATGTCAAGCTTTTATTTACACAATAAAATGTTATTAAAGGTGGAAAGTCTACAAATGAAACAGTGACTATAGTTTATATAGCACTGAAGTTTAAATTTATTCTTACAGACCATGGATTACATATCCCAAAGATCTTTGAACAGGTGGAAAAGTTGAAATATCAAGTACATTTTTTCTTATTTAATATTCCTGTATGAGAAGTATTATACAAAATTTTAATTCCTGCTCTAATTAACTTTAAAAAGAATTGGCTAGAGATTTAAAGTTAGGGAGTTTAAGAAATATTAACATAAACTATGAACAACATAACGTTTTTTTAAAATTATAATTTGAGGAAAAAAATACTATGAATTCCAAAGAATTAGAATACCAAAAATGGAGATAGGAGGTAGTACCACATATCTCTCATTTGAACTTTTCTCAGTATACCTATATCCTGAATCTCATATCAGAAGAGTCCTAGCTGCCTTTACCTATATAAAGGTATTTACAAAAACTCTAATAGAAAGTTAAATTCCAGTCAAATGTAAGTAGAGACCATAAAGAATGGGAATCATTTACTAAGAGCAAATGAGAGAAAAGTATCATACTCAGTAATCTCATGCATTATTTTATTAATCCTAACAGTCAGAGATTATCATCCTTATCAGCAACTGCAAAACTAAGGTTCAATGACGTTAAGTGACTTGTCCAAGTTTGAACTGCCAGTACACAGAATGGAGCTACAATTTGAAGCCATGTCTGATGACAAAATCCATGTCCTTTCCATGCATATCCTAAGAGATGCATGTATGTATTCATTATGTGTATTTATTTAGATGGAATTTGATAAGGTAACAGAAATATAAAGGGCTAAGAACAGCAAAGACATGTTAAAGAAAAATACATGAGATGATTTGTTATAATGTATAAAAAGACTAATTGAACAGAATGGATAGCCCATTAACAGACCACGCATATATTGCCACAAAGATGTCAGAGAAGTACCATTTCAATAAATATTTTTAAAATGACTGGATATCCATGTAGAAAAAGGTAAAACTTGATGCCCACCTCACATCATAGAGTAAAATTAATTCCAGGTGGCAAATATAATTTAATTGAAAAAATAAAACTTTTAGAGTATTGGATAATATTTTCATGACCTTCCAATTAAAAATATTTCTTAAACAAAATACAGCTATTCCATTCTAATTTTTAGACAGTTACTTTATAATAATTGGTTTATTATACCTTTAGATTTTTGTAGTTTTCTGAATTACCTGTATCTTATAATAAGGAAGGTTAAAAATCTAGAGGTAGAGTCTGATGAAAATGTTAAAGAAAAATATTTTTAATATAATATTACAATATAAACTTAGAAAACTACTTACTGGTTTTTGCAGTACAATGGGATGATCAGGCAGAAAGTCTGGTTTTTTTCTGCAGATGGAAACACTTGAGAGCTTCAACAGGAAATCTCTGCTGTATTTAATTCTCTCTGTAGATATTAAACATCAAATGTAATGTTATGAAATGTAGAGCTGTCTAGATCACTTTTTGGTTTATTTTTTTCTGGATGTCCTCTATTATTTTATAAAATGATGAGTAGTGTGTCTATGCAAAAGAGGAGGAGAAAAAGGCTTTGAAAAGCATCTACTTCCTCCAATTCTCCTTTTACATAGAAAGAAAACCAAGTAACCAAGGAAAAATGAAAGAAATATAATTAGGAAAATGGGGAATGCATGGCTTTTTTCATCTGGTTATTCAGGTCTAGTAAAATGATCTTCTATAAAGTATAACCACAGTAAAAACTATTAGGCAATTCAGATCCTGCCAAAATGTTACTTTAATGAGCCTATCAAGTCTCAATCAATACTAAAAACTTAACACAATAAAAATAAATTCAATTCAAGAAACATTTATTGTACATCTTACTATGTATCAGGAACTGTGCTAGGTAATAATGAATAGGACCCAAGATAGGGCCCTTATCTTCAAGGAGAACAATGTTTCAAATATCTGCAGATTTCAAATCAGAAATGATTACCAGAAACGATCACCAAGACAGATTATATGCTGTCCCAGAAGGAATGGAATAATATGTTTAATGTTCTAAAAGAAAAGAACAGTAACCAAGAATTTCATGTCCAGTGGGGGGAAAAAACCGCTCAGAAATGCATGTGAAGGAAAGACATTTTCAGATAAAGTAAAATTGAAAGAATTCATCACCAGCAGATGTGATCTTCAGGAAATACTAAAGGAAGTTCTACAGGCTAAAGGGAATTATACTAGATGGAAACTTTACTGTTGAGAAATAAAGAGCAAAAGAGATGATAAATAGGTGGGTAAGTATAACAGATTCCTTTTTTTCTCTAAGTTTTGTTTTAAGAAATATGTATTACTGTTAAAGTAAAAGCAGCCACAGATGATATATAGATGAAGGATGTGGCTATGTTTCAATACATTTTTATTTATAAAAACAGGAATTGGTCTGTAAGCCATAGTTTACTGACCCCCTAAACATTACATTAAAGACTACAAATTGACAGAGTGGATTTAAAAAATAAGAAGACCCTAGTATATGTTGTCTACAAGAGACACATATTAAATATAAAGGCATGTAAGTTGAAAGTAAATGGATATAAAAAATGCAAAGACTAGGAAAAAGAAGGGTTGAATTACTATCCTATCTTCCTATCAACTAACAGGTAACAATTATCAATGTGTTGTTCCTAATACACAGTTCTGAAATACATCAAGGAAAATTTAACTTATCAGAAATTTTGGGTCTGGCTTCTTTCATGTAACATTTTTGAGGTTCATCCTTAATCTGGAACATTCTATGTAGCCAAACCATCAATCAAGTGTGAGAACAGAATAAAGATATTTTCAAATACACAAACTCAAAGAATTCACCAACCCAATACCCTTTTTTCATGAAACTCCTGGAGAATGTACTTGAGCAAAATAAGGACATAAATCAATAAAGAAGAAAACATAAAACTCAAGAAATGGAGGTAAGTGATGTCAGGTAAAACAGCCAAGTAGAGAACTCTAAAAGTCTTTCCTCCACAAAAACAAGTATGCTCATAAAAACTGTCAGAATCAACTTTCTCAGAACCCCGGACTCTAACCCAGAGCCTGTAAAAACCAGGGGAATGCTTAGTGAACAAAAAAATAGCTAAATTTGGGAAAAAAATTGTGGCATTTAACTTACCTGGGACCATCCCCCAGATAGGCCATGGCCTTGAAAACAACAGCCCTCATTACTTTTACAGGTTCCCAGAACTGGAGGGAGTAGTATAGACTTCATTCTCAAAAAATTATGATTATTTGTTTTGACCTTTCTGGTGGTTCCCTGAGGAACCATTCTGAGAAGCTTGCCTGTACTTCACACCTAACTAAGAATTCTCCTAGCATTAAAGCTGCTGCCCAAAATCCATTTGTCCAAACATTTACAGGAAAATGTATTAGTTGCTTCCACCTGAGACAAGGGATAACAATTGGAGCAAACATTAGGCATACCAAAAAGCTTGGGAGGAAAAACTGAAAAAACAAGATGCTTTGAGGAAGAAGGGCACTGAAAGAATCCCAAATATTCTTTATAGAAGCCCACATGCATGTCAAAGCTAGGCTCATGTTCACAGAAAAACTTGAGAAGATCCTAAGCACTCACTCCTGGCTGACTTTCAGATTCCTACCAAGCAGGAAATGAAGGTGAAGGCAGAATTAAGGCAATACATCAAAATACATAGAGGCCTATGCAAAGGCTGAAAGAGAGGCTTCTTTGTTTTTCAGTTTGGTATGGTTGTAGCCATTGAAGGAAATTATGTCAAATCACTAGCTGACCACTAAGATAACATAATAGAGACTTCCATGGTCATTCATGACAAAGAATATAGATTTTACAGTATTAGTTTGGAAAAGTCACTAAGCTACAACAACTACTACAACAAAGAGCAACAACAAACCCAAGGGAAGAAAGAAAATCTGATTTCCAGAGCAGCCACATTATAACATTCAAAATGTCCAGTTCTCAACCACCACAACAAAAATTATAAAGCACGCAATGAATGAAGAAAGTATGGGCTCATTCATTGGAAAAAAAGAAATAGAAATTTTCACCAAGGAAGCCAAGACATTGAATTTACTTGAGAAAGACTTTCAATAAACTATTTTAAATATGCTCAAAGAGCTAAAGAAAATTATGAGAGGAGTGTCTCATTAAATAGAGAATATCTATAAAGAGATGGAACTTATAAGAAGCCAGATAGAAATTATTGAGAAGTACAATAACAGAAGTAAAAAATTCACAAGAGGGTTTCAACAGCAGATTTGAGCAGGCAGAAGAAAGAATCAGCAAATTTAAAAGTAATTCAATTGACATTATTCAGTCTGAGGAGCAGAAAGAAAAAATAATAAAGAAAATGAACAGAGTCTAAGACACTTATGGGTTACCATCAAGCATACCAACAAATATATAATGGGAGTGCCAGGAGGAGAGAGAGAAAAAGGAGAAGAAATGGCATTTGAAGAAATCGTGGAATAACATTTCCAAAATTTAACAACAAAAAAAGAATCTATACATCTAAGAAGTTCAACAAACTACAAATAGAATGCAGACAACCCCCAACTTCTGATGGTTTGACTTACAATTGTTTGACTTTATGATGATGTGAAAGCAATTCAAGGTTTCAGACTTTAAGCACTGGTGATTCTCTGACCAAAGACTCTCTGGGCCAAAGACTCTCATACCAACTTATTATATTTTCAACTTATGATGGGTTTATTGGGAACTAATCCCACCATAAGTTAAGGAGCATCTATCTGTATACTAAAAGAGATTCTTCACACATAGATACATCGTAATCAATCTGTTAAAATCAATGAAAATCTTGAGGTCAGAAAGACAGTAGCAATTCATCACTTTACAAGGGATTCTCTATCAGATAAACAGCTGATTTCTCATCAGAAACTATGGATGTCAGAAGTCATGGGATGACATATTTAAAGTGCTGAAATCAAAAAACGTGTCAATCAAAAAATCTATACCTGACAAAAGCTCCTTCAAAAATGAAGCAGAAATGGAGACATTCACAGATAACCAAATACTGACAGAGTTTACTGCTTGTAAACCTGTCTTACAAGAAATGCTAAAGGGAATCTTTCAGACTTAAAGGATAGTACGCGACTAAAATCCACATGAGGAAATAAAGAACACCAGTAAATGTAACTACACAGGCAAATATAAAAGTATCAATAAATTTTCAGTATGAAATTCATCCTTTTCTCCTATATGATTTAAAAGACAAGTGCATAAAAATGCATAATTATAAATCTAGGTCAATAGATGACAGAATGTGTATAAAGATGTAATTTATGACAATAACAACATAAAGGTGACTTTAGAGATCTATATAGGAGCAATGTTTCATATAACATTGGAAGTAAGTTGATATTAATTCAAACTAGTTTGTTATATATTAAATTAATACCCAACACAGCAATTAGAAACATAAAAAATATAGTAAACTAAAAGGAAATAAAAATAGTACACTAGAAAATATCTATTAAACACAAAAAACAGTAATGGAGGAATCAAGTAACAAAAAAAGACATACAGAAGACAAATAGCAAAATGGGAGGATTGAGTCCTTTTTAAATCAGTTAATTCCATTAAATGTAAATGCACTAACTTTTTCAATTATTATAAAAGGCAGAGATTGGTAGAATGAATTTTTTAAAATCATCTCATTATATTCTGTCCAAAAGAGACTCATTTTGGATCCAATGACAAAAATAAGTTGAAACTGAAAGACTGTAAAAGATATTCAATTCAAGCAGTAACCAAAAGACAGCTGAAGGGAGTATACTAATATTAGACAAAAATAGACATTAAGACAAAAATTGTTATAAGAGACAATGGACATTTATACAATGATAAAAGCATCAATTAATCAAGAAGATATAACAATTATAAGCACATGTATACCCAACAACAGAAAGAAAAACACAGAATTAAGCATAGAAATGGACATTTTAACATTAGTAACTGGAGACTACAATATTCCATGCTCAATATTGGATAGGAAAACTTAACAGAAGATCAACAAGGAAACAGAACGTGAACACTACAATCCAACTAACCTAATTACATATATACAACACTTTACCCAACAACAGCAGAATATACATTCTTCTGAAGCACACATGGAACCAGAGCACGCATGTTCCACACACATGGAACATTCTCCGGGATGAACTCATATGTTAGCCCACAAAACAGTCTCAATAAATTTAAAAAGATTCAAATCATACAAAGTATGCCCTATGACAACACTGAAATAAAACTAGAAATCAAAACCAGAAGTAAACTGGAAAATTCACCACTATGTGTAAATTAAAACACACTCTTATACAACCAATGCATCAAAGAATAAACAACAGGGGACTTAGAAAATATGTGACAAATGAAACAAAGTCACAACATATCAAAATTTATGAGATGAAGCAAAAACAGTGTTCAGAGCATAGTTTATAGCTATAAACGTCTTATTAAAAAAGAAGAAATAACTCAGTATCTAACATTACACACTAAGGAACTAGGAGAAAAGAGCAAACTAAATCAAATACTAGAAAAAATGAACTAAATAATAAAGATCAGAGTGAAGATAAATGAAATAGAGAATATAAAAAACAACAGAGAAAATCAGCAAAACCAAAAGTTGGTTATTTGAAAAGACAAAAACTAACAAACCTTTACCAAGACTGATTAGGAAAAAATGACTCAAATTACTAAAATCATAAACAACAGTGGTCTTGCATCCTGCAACTTTAATTTATTTTTATTAGCTCTAATAGTTTATGTGAATTCCCTACGATCTTCTATATATACAGATGCTTCTCAACTTACAATGGAGTTATATCCTAATAAACCCATTTTAAGTTAAAAATAGCAAAAGATGAAAATGCATGGCTAACTAGGAGTGGCACCTTGCTGATGCTGCCCAGCATCATGAGAAAAGTACAGTTTCTACTGAACAGATATTGTTTTTGAACTATTGTAAAATCAAAAAATTATAGGTCAAACCATCCTAATTGGTGATCATCTGGGTAGGACTGTGTTCTCTGTGAATAGAGATGCTTTTACTTCATCTTTCCCAATTTAAATACCATTTATTTCTTTTTCTTGCCTAATTGCTATGGCTAGAACTTTCAACATAACATTGAATAAAAACAGTGAAAGTGGACGCCCTTATCTTGTTCTTGATAGCATGTTTTGTCAAATGCTTTTTCTTCAATTGAGATGATCATGTGCTTTCCCCTGAATCTTGTTAATGTGGTGTATTATTACTGATTTTGATATGTTGACTCACCCTTGCATTATTGAGATTAATCCCACTTGGACATGGTATTACTGATTTTGATATGTTGACTCACCCTTGCATTATTGAGATTAATCCCACTTGGACATGGTATATAATCTTTTTGCTATGTTTATAGTAAAAAGTTGTTAGTATTTTATTGAGGATTTTTGTATCTATATTTGAAGGGATATTGGCTATAGTTTTCTTTTCTTCTGATGTCTTTGGCTTTGGGTATCAGAATAATACTGGCCTCACTGGAAGTGTTACCCCTCTTCATATTTTTGGGGAATAGTTTGAGGATTCGTGTTAACTGTTCTTTAAATGTTTAGTAGAATTTACTGGTGAGAAGCCATCTAGTCCCGAACTTTTCTTTGTTGCGAGGTTTTTAATTACTGATACAATCTTCTTACTTGGTACAGGTTTGCTCAGATTTTCTATTTCTTCTTGAGTTAGTTTTGGTAAATTCTGTGTTCCTAATAACTTGTATTTTATCTAGGTTATCTAGGTTTTGGCATACAACTAACTGTTCATAATAGTCTCATAATATTTTTCATTTTCATAAATTCATAGTAATGTTCCCCATGAAATAAATTTATTTTATATATGATCAATGAATAACAAAAAGATTCCATTTACAATAACATCAAAAAGAATACAGTACTTAGGAATAAATTTAACCAAGGAGGTATATGACTTGTACACCAAAAACTGGAAAATATTGCTAAAATAACTTAAAGAATACCTAAATGGGAAGATTTCTTATGTTTATGGATTGTGAGATTTAATATTGTTAAGTTGGCAATATTCCTCTCGAAGTGATCTATAGATTCAATGCTATCCCTATCAAATTTCTAATGGCCTCTTTTGCAGACATGGAAACATTGATCTTAAAATATCAAATGGAACTGCAAAGACCCCTAAATAGCCAAAACAATTTGGAAAAAGAACAAAGTTGGAAGACTTAACACTTCCCAATTTTAATAGTTACTACAAAGCTATAGTAATAAAAAAAAGTGTGATACTGACGTAAGGACAGGCATATAAAACAGGAGAACAGAATTAAGAGTCCAGGAATAAACACATTAAACACATACACCTATGGTCAACTGATTTTCAATGAAGGTGCCAAGACCATTCAATGAAAAAAGAATAGCCTGTTTTACAAATTATGATGGGACAAGTGGATACACAAATGACAAACAATGAAGCTGGACTTTTATTTCCCATCATATGTAAAAATTAACTCAAAATAGATCAAAGACCTAAATGCAAGAGCTAAAACTATAAAACTCTTAGAATGAAACAGGGGTAAATCTTAATGACCTTAGATTTGGCAACGACTTCTTAGATCTGACAACAAAAACATGAGCAACAAAAGGAAAAACAGTTAAAATTCATCAAAGCTAAAAAAAATTGTGCATTAAAACACACTATCAAGAGAATAACACAAGCTCCAGTAGAGAATGAAAAGACAACATATATATATATATATATGCACACAGTGGAAAGAGAACAGTAGCAGGAAGGAGAATAACAGATAATAGATAAGAGTCTAATATCCCGAAGTCTTGTAACTCAATAACAAAACAACTCAATAACAAACAACCCAGTTAAAATATTGTTAAACAACTTGAATAAAGGATGTATCCAAAAAACAAATAGAAATAGCCAACAAGCACACGAAAAAACAGTATCATAATCATAAGAAAATGCAAATCAAAACCATAATGAGATACCACTTGTCACCCACTAGGATTGCTTATAATAAAAAGATATAATAATACCAAGAATATTGAGAGATTGGAAACCCTAGTACCTTGCAACTAAGAATGTAAAACGGTAGAACCGCTGTGAAAAACAATTTGGCAGTTCCTTAAAATGTTAAAACACAGAACTACCAATGATCCAGCAAGTCGGCTCCTAGGTATATGCCTGAGAGAAATGAAAACAAAGGTGAAACAAAAACTTGTATGCAAATGTCCACAGCAATATTATTCACAATAGCCAAAGAGTGAAAACAACTCAAATGTGTATCAGTTGAGAAATGGATAAACAAAATGTGGTATAATCCACACAATGGAATATTATTTAGTCATAAAAAATAAAGTATTAATAGTGCTAAAACATGATAACCTTGAAAATCTTATGGAAAGTGATAGAAGCCAGACACAAAAGGTCACATATTGTTCACAAGAGAAAGGTAAATGTGATGGATATCTCAATCACTCTTATTTGATCATTACACATTGTACATAGTAATCAAAATATCACATGTACCCTCAATTATTTTAATTGATATAAAATATGTACAGCTATTATATATCAATTTAAAAAATAAATTGAAAAAAGTGACATATTGTGTGATTCCATTTATATGATATGGCCAGATAGCTAAATCCAAAGAGACAGAAATAGATTAGTGTCTACCACACGGCCTAAGTAGAGAGAAGAGAAAGTAGTAACAGCTTAATGAGTAAGAGGTTTCTCTCTAGGGTGATAAAAATGTCCTGGAATTAGTAGTGCTGTACAACATTGTGAATGTACTAAAAGCCATTTAATTGTATATTTTAAAATGGTTAAAATGGTGACTGGGTGAACTCCACTTCAATTTTTTAAAAAAGAAACCAAAGGATTATAAAGGGATATCCCAAGATAATAGCAAAGGTCCACTCCAGAAAAATAGCTGTACAGCAGTACTAAAGAACAACTAGTCCATATTGGAATAGGATTATGGAGTATTCTGAAAGGAATGTCCCATCTAAGAAAAAAAAGAACTGATATACTTGAGCATAAATAGTATACACAAGTGTGGCAGAGTTGTTGGAGCATTTTAAGAAAAGAGTTAACAATAGATAACACAGAAACATAAGGGAAACATTCACTTTAGAAAAAATGATAAATTGTATAAAAAGGGAGATATGCACCTCTTGGCTAAGCAGTTATATTTTACACAGTCACAGTAGTATAAAGAGTGAGTAACATTTTAATTGAAACTTGTTAAATAACTATGTGGTGGGGGAGATGAAAGGGTGAAGAACTGAAGGAACTGATGTGAGAGACTTAAGTTCTCATTTACCAAGATAAAACATCAATATAAAGTTTTCAAAAATTGAGAAATTTAGAAATACTTATATTTAGAAATATGTGGATAAATATTAGAAGAAAAAATTAATCGTCTCTTCATACTTCAAACTTTTAAACTACATACATTAATTGACAAAAATTTGGAAACTAAATTAAATCATTTTATTTTATTTTTAAAATAGGTAGTGTGGCAGAGACTATTGGTTCTCCCCTAGAGCAGTTCTTTCTTTTTGTTTCAGTAATAGAATTTTTGTTTCAGTAATTAAATAGTTATTACTGAATAGCAATTCAGTAATAACTGTATTGCTAAAGACTATGTTTCCCAGTCTACCCTGCCAATAGGCACAGTATGACCAAGTTCTGGCAATGTGATGTAAGTGGAAGTACTATGTGCAACTTCTGGGTCATAATCTTAAGGCAAACTTCCTTCCCCCTTTCCTCCTTCCTAATGGCTACACAGGAACATCATGGCAGGAACAGAGGCAGTTATCTTGGGACCATGAGATGGAAGCCATGTGTTGATGGCATAGTAATAAGATAAGAGAACAGTGGGAAAATAGAAACTTCACAGGGCAAAATCACAAAATCTAGTAATAAACTCCTATCTTGTTTAAGCCATTGTATTCTGGTCTCTCCTTGAAAGCAGTCAAACTGGTAGCCTGACTCATATAGATAGAAATCAATCTAAAAATATATAATAAAATTTCATATAATATAGGTTTGCATCTAAGCGATACAGTAATATTAACTGTATATGAATGCTAAGACATTCAATGATAAAATTGGGAATTATGATAAAATTTTACCTTTTTTAACTGGAGACTGATGTTGCTGTTGTTCATTAAGACCTTGAGAAAAGGCTTGCATTCCATTCGTCTTACACTGTTAAACATGAAGAAAATGAACTTTTTAACTCATGTTTTAAAATTTTATATAATTAGTTTAACTACCCAAAAATATTTTCCTAATAATATACGCATTTAGTAGGAGCTAAGTAATAAGCAATCATTATAAGTCTGCTTATTTAAAATGAGCAACAAAAACATCTTTCAAAATATATTCACATATATCTACAGTTTTTTGGCATTATTATAAGTATTATTGAAAAGGAATATAAAACTAAAGATGAATTTTATTGTCCTAAAGATAAATAATTCCATAGTCATTAAAAGTACTTTTTTCTTGACAAAAATGCCATTTGGAAAAAAAATTTAATAGATGAAAACAAAACATTTTTATTCACAAAAATTCTGCAAGAATACTATTTACTTTTTAAATCTCTGAAGTAAAGACTGATGTCGCTTTATAAGCCTATGGACTATTTCACCTAATGCCTTGGAAATAAGAGAAATAAGAAAAATTGATGTTATCCAATGAGACAAAGAAAATCAGAAACACTGGCAGAGTTCTATGTCTTGAAGAGAGACGCCTTAGTGCAGAGTTTTTCCAGTCTCACTTGCAAGACCATCTTTTTTATAAGATTGGCTAAGCTAATCTTGATGATATTTTAAAAATTCATTTTTACCTAAATCCTTTTCTTCTGATCCCATACTCACCAGGACATACTCAGATTCAATTTAGCTTTCCATAAATCTCCCTAGAAGTAAACAATATACCAGTTGTACCAATAAGAGGAACCCAGAACATAAGACATAAAGATTTCTCATTATAAAATAATTGGTGTTCTGATTTTATAAATCAGTTTTACAAACTTGGTTAATACTATCTACCCTGAGAGATTATCTCCTCTTGTGCTGACAAAAATCAGTTTGCAAACCATCCCTGAATTAAGGTAAATCTCAATGAAAGTAGGTTTCTTTGGAAACATCTATCCTTAAAAATAAATATCTGTGCTCCATCAATCATTGTATTGACAAGTTGTAAGCCATTCCTTAAATTTCTGTGAATGCTAACTACTCCCCCTAAAGGCAGTAGGACTAATTATCTAATGCTGACACAATAAAGTCTATGGAGATAATTCCACACTATTGAAACAAGAATGTCATCAGAAAAAAAAATCAAGTTTTAGTAGAGCTTTTTAAGTAGAGATAGAAAAAATGGAAAATGCCTAAGATTTGGGTTCTCCAAAGTTCTTCTAGACTGTTGTATTTAATTAACTATAAAATGGTATTCTAAAAATTAAAAAAAAGACTATTTCTTACCTCTGGAAATTTTAGCAGATGCACATTTCACTAAGTGTGTAACATCTACTTAAATGCAAGATCTAAAATCAGACTTGAAGGTAAAATTGTACTTTGTCATGTCTGTACATATTAAAAACTTAAAATACTGATTATTTCAAATAATAGCATGTAAAAAGTACACCTACAAAAAGTTTTATACAGTGATTATCTATATGTTATCTCATTTAATTATAATCCTATAAGGAATAAGGCAAGTGTTATGATCACTATGTTATAGGTAAGGAAAATCAGACCAGAAAAGTTTGGTGACCAAGCCAAAAGTACACAGATAAGAAACAGCTGAGCTAGGTTTTGAAACTCAAGGCTACTATGTAAATTTGTGAAGGGTATGCATCTAAAGGGTTATCATTCACCACATAAATGTTGTATATTTTCTAGCAGATAGCAGCAAAGTATCTTACTCAAAAAAACAAAAACAAACAAACAAACAAAAAAAACCACGTGTATTTTCTATAATTTTTCATTCCTCTTCTAATTCTTGCAAAGTTGCCAAATGGGTAGTAGTGGACCTGTTAAACTCATCCATTTAACAAACACAGAGTGCCTATGACATGACAAGCACTGTGCTTTGTGTCAGGAAATACAAAGATGAACATGACATTCCAGTATCTGTTCTCAGAGACTCACAAACTAAAAGGCAGAAAAATAAAAAAGCAAATCATAATAAAATCTGAGAAGCTCTGTAATAAAGATATGCAGAAAGTACAATAAAAGAACTGAGTCAGGGTATCAAACTTGGCTTAGAAATGCCAGGAAAGGCTTTACATAGGAGATGATGCTTATATTGACTCTTGAAGGATCAGTAGGAGTTAGACTGGCAAACTAATGAAAAATTAATGTTTATGGAATAAAATAATAGCCTTGTACTGAAGAGCATAGGAAAATACGGCTAGTTCAGGAAATGGAAAAGGTTAAACAGAGGAGTAAAGCAGGATAAGCATCAAGTTTCTTACAATTTTATTCAAATCAAGTGCTCTTTGTAATGGTACAATTCCCCAATATGCATGCTCAGAAGTTCTATTAGACTTTTTGTATTTTTTTGAGACAGTGTCTCACTCTGTCACCCAGGCTGGAGCACAGTGCCACGATCATAGGTCACTGTAACCTTGAACTCCTGAGCTCAAGTCAGCCTCCCAATTCAGCCTCCTGAGGAGCTAGGACTACAGGCATATACCACCATACCCAGCTACTTTTCAAAAGTTTTTGTAGAGACAAGATCTTGCTACATTGCCCAGGCTGGTCTCAAACTCCTGGGCTCAAGTGATCCTTCCACCTCAGCCTTCCAAAGTGCTAGGACTACAAGTGTAAGCACCCCACCTGGCCCTTTTATATTCTATAGCAAGAAAGTTCCCAGCCTCTGTCACTCATCTTAAACAAATGTATACCACTGAGATCAGGAAAGAGAATAAGAAGAGACAAATGCATATCACTCTCTATTCCTGGAATGAAAAGTTAAAGTGCGAGATTTCTAGGCAACATCAAAAGACAAAAGGTAAACAGGAAAAAAATTACAATTCGTATCTTAAATAGTTTCACCTAAAAGAGCTCCCAGGAAACAATTTAAAAAAAATAAAAAAGCCTATAGAAGAGAATGGGCAAAGGACAAGAAACAGTAACACAGAGGAGAGGAAATCCAAATGACTCTGAAACAGATCAAAGTTAGCCACAAATTCTTGATACTCTTCTCATCAAGAGGTAAATTCTGTATCTCCTTCACTTAAATCTTGGCAAGATCTATGACTGCTCCTACCAATATACATTTCAGAAGTGACACAGTGCTAGTTTCCAATCCCAGATATTAAGAGGCTGGCAACTTCTATCTCCTGTCCCTTTGAACATTAGTCTTGGAACCCACATGTAGTGTTATAAGAAGCCCAAGCCACTTGGAAAGGCCATTTGTAGTTGCTCATTCCAGTTCATAGTATCAGCTGAGCTCCAAGCCAATGGCCAGTATTAACTGACAGCCATGTGAGTGAGTCATTTTCATCATCCAGTCCAGTCAAGCCTTTAGCTGTCTTAGATGCTATCTGACTTCAACTACATGACTATACTAAAGTGATATATGGCCAGCTGAGTTCAGTCATCCCAGGAGACCATGAAAGAAAACAATAAGCTGTTGTTTTAAGCCAAAATTTTCAAATACTTTGTTATAAAGAAATAATGAAAAACAGGTTAAAGAAAGTTGTTCATAAAGGAAGATAATACCAGATAGAGCCATGGATTTACACAAAGAAATAAAAACTTCTGGAAAGTCAATAAATGAAAGTAAAATAAAATTATTTCAGTTTTTAAAGTTAAAAGATAACACAGAAAGAAAAAAACATTAGTAATGATTGTGTGTTTACAGTCCAAACAAAAGTAAAATTATCATCATAATAAGCACAAGAACGGAAGGGTGGTCTCCATAAAAAGTTACTACATCTAATAACTGAGTTTAACAAAATCACTATACAAAATCAATTATATTTCTAAACCCTAGCAACCAACCAGTAAAATTTAAAATTTACAAAAAAATACCATTTACAATACTATCAAAATATCTGAAACACTTATAAATTGTATAAATGATGTTCAAAAGCTCTATGCTGGAAAATACAAAGAATCAAGGGATATGTCAAGTTAACAGATCATAAGATGTCAATTCTTCCCATATTAATCTATAAATTCAATCAAAATGCCAATAGACTTTTTTGTAGAAAATGACAAACTCACTTAAAATTTATATGCAAATACAAAAGACCTAGAATTGTAAAGATAAATTTTAGAAACAAAGTTAGTGACCTTTCATAACCTGGTTTCAAGACTTATCATAAAGCTACAGTAGACTATAAAGTGTAATATTGACATAAAGGTAGACATAAATCAACAGAACATAACAGAGTTTTGAAATAAATCAATGCATGTGTGATATACTGGTTTTTCAAGGAACTTTTGCAGTTCAATAATAAAAAGACAACTCAAATAACAGAAATAAGCAAAAAGACATGAATAGGCACTCTACCAAAAAATTAAAATTTAAAGAAAGAAACAGGAAAAGAAAAACACAGATGTCAGAGAAGTTCATGATAAGAATCTCAATCTCACTAAACATTAAGAAAATGTTAAATACAATGAGATACCACTACTAACACACTAAAATGGCTAAAAATAAAAAGATCGACCATACTAATGTTGGCAAGGCTGTGAAGCATCTGGAGCTCCCTCATATTACTGATGAGAAGGTAAAATGGCACAACCACTTTGGAAAACATTTTATGATATAAAGCTAAACAAACTTACTATATGATCTATCAATTCCACTCCTGGGTAGTATGTGTATTTCCACACAAAGATTTGTACATGATAGTCTATAGTAGCATTACTCATAATATCCAAAAACTAGATACAATCCAATGTTCATCAACTGATTAATAAACAAATTGTTGTATATTTACAGTAGGATATTATTCCACATTAAAAAAAAAAAACTACTGATATATACAACATGAAAGGATCTCATAAACAGAATGCTGAGCAAAAGAACCCCAGCACCAAGGAATACACATTATATTTTTCATTTATATGAAACTCTAGAACAGTAAAAACTAACTTATCTATCATTAAAAGAAGCAGATCAGTGGATGTATGGGGCAGGAAGGAGGGCAAGGGGTTAGTGTTAAGGGTAAGTGGTAAATTACTGCAAGGGGATATAAGGACATTTTGGAGGAAGATGGAAGATTTTCATTGTGGGGTTCATTACATGGATAAATATTTCTCAAAACTCATTGAACAAATGAGTTCACTTTACTATATGCAAACTATACCTCAATAAAGGTGGTTTGAAAATATATCAAGTATCTCTAACATAGGTTCTACTAGCGTTTGCATTATAATTGAAGCAGCAGACACAATTGTACATTTAGAAGTAATTTAACTGTATAATTTGATTTTTCTCTATAAAACTGCAATGTTAACATATTAATTTTTTACATATAAAGTAAAAGAAGGTCAATGGTTCCAAAAAGTAATGAATATTATTGTTGTATTTAATTAGGGAAATGTTAGCTGCTAGAACAAATAAAACATTTCTATGACTTATAGAAAACTCATAATAAAGCCAAAATAATTAAGACATCACGATATTGATTATACAGTGATAAAATATGATCACTAGAACAAAGAGCCCAGAAAAGATATGTGTATATGAAAAATTATTATACAATTAAGATTCCACTGATTTATAGGATAAATTATTCAATAAATTATGCTTTACAATCAGTAGCTTATAGGAGAAAATCTAGATTTCTATCTTACACCATCCAAAAAATCACCTTTAGGTAGACTACACACCTAAATATGAAAGCAAAACTTCAAAGCTTTTGGAAGAATATATAGGAAAATATCTTTTAATTTTGGAAATGGGAAGGCTTCTTAAAAGTGAAATCCCAAAGAAAAACATTGATAATATCATTATATTAATATTTAAAACTTTTAAACAAAAAATGCCACACAAAAAGTGACTCTCTAACAGACCATATTCCTGGAAAAGAAAATATTTTTATGCATATAAGAAAAATAATTAGAATCCAGAACATATTTTAAAGGTATATAAATCAAAAAGAAGAAAATCCAGGAAAAATGGGATAATAATATGAATTGGCAATTCACAAAAGAAGAAATCCAAATGGTCAAACTAAACATATGAAAAGATGCTCTACTTCACAAGTAATAGAGAATTAAAAATTAAAACCAACCAAAATATATAATTTCTCATCTACTGTCTCACCCAATGTTCAAGTCTGACAATAGTAAGGTGAGGACGTAGAAAAATCAGAGCCCCTGTTCATACAAATTGCTTTGAAGAGTAATTTGGCAGCATCTAAAAGTTGAAATTAAGAACACTTAGTAATTCTACTCTAATTTTATGCCACAGAAAACTTCTCAAACATATAAAAATGAAATATATAGATGGCAGTCACAATAGCATTTATTATAATATAGAAACAAGTGCCCATCAACAGAAAATGGAAAAAAATGTTGTATAGTCCCATATATTAAAAGATTATTCTATATCAGTTCATATTTAACTGCTTTATTCATTGTAAAGTTGCCTAGTATTCCATTTACAAATATACTTATGGTTGTGCATGCATAGTCTACTCGTGGATAAGAAATAGTATCGAGAGGCCGGGCACAGTGGCTCAAGCCTGTAATCCCAACACTTTGGGAGGCCAAGGCAGGCAGATCACCTGAGGTTGGAAGTTCAAGACCAGCCTGGCCAATATGATGAAACTCCACCTGTACTAAAAATACAAAAAAAAAAAAAAAAAAAAATTTAGCTGGGCGTCGTGGCGGGTGCCTATAATCCCAGCTACTCAGGAGGCTGAGGCAGGAGAATCGCTTGAACCCTGGAGGCGGAGGTTGCAGTAAGTTGAGATCGTGCCATTGCACTCCAGCCTGGGCAACAAGAAAGAAACTCTGTCTCAAAAACAAAACAAAACAAAACAAAAAAGACAGAGAGAGAAAGAATTAGTATCTAGGTAAGGAACTGGTACAATGCATCTGGATAAGAAACTGGTGCAATGCTTACTTCTGATCAGAGGAAATAAGAGACCGGGACAGAGATTGGAGGGAAACTTTTCAATAAATGTCACTTTGTATATTTTGAATTTTAAACTTTGTGACTAATTTACTTAGTCAAAAAATTAAAATTTGTAATAAAATGTTAAAGCAAAGATGACAAAATCCTATTTATGTAAAACAAATAAAACAATTCTATTTGTCATAGCAAAAGTACAAACACATTCATGGAAAAAATAAACTGAGGATAGTTATCTATGGGCAGGATGGGAAGGAAATAGGATGGTAGAAGCATATATATAGGGTTTATAACTGTATGTTAAGTTTCTTTCTTTAAACTTTTTTAAAGCAAATATAGCAAAATGTTTAGACTTAAAAATGCTGGGTGACAGATAAATGGGTGTTACATTCTTTTTAACATATGTACATAAATTTTTAAAAAGTATATAAAGCATAGTATCTGGCACACAATAACCATCTAACACACGTTACTTTCCAACCTATAATATTTCTTTTTGTTATAATTTCTAAAACTTACTCTGCTAACTCCACTTTGTATGCACTGAGTGTTGCATGGATATTCATTTTGAAAGTTGAAAGGGAACACTGCTCCTGTTAGGAGAGGAAGAAAACGATTTTATATATCTATTATTTCAATAAATAATATAATCAGCTAAAAAGCTTAAGTATCCAGGATATTCTTGGCACCATTTTGAAATGTGTTCCGATAGTTCATTTATTCAACATTCATCCAATCTTATGAAGTATCTGATGTTGTGTTAAAAGGATGGGCATACAAACATGAAAAGAGTTCAGAGATAAGAGTTCACAGTCTATTTTAAAAGATAAGCTCATATATAATGATTATAATATAATTTGATAAGCAGTAAGCTTATCGAGAGATTTAGAGAAAGTACTATGCCAAGCGGAGTGGGTTTGGGGTATCACAAAGGTTTCACAACATTAAGTAATTAAATAGGAATCTAAAAGAAAAAGTAAATGATCCCTTTAGGGATCTGAGATGGCCAGGGAGTATGTAAGTGTGTTAAGAAACACCAAAATTATTTTCTGATTTACTAGACTTTTCTGCCTAATAATCCCCTACTCTCTTGTTTGGATCTTAAGAAGGTACAACCAAATAAGATACCAGGGCTACCTGCCCACCTTGTATCCCCTTTCATTCTCATTCTTTCATGTAACAGTGTTGGAGAGAAATCAGTGAAAAATTGGATCTTCAGAGATGAAGTGGGGTGGGAGTTGCTGGAAAAAGTCTGGTCACAGAAAAGAGCTGCTGCAATGGTTTTACATTCTTTCCTTTAGGATAAAATTTGAGACTTGACCCTACACAACCACTTCCACTGCATCAGAAGTATACAGAATCAGCATTACTCAGCTATGGTACCAGAAGATTCATTAATTTCACTTATCTGACATAAGTCACAGGCATATTGAGAGCAAACATGACCAAAGTGAAGATTATCTTCCTTGAAGGATCCAATGACGGGAAAATGAACACAGGATCGAAACTGGAGCCTCTTCTACCTTTTTTGCTTCATCTGTAAACTCAATAAAATATCTGTATTTTCCCATTTCTAAGTAGTAAGTTAATTTAGCTGAATACATAGACTAAGAAAAAGTTTAAAAAGTTGTATGTGTATCACCTAAAGTAGACACAGAAGCCATTCTACCAATAAGTAATGAATACAATTAAAAGACTAATATTCCAATTTAGAAGTTAAATACTAGGTATTTCAGGAGTTTGTCCAAAAGAATATCTTCATGGGCAAAAGAAAAACATTTTAGAATGTTTAAAATAGATTTTTTGAAATTAGATCTGTTCCAGTTCAAACAGCAATAACCTCTATCAGAGTACAAGTATGACACAACTACTACAGAATCTTTAAGATTTATGCTAATTTTTTTGGCATTTGAGTATGTCGTTATTCTTTTAAAAGGTTAAACTATCTCTCCAGCATGACTGCCCTGCAGTGATCATAATCACAGGGCACAATTTTTACTGGGTGTATCACTCTGACCAGAAGCCAGAAGCCTACAAAATGAGACATGAAAAAAACCACACACACAAAAAGTTACTTTCAGTCAAGGGTTATTCTTCCTACCTTTGTTGGTCTGGTAGACTACAGATTGGTAGGTAATTAAGAATCTTTTTCCTTCAGTAATACTTATAAACTCTTAGTTTTCATTATTTATTTAAATATCCACCTGAAACAATTGCTTTATATATTATTTAGCTTTTCAAATACTAATTAGTCATTAATACATTAATATTTAAAGAACTGTATAATCTATTACTCACCTGGGGGAGAAGTCAGATGACGAACAGGTCTTGCTGGTTGAAGCGGTTTACCAATTAATTTTTTGGTTTCCATTGTCACAAAGACCTTGAGGTTCCATACTAGAAGATGAAAAAATACATTTTTATCTTTTGGACAAAACAATCAAGATGCTTTACATATATACAAATAACCACATCTTTTTTTAAGGTGTCTATTTTACAAGTTAAAGTGGAAAATACAAACACAAAAAAGCATTTAATATGCAATACTCAGACTCCTTTTATAGCATTTGTCACACTTAAACATTCTCTCTTTAAAACATTTTCTTTCCTTAACTTTACTGACTCTGTATTTCTTTTTGTTTTTCTTTTCTTTTGAGGCAGAATCTCACTCTGTCACCCAGGCTGGACTGCAGTGGCACAATCATAGCTCACTTCAACTTAAAGCTCCTGGGCTCAAGAGATCCTCCTGCCTTAGCCTTCCAAATAGTTGGGATTACAGGCATGAACCACCAGGCCCGGTTAATACATTTCTTTTAAAGATGGAGTCTCACTATGTTGCCCTGGCTATGTTCTTTTGGTTTGTTTCCTATTTCTTTGATTGCCTCTTCTAACTTCCTTCACTGATTCCTCTTCTTCTGTCTTTCTTCCAAATTTGGCTTTGGTCTTCTTAGCTAAAACTCATCTACGCTCATGGCTGCAACTTCCCATCTACATGATAAATATGCCCTAATTCATACTTCCAGAATCCACTTCTCTTTTAAATTCAAGTTCTATTTTTCTCATTGTCTAATAATATTTCAATTTATATATTATCACAGGTACCTCAAATTCAACATATCTAAAATCTAATTAATAACTTTAACTCCTGTATTCCTTTAAAGTCATCATCAACTCCCTTGGACCACACTTGATAAAACTGCCATCAATTTGATGGGTTAAATTAGAGCCTCTGATTCCAGTATCAGTCTTTAATTTCTGTTCATGCTACTTCCAAAATATTAACGTTATTTTCTTTCATCATATATTTGGACATTTAAGTGTTTTGTCTATAGTTTCCTCACTATCTCGGCTGTTCTTCTTCCAAATAGCTATTTATCTGTCAAGACCAAGATCAAGCTCTTGCCACTTCCTTGGAAAATATCCCCCTGGCTCAACAGGTAAGGTTAAATAAAAGTCTACATGAAATTCTCTAATAATAAAATAATAATAGCAATAATAATAATTCTTCCTTCCTTATATTCCTCCTCCACTAGTCCCTACTGTATTTTATCAATTTTCCTAAAATATATCATAGTAAATATATTACATGTCTACTTGATTGGACTATCAGTTAGTTGAGGCCACAAAAACCAGACCTTATTTATTTTTGTATTCTAGTATCTGCAACATAGATTTATTAAATAAACTCTATAAATGTTAAGTACCTCATCACTGCAACTAAAATCTAACACCTGTATGGGAGACAAGATTTCCAAATTTTGATGCCCATCAAGACAAAATCAAAAACAAAACTCCACTTGATTTTGCACCTGCTTATCCAGAAATAATTGTAACCATATGATATTAAGAAAATCATACATCTAAGTGCCTGTTTCCCCAAGTACAAGATAGAGTTAGTAACCTTTTAAGTTCCCAGAAATGCTTTATCCTATTTTTAAAATATCTTTGGACATGTATAATTCAAATGTTAAAATTATAAACTTATAAACAACCTCTCAAAATTAGGAATGGTAACTAAGCACCCAAAAGTTACTATTTGGAGATAACCCAGCAAGTACTTCAAGTTAATACCAACCCAGCTTTGTAATGTGTCTGTTAACTAGTATTTCAACGTGGCAATTAACAACCTCTAAACAAAGCTAATGCTCTCTGTACTTTTTGTGCAATACAACTGGATATAACAAGATGTTAAAAAAAGTTATAAGCACAAGTAGAAAAAAATACTTCAAATAAATAGTTATTAATATTTTCTATGTGGAAGAGTATATTTAAAATAAGGACCAAAAAGCAACCTAATATACATTGCTTTATTTGATTTTATCCTATTTATTTTAGTTAAGACCCCAATACTATTATGTAGTAACTTTCCATCCTATTCCCAACATGAAACTAGTGAATCAGAATACAATAGAATAGAGTACTTTGGCACACACTTCGTTGTTTTTCATTGCTCAGCTGAAATTTAGTTGTAGGTTGTTAAATCTTTTCCAATTGCTGAGCAAGGCAAATCCACAGTATTCAAACTAGGGATTTTCAAGAGTTGGGGATTAGGAACTCCATTATATGACGTTGCAACACAAGTAAATAAAAAATAAAGCTCTTTTGGTGCCACCTACCCTTCAATTTACAGTAGGAAAGATACAGCAATGACTCCCTGTATATAAATCCACATCAGTTAAGGAAATTAGAAAAGATGGTGTCATTCAGTACTCTGTTTAGTTTAGTTTTTTTTTTTTTTTAAGTAAACTATGCCTGCATGGAAACACTGACATTATAGGGGACAAGTTTGGGATTACAATGTATACTACATTCCACTATCATGTTAATTAATGAAAAACGTTAAGTATTTATAAAAGTAATTATTATTGTAAAACTGATTCACAGGATTATAATTAAGGCAGAACTCCACAAACTAAAACGTAATTCTCAGTTTAGTTAAAAATAATAGACTTAACTGCACTACAAAGTCATTATACTAAATAAATTCAGTCTTAAACTCTAATGCCTGCTTCATCCATGGAATGTAGAGATCAAAAAGTTTCCCTTGAAGCTACTGGTACTACCTAGAGTAGGCATGTATGATATCAACTATTCAAAGCACAGTTACAAAATAAACAGAATCCTGCCTACAACATTGGGTAGCAAGTAGTCAGCCAATCATAAGGTTGTAATATGTAAATTTTAAAATGTAAATGTATAGTTTTGTGGTATAAATGTTTTTTAAAGGATATTTTGACCGATGTCTCCAAAAAACTTTCTATTAATACATGCTGAGAAATGGTTGCTGATAGTGTTTTTCAAGTTCACATGCACTTAACAAATCATCTTTAAAGGCCAAGTTGTATGAATAGAATATTGGTAAATTAGTTATTTACAGTTGCTATTCTACATCTGGCAATACTAACTATATCTTAGGTTCCTTTTCTGTTTTAAAAAATTTACCTAAGTATGAATCTTCAGGCCTTATCAGTCCTGATATTACCAATAAACCTAGAATTGTCTAAAATACAATGGGATAATAAGCAGATATACTGACCAATTTGGCCAAAATCTTATTAATCTAATTTTTTGATTAAGAACCATTTTTAAGGTCCTACTACATACTAAATATAATTTCATTTAATTTTGAGCCATATATGAACTGTGGGAGAAAATTATTATTAGTCCCACTTTACAGATAAGAAACCTGAGGCTCAGAAAAATAAGAGACATGCCCAAGTCCACACAGCTACTAAGTGCTAGATGTTAGGATCTGACTACAAAGTTCACACCTTTATATCAAAACTTGCCTATCTGTTGCATAAAAGAAAGATATCTGACTGTCCACTTATTACATGTGGACACTGCGTGTACAGATTTAAAAATTAATGTGAAAAGTAACATTTATTTATAAGGCCATGCAGAATAAACTGGTATATGCTAGAAATATCCATTTCCTCAATTTACTATTTTTCTTAGAATACCAAATAAATTAGGGAGTACTGTGCTTTCCTCACGCTACAGACGTAGTATACTGCCATACTAACCATAGGTCACAGCATATGAAACATACTATGCATTGGTTTTAGAAGCTGAGTACTATATTTAAACTCCAATATAAATTCTAGTCTTCTTTGAAAAGTACTCATGCTTCTGCCGTTGAGAAATAAGATCATATTAAGTGAAATGATGAAATGAAAAGACCATATTTGCATTTACCTTGTGTATATTTCCCATATGATAACCAGATAAAATTTCACCTCAATTTCCAACTTCAAAACATTACAAAGTTAGGATTCCTTGAAACCAAATGCTACTTGTAAGTAAGCTGCTCACACTGACAAAATGATAAAGAGAAACATACAGGAAATATCAGGGAGTAAGAAATAAACCACCTATGACTCAAGTGGTGAAAGACATTTCACGTTCCACATACCTAGTTGCACTATTAAGGACAAATTAAAACGAAAATATCAAAAACCTAGAAGCTAGGAGAGTTCCAACATATTTTCCATTTCATGCCTTCTCTTTATAACTAATTTAATTTTTTGTTTGGTCTATTTGAGGGATTTCTCAAAACAAACACAATTTAACATTTAGATGGGCTAAAGGTGTCTGTGATTACTTTAGTATGTAACTGTCCCTTCCGTAGCTTTGACTAAAACACCAGCAATGAAAACCTTGTGCCACCGGGTGTAGGGGGGCAAATCGTCTTGAAAGCCTCCCACCGCCTGGCAGCAGGTGCTGGGGCAGAGCCAAGGGGAGCTGTGTACTTAGCTCCTTTTTTGGCGATGGCTTTGGTCTCGGCCACTTGCCCCTCTATCGGGCTCTCCCGACCCCTACACTTTCCTTCCCCTCATCCGACGCGCTCGCTCCCATCCCACTCCCACTTCAGGGTCCACAGGAGACTGAAGGGGCCCTCAGAGATTTCCCGACCCACCTCAGAGCTTCTCTCCCTCGCCTCAACTTTCCCGGGGGTCGGGCCTGGGAGACGGCGCCCACCCGCCTCCTCCACACCGCGGGGTCCGACTTCCGTCCCCCAGTGTCGCTCATCCTCCCCAGCCACTTACCGACTCAAGATCCACGAGGATTTCGGGGCAGCAGCGTCGCCGCGCTCAGCCCAGACGCGGAGGCCGAGCGCCCCGCTGCCCGTCGGGGAACGGCTCCTGCCGCTGGTCCGCTGGCTGACCGCGGTGGCGGCGGCGGGGGGCGGGGCGGGAGGCGGCTCCGAGGGGCACGAGGCGGGCCCAGGTCGGGCGCGGGGCGTGGCCTCGGGCGCTGAGCCTCGAGAGCCGCCGCACGCCCGCGAGGGTAGAACCGTTAAAAAGGTGGCGCGCGCTTCCCCGGGCGCGCTAGGCGCGTGGGGTTGGGGCGGCGCCACCGGGAGCCGGTTGTCGAGGTCAGGAGGCCGCGACTGAGGCGCTGCTGACAGCCTAGCCCTGGACAAGGCGCGCCCTCGTGAACGGCCTTCCGGACCCCAGACCGTGGCCCTGCTTGTGCGAAGACTAGGAGGCGCCCGGCGGGCCGCCTGCTGGGGGCTTGGCGGCGGGTTCCAGGCAGGGTCTGTGAGGGAGGCCGTCTCTGTGAGGGAGGCCTCCTCTGTGAGGGAGGCCGCCTCTGTGAGGGAGACCGCCGTCGTGCTGACGACTGAGTACACAGGACTCCTCTCCCCCGTCAGAGCTGCTGGCAGGCCCAGCTTTCCCCTTCGTCCATTTAGTGGGTGCCGGGATTTGGGTTGGCAGGGAGGAAGACGTTTGAGACATGGTTTACCTCAGACAGGGATACAGCGTTTCACACAGACTGCCATCCTGAAAGGAACAAAATGAATTAAGGCAACTCCATCCTAATCATTTCTTTTTAATCTTCACCTTCAATCCTTTTGCTCATTTTTCATTATCTTTGAGTGTCCCCAGAGGGGGGACTGTCTGCTTGTACTGAGGGATGTGGAGGTGGCAGTGCCTCACGTCCCCAAGCACAAAAAAGACAGTTGAAAATGAACTGGGAAACACTGAACGGCTTTAAGTGGGCACTATCAGGATTTACCATTTTGTAAGGTACGAAGTTTCACAAGCATTTCCATGTATAATCATGTTATTGCTAGCTGTCTCCGTGTAGAAATGGCTTCCAGAAACACTCCTACCATCCACTGAGACAACTCGCCTGGCATGAGAGACCTAGGGTCCAGGGTCAGAGATGGTCATACTAAAAAGGCATCCCTTGGGGTGAGGCACCAAAAGTCTGCACAGTGCAATCAATATATTCCAACCACCAGATGTAGAAAATTTTAAGTTCAGGATGTGGTTCTCATTCATATAGTCACAACAGAAATTTTCTTCTTCAGGAATATACTTAACAATGCAACATGTATAATTTTATATACATCTTACAATAAAATTATTTTGTGCATATCACTGTATGAAGTCAGTAGAAACTATTGTGACAAAAATGTAAATTGGAAGAATTCCAATTCAGATCAATATTAGTAATTTATCGACAGGAAGAGAGAAATTACAGTAGAATAGACAGACTCCTTGATTTTTTGATAATTGAAGAAAAATGAACCATATAAAAATATCGAAACATTTCGCAATGTCTTATTGATGTGACATAAAATATTGGTATCTACAAGGATAATCTAGAACTCATACTTACAACAAGAACTTGACAACAAACAGGTTAATGGCTTTTAGCAACTTAAAGAGTATTTAAGGTTAAACACTGCCTGAGAAAACTTGAAAAGTGCCCTGAAATCACAGAGTTCACATAAGAACCTCATGAGTTTCCCCAAATTTAGCAATACTAAAAATTGACATTATTACCAATAACAAATTGTGAAACTGCAATAACTTTTCTAAGCTTTCAATAACAAAAAATACATGTTGACTAAATTTGCTTTGAAAAGAATACCACATTATTCATTATCAAATTGAAAGTGCATTACAAAATTACTGTCAAATGATGAGGCAATTAAAAAAATGAAAACTAAAAATATAGGAAAAACATAGCAATGGTTCAGGTACTTTAAAATATCATTTTACTGAATTTCTAAAATATTTGTGGTATTTATCATCTTTTTAAAAATCTGTAATTTGTTGTCATTGATTTTCTAAGTAAATACTTACTTTGGTCACCCTGCCCCACCCCTGCTTCCTGCCCTGCCCCGGCCACTCAAAGAATTGGAAAATGGATTGAGAAAAAGCAACAGTGGAAATAGATATCCCAGTTAGAAGGATAATAATTTATAATGTGTTTTACTACTTATAAGTAGAGGTTTTATGTAAACTTATATTTTCATATTTTATTTAACTCCACTTTCACAATACCTAGAACTACACACACACACACACACACACACACACACACACACACAAACTGGTTACTTGATATCATGGTATGTGCTGTCTAGTGAGGGTACAGATATGCAAACAGACAATTTCAACTCAGTAAGTTAATTGTTAAATCTGGGTGGTGTCCCTGAAAGCCTGGCAACTCAGAAAGCTGAAGAAGTAGCATTACCTGATGTTTACCAAATGATCTCCTTGCCAACCTCCTGCCAATAGTTGCCTTTTATTCATTTATTCCTCAAACATTTACAAAGCATTTTATGAAGAATATGCTAACACATACACAACACAGATGCTCATAATTACTATAGGAATGTGTTAAAAGAGTGGTCCCTAACATGTTTAACACCAGAGGCTGGTTTCATGGAAGACTGGAAGGGCGGGGTATGGTTTTGGGATGTAACTGTTTCACCTCAGATCATCAGGCATTAGATTCTCATAAGGAGCACACGACCTAGATCCCTTGCATGTGCAGTTTACAATAGGGTTCACATTCCTATGGGCCGCTGTTGATCTGACAGGTAGTAGAGCTCAGGCAGTAATGCCAGCAATGGGGAGGGGCTGTAAATGCAGATAAAGCTTCAGTCACTCACCTGCTGCTCACCTCCTGCTCTGTGGCCTGTTTCCTAACAGGCCAATGACCAGTACCAGTCTGGGGCCCCAGGGCGGGGGTGGGTGGGCAGTAGTTTAGAAACCCCTGTGTTAAAAGCTATAATAATGACTTAGTTTCATTCAGCTCAGCAAAAAAGTTGTAAAGACCTATGTTTATGTGCTAGAAACTGAGGATACAAACACAAACTGAAATACGACGAGAAAAGCTGATACACACTGAGGATACAAAGAAAAACTGAAATATGACAAGAAAGGCTGATGCACAATTAGCAAGAAGAGAACGCTAGCTTAATAATAGTGCCTATATATGAAATAGAAGATAGTATATGTAGTAGAAGTACTTAAGTGGAATAAAAGAAGTACTACGTGAAAAGGCATAATTGTGTTGAAGGGTAGGAGGGTGGAGAAGAGACATCACGAAAAGGTTCACAGGGGAGGTAATGCCTGAACAGGATTTTTAAGGATAAAACATTTACCCACTTAGAAAAGGGTATTCCTTGCAGGTGAAAGAACAAGCACAGAGATACACAGGAATAGAACAGTAGCCAGTACAAGAAAACATCAGCAATTCAGTACTGCAGAAACACAAAACACAAGACTGCCTGGTAGTGGCTTGATAATTAGGATAATAAAAGATGAAGTGTCTTTTATCTCCTTTATAAGGATATAGAGAGACACTGAAGGATTTTAGTTTGGGTTTGATAGTATTCTATGACCATTTGGAAAAAAAAGTACTTAAATAACAATGTGAACAATGGATTGGAAAGCAGAGTAGGCATAGGGCAAGACAAGAACAGAGGCAGAGGAATCAGTTCAGAGGCTTACAGTAATCCAGGCAATGTTTATTGAGAGTCATAAGTAAAGGTAGTGACCATAAAGAAAGTACATATAGCTGAGAGAGTAAGGAAAACTGCTGAGAGTATAGAGAGTTCACCTGTTTTCAGGTGCTAAACATGTTAGGGACCACTGTTTTAACACATTCCTATAATATGAGCATCTGTGTTGTGTTAAGGAGGCAGTTGAAGGTGAAGATCAGAAATTTATAAGGGCATTTACCTGCGTGGTTGTGAGATTCATTGGCTAATAAAGGAGGGGATGATAAATTGAAAGAATAATAAATCTGAAGTCCTCACACAATGTGACTTCTAGACAGAAGAGGTATATTTTCAAAGAGGTATATTTTCACAGTGGGATAACCGAGTGTGAGAGTTTAGAGATGCAGTGGTTAAGTATAACCACCCAGCATGCTGCTGTAGAGGTGAACATCAGAAGTGAAAGGAAAATAAAGGTCATTGGACTCGACAAAGAACTGAGAGTCCAGACTACAGTATTAGATAAGCCATTCACATTGACATTTAAATCAGTGGCATGTGATAAGAATGAAAACTAGGTACCAAAGTCTGCATTGGTGAGGAGGGAGTTAAAGGAGATCTGTGGATGGCAGATGATAGGTAGAAGGGAAGTTTAAAAAGGAGTGAAGCAGGTATATAGGAAGAAACCAGAAAACAAAACAAAATATGCCCTTACATAGCTAAGGAATTCTCCACATTTCCTAAACTCTTTGAGGCTTAATAACTAATAAAAATTTAATGCATTTTGGCCAGGTGCGGTGCCTTACTGATATTTTAATCAGTAAAATTATCAGTAAAATATTTCAATCCCAGCACTTTGGGAGGCTGAGACGGGTGGATCACGAGGTCAGGAGATCGAGACCATCCTGGCTAACAGTAAAACCCCGGCTCTAGTAAAAATACAAAAAAATTAGCTGAGCATGGTGGCAGGCGCCTGTAGTCCCAGCTACTAGGCAGGCTGAGGCAGGAGAATGGCGTGAAGCTGGGAGGCAGAGCTTGTAGTGAGCCGAGATCACACCATTGCATTCCAGCCTGGGCGACAGAGTGAGACTCCATCTCAAAAACAAAAAATTAAAATTAAAATAAAAAAAATTTTTTAAATAAAATTTAATGCATTTTCAAGATTATTTAAATGTCCAATATCTTAAGCCAAAGGTATTATCTCATGTGGAAATATGACATACTGAGGCAAGGTTTTTCAGAAAAATTTATTGGAACACTGGGAACTTTTCCATAACTCTGTATATCCTACCATTATTACTTACACATATGAACAGGCCACTCAGGGCATTCAAAAAATTCATCAGAGCAATGGGTGCGATCACTTCCTATTTAATAAGTTACCTTAAATAACTCTTAGTTACGAAATTGAAAGATTGTTAGATCAGACTCATTTACTGTATTACAAACTAGACCCACTTCTTAAATCTTTAGCCTTACCTGATCCTTACTCTGTGAGGCCGTCTCCAAAAGAAAACAAATAGCCTTTTTATTTTTCTGTTTTTAATCTAATATTCCACTTCAAGTCAAACATATGCATGTTTAGCAAAATATAAAAAGCATAGTATTTATTTAAATTTGTAACTGTATAAAACAAATTTTAAAATTAAAATTTTTATTAGTGCAAAGTTTTATTAGTATTTTGTGCTAATAAACAATCATTTTCATAACTATTGCTATTACAAGAAAAAGAAAATACAATTATGTTATTTAAAGCTCATCACATGTCAATTTCCTAATATTTAATAGAAAATACTTCTGGCTGGGTGCATATGCCTTTAATCCCAGCAGCAATTTGGGAGGCCGAGGCAGGTGGATCGCTTGAGCTCAGGAGTTCCATTCCAGCCTGGGCAACATGGCGAAACCACTTACCTACAAACAGAGGAAAAAAAGAAAAAAAAAAGAAAAACACTATCCGGGCATGGTGGTGCACCTGTAGTCCCGGTTATTCAGGGGGTCAAAGTGGAAGGACTTCTTGAGTCCCAGAGGTCGAGACTGCAGTGATGGAGAGGCTGAGGCTGCAGTCAGCCCTGAGATTCTGCTTCTGCACTCCAGCCTGGCAGACAGAGTGAGGCCCTTTTTCAAAAAAAAAAAAAAAAAAAAAGAAAGAAAAAAGAAAATATTTCTACTTAGCCTTCCTATAATTTTATGCTAATTATAAAAAAGAAAATCATGTAACAATACTTTGCTACATAAATCAAAATGCTCTAAAATTAATGTAGTTGGATATAATATCAAATTCATAAAAAATTTTAAATTATTCTATGCTTCTGAAATGACTATTTTGGGCAAATATTTTCTAATAATTCTCTTTCTACAGATGACCTACAGACAATGAACACCAGGGGGCACAAAAATCAAAAGTTTTTCACTACAAAGTGAAACAATAAAACCTTATGTAGTGGAAAGCAGACACATTCAGAAGCAGACTGATTCCAGCTGGTGTCCTCACACATAAGCTAAGTGACCTTTAATTACTGCATCTGTCTTAGCCTCTTCAATGGTAGAATCATAACTGTGACAGATTAAATGTTAACATACGTAAGGTGGCTAAATAAACACTAGGGATTTTGCCTTCATTGCTTATTACATATGTATGTATGAGCACACTAGAAACATACATTGAATAAATGAAAACTTAGATTTTCTAGCAATTTATGCAGATCATAAACATGGAAATGGCTGTAGAGGTTTATCAGAGCATATGAGTGCAAGTGTAGCCATATCAAAACTAAACAAAAGCTAAACAAGAGGTGCACCAATATCTCACAAATCACCACTAAAGAACTTACTCATGTAACCAAATGCCACGTGTACCCCAATAACTCATAGGAAAAATAAAATAAAATAAATCACAGCATGTTTCTGTATGTGAAAATATGAATGCCAAAGTGGATATAAACGTGATATTTTCAGCATGGTGTAGTACAGTGTTTCTCCAGGTGTGATCCAGGAAAAATCTCCAATAGAACCATGAGGGAGTGATTGTTTTGAATGCAGATTCCTGTCCTACTCAGCATCTACTTTTTCAGATCTGTGGGAGTAGCAGTTCAATTTCCCCTGGTAAAACAGAAACAAGAATACTGCACTTGCTTCCTAGGTTCTTGTGAATATTTAAACAGCATGTATTGTGAGGTTAGCACTCTACTTGGCACATGTCATTATTAGGTTCCTTTTTTTCTTCTAAAATAACATATATGTACTCACAAATGATTTGTTCGAGAATACCTGGTCATAGTGCCATTTTTTCCCCTCTTCTTTTCTAAGAAGAACTAAGGCAATTTTTACTACTTTGAACAGCAAGGGACAAATACGTCCTTCCTTTTCTGATTTGTGGCTATGGTGTATTCTTTCAAATAACCTCTTCCCAGTTATTTTCTATGTTCCCTAGGCACTGGAAGACATGCTCTACTTAAAACAACAAAATAACAAAAGACAACACTGAGTATAAAGTCTCATAAATTTGAATTTAATTAATTAAAAATTTTAGGTAACTCACATAGGACTAAGCTTAAATATATATTTTTTGACTTTAAAGCTTAAGGTTTTATCAATGACACTCTGGTTTGGATTTTAATAAACTTATTTTAAAACTCTTCAAGAATCAAAATGAAAATTAACAAATATTGATGTAATCATCATATACTACTCTTATCTATTCATCAAGAGTAAAACTTACTTTCCAACAATCTAGTTCAAAAATAAAGTAAAAATCATTTCTCATCACCCAGAGATAACCACTCTTAACATTTTTGATTTTCCTTAGTTTTTTCAGTATGTACACATAAAATACATTTTCTAAAATGTGGATCATAGTCTATGTATCACACAATTCGTGAGCCATTTCCAATTCAATAGATGAAATTTTTCATCATATTCTTGATTATCTGCTATTCCATTGTATAGGTGTGCCATAATTTATTTTACCAATTCCATGTTATTAGATTGTTGGATTGTTTTTTCTTTTTACTCTTTATTGTAAGCAGAAAATTGACAATAACTTCAGGATAAATTATAAAAGAGAGAATTACTAGATCAAAGAATATGTGGGTGTGTGTGTGTGTGTGTGTGTGTGTGTTTCCAATATCCTCAGCATTACAGGGGTATTATTGCACTTTCTACTTCTTTGTTAATATGGTAAGTGAAAAGTAGTATCTTTGTGTTTTAACTTACATTCTTCAAATATTAGAAAATTGAGAGCTGGGTGTGGTGACTCACACCTGTAATCCCAGAACTTTGTGGGGGCAAGGTGGGCATATCGCTTGAGCTTAGGAGTTCCAGACCAGCCTAGGCAACATAGTGAAACTCCATCTCTACAAAAAATACAAAAAAAAAAAGAAAAAAAAAATAGCCCGGCATAGTGGCGCACACTGTGATCTCAGCTACTTGGAAGGCTGAGGTGAGAGGATGACTTGAGCCAGGGGAGTGGAAGTTGCAGTAAGCCGAGATCACACCACTGCACTCCAGCCTGGGTGACAGAGTGAGACCCTGTCTAAAAAAAAAAAAGAAAGAAAGAAAGAAAGAAAAATCGAAAAACAGTTTATGATCTATTGTAGTTATTTTTTTGCTTTTTCATACCGTTAGTCCCTTCTGATATTACAGTCTTTCTACTATTTTGAAAATAGCTTCACCAGTTTGTCTTTTGGCTTTGCTTATGGGTTTTTATCATACAGAAGTATTCTGGGAATTTTTGTTGTTGTTGTTGTTTGGTTATATCAAACCTTTCCTACATAATTTCTTCTTTTAGATTCTACTTAGAACATTTTATGTTAACCCAATGTTATACAAATACTTACCTACACATTCTGGTACAAAATATAAAGTACATATTCAAGTGTATATAAGAATTTTAAATCCCAATTCATTCAACCCTTTATTCATTCATGCATATTCATTCATGTATATTGAGCACATGTATACCAAGAACTGTTCTAAGTTAGGATAAAGCTGTGAACAAGACTACCAGGGTTCTTGCTCTCATAAAGTTATTATTCCAGAAGGAATATGATGTAGCATATAATTTAATGTGAGCTTTCCAATCAATGAGGGAAAAAATGGATTATTAAATACACAATGCTGTTACAACTAGTTAACCATTAGGAAAAGAAGTAAGATTATTTTATACCTAACATCAAGTGTATTACAAATGAATTTAAAAACTATATTTTAAAAATAAAACCATTTGAAAATAGTACAAAAAACATAAATGAATATTATATAAAGAAACATTAGGTACATTCCTAAACATGAAAATTTTACAGTGACATTTCAAGACAACTTTGGAAGTGACATATTATTTTTAATGGAATAAAACAAGGTAATTTTTTGAACAATAATCTTTATTAGTGTATTTTTAAAGGTACATATAATCCTGAGCTACAGCATTTATACATCTGTCATTTACTCTTTGAAGTGTACATGTACTTTGCTTCAAATTCTGTGATGAGTACGTTTTTATCCTAATCAGTAACATAAATAATTTAAAATATTAGTCTTATCTCTGGAATCACCAATTAATTTACTCAGATGATCTCACTGTCTAATTCTACTACATTTAAAGACTGTAGAACATTTGTGATTAAGCAATTTCTTTTTCAAAACTGCAAAGATGGGCAGTGCGAGAGCTGATTCCATAAATTTCCATGAATTCTTAAGAAAACTATGTTGTTCTTTATCACCGATCTATTTTCTTGAATAATTTGGGTAATTATCTGATCAGTTACCTTTGAGAAGAATAGTAAAAGTACCTCTAATCTCAACATTTTAGCTACTGTAAAATGTCATAAGCTTCCTTCAAATATAAATAGTACATAATTACCTCAATAAGAAAAATTTACCATGATCTAAGGAAAAGGGGCACAACCCAATGTAAATATATCTTTGAATAAATGGTTAAGTATTAGAAAACATATTATGTGAAATACTTCCTCCAGCCTCTATAAGGGAATACATAGAGCTGATAAACATAAATTCCATAAATCCAGACCAGATCTTTTATAACTGGTAATAAAAAGACAAAAATGAGAGACAAAAGTCCTGTCATCTTTGAGAAAAGACATTTATCCAACATCTCCAACTGTGGACAAATAAATATTCATTCTTGTATTTTAAATTACTACCAAAATATTTTATCTTTCTACAAACAACACAAAACAAGCATACAGTATCTAGAAATTTTTTTTTCCTCTGACAAGAATGTCAAGTCTTTGAAGGTACACTAAATTTTCTTTTTCCGGAATAAGGTCACTATAATCTTAGGTTAAAGTTACAGTAAGCAGTTCAAGCAAAATGCATATTGCTTAGGTTTTAAGCAAGCAATTTTGATACTGTTTAAAATGTAAATATAAATGTGAAACTATTGTAGAAATATTTATAAACACTTAGGAATACTCACATATCAGCAAGTAATGAAATAACTTATTTAAAAATAATAAAAGGGTGAGAGTAAATGTAATGTTTGGTAACAAATCCAAAAATATCTATAAGAGATGTAAAAGAACATGAAAAGGCTTTATTATTCAAATGTTGAAAACCTAGCAGCAAAACAATTTGCATATAATGTAGTGCAATGAGCATTTGTTCATAAAAGACTCCCAAAGTCTTGAAACTATTATACATAAACCAGAATGGAATCCATTAGGATAAATAATTTAAAGATGTCCAGAGTAGCTTACCAAGAACTGCTAGACACTCTCACCTGCATCAATGAATCATAAACAAGCTTATGCAAAACTGTGTTCTGGATAACTGACTCTTATGGCTCCCCAATAACAAGCTCGGATAAGGCAGATCAACCCTAGGAGATAAGCAATTGCCCAAGAAACATAGGTTGCTCGAAATCGCCTTGCAAAATCTTGGGTGCCAACCTAAAGTAAAAAGCAATATAAAAACAGAAGATTAGAAACGTTAAGAAAATATCTGCTTAGAGAACTTGTATCAGCTTACATGTGATTGTTATGAAACATACCCCCAGACTGAATACACAAAATCCTTATAAGAGTAGGTGTATCTGTTGACTGCAACTGATAGACCATACTGCTACTTGTATTAACTACAAATGTTATGAAGTAAACAAAAAAGCACACTAAGGATTAAATTCCTTATCTCTACAAGGAATTTAATCTATGTAACTTCTTACTATCATGGGACACAAATAGGACATTGCTAATAATAAGGGACTAGTTGTACTGACAAACAAAGGAGCATGGAAATGGCAGCAAAAGGGATTATCTTCCTCTTCTGGCATAATTCCCATGCTAACTGCTCAGCTCCAGTCTCCCCTAAAAATAAGCCATCCTCATATTGGTAATAAATCACTGCTTGATTTGGATAAAGTGAAGAGTGGTTTTTCAGATCTCTGTAGCTGAATGAATGTTGCGTTGAATAGTAAGATACCCCATAGCTATACAAAATTAGTTCTGGCACTGAATTTTTTAAAAATGGGCTTTTGCTATATAGATGATAAAATCCCCAACAGTAAGTACAAAGACACCATTTCACCTGGATAGGTGAGTTCAATCAAAAAGAGATCCGTGGATTGGGTTTCTGATTGCTTATAATCATTCAGAAGCTTCTAGAGCTGGCATGCCAAGGATGCAGACTCTTCACGCATCCCTGAAGGTTGTCACAGGCCTCATGACTGACTACTGATAAAGTTGAGAGGACAGAATTCTAACATCAAAGTAATACTCACAGTTAATCCAACTCCAATGAAAATACATATCATTCCAATGGTAATGTATGCACAGCAGCGTCTTCGTGGAAGTGCACTACCCACTGAGGAGCTGCAAATTCATGAAAGCAAAAGAGAACATTAAATGTTTACATAAAAATTCTCTATTTCATTTTTGTGAGTTCTTATCTATGGCTTTATTAATATTATATACTTTTTATTCATTGCTTCAACTTTATAGACAAGAACATGCATTAAACATGTCATTTTTAATGGATGATAAAATCGTTTAGGGTGAATTTGTGATATTACTGTGGCTTTAAACAAAGTTCAAGCCTTGGTCATTGATAATATCCACAGAAATCCACTGTAGTACCTGCTAATCTCCCAAGATAAGAGTTTATTTCCAAAGAATCTACTTCAGAATGGAAAAAGAGCTATCTTACAAATAGCATTTGATTTTTTTTTACAGTTAAAACAGTATGTGTTTATGTTAAAAATTTAGAAAGTAGAATAAAAAGGAAAGAAACAATAAAAAGGAAAAGAAAAAATTACCTATGATCCCAATATCAAAAAATAGTCACGCAGTATTTTTGCATACTTTCCTCTAGCCAATTTTGTACCTTACCAATGTATAGCATAAACTTTTTCCCATAATATTCTCAAACTAAAATTCTGATGGATGAATATAACATAATTAACAAATTTTCTACTATTGTACATTAAAGTGTGTTCATTATTGTACATAATGCCAACAAAGTATCATTTAAAAGCATTGTGCTTATTTTTAATCATTCTTAAGATTTTTTATATTTAGAATTAGGATTACAAATTAAAGGGATTAAACTTTTTGAATTGTTTTTAATACATACTGTTAAAAACCCTCTACTGTGCCACTCAGTTGAAATTCCTAATCTAATAGTATTACCCTCCCCATTTCTAATTGTGGTAATTTTCAAATGATATAAGTTATAGCAGAAATCAGTAGCCAAATTAGCACTTTCTTCTCTGTCTTAACGTACATATATTTATTACTGTATACTACATGCAAGGCATATTGTTAGTGAATGACACTGAAGTATCTGATTCACCTTTGTGAGGTCAGTGTCAAGATTATGCCTAACATACAATAACTTCTCAAAGAATGTCTGATGAATAAGTAAAATACAGAAATTCATCACTTACTAGAAATGATTTAGAAACATGCGATTCCAAATAGGTTAATTTTGCATACAAAATTATTTCCTTTAATTTCCAAATCTTTTTGAAAAACTGATGAAGTTTGTTGCAAATATACCATAGTAAATTTTCCTGGATACTTGAGCCCAAACACAAACATCTGGATGACCTGGGGACCACCATTAATTACTATATTGTACAGCTTGCTATCTAGAGTTACTAGGGCATGTAGAATTCATTGCCTTTATGTAACATTTAGCCCTAGTCTATTTTTGGTTTTAATTTCTATGCATCCACTGGTGGTTTTTCCTGCCTTATACATCACAACTGGTTGTTGTTTCTTATCACTGCCTGTGTATCTGTCTTTGTCAGTTTGTAATATACGATTCACTAGAAGCCAACTAAGCTTATTAGAATTATGTATTGAATAAGTCAAAAGTTTCTAAGTGAATATTAGAGCAGCTTTTCTGTGAGCCAAGAGAATACACTTTAGTACATTAATTTCAGTGCATAAATTCTGCTTAGAAAATCTGTGCTCCTTTTTCATCACTCAAATTAAATAGTCACTACATCTGAGAAATCTTCTCAGAAAAAAATAACCTACTGCTACTCTACAACTCAAGTGCCATCTCCTCACAGGATAAGGCAATGACCAACAAGCACCTATTAATCATAACATCTCTTACACATTTAATACATATGTGGTATCTACATGCAATATATATTACTGGTACAAAAACAGACACACAGATCAACTGAACAGACTAGAGAACCCAGAAATAAGGCCACACACTTACAAACTTAAACTATCTGATCAAATAGGTTTTGACAAACCTGACAAAAACAAGCAATGAGGAAAGGATTCCCTATTCAATAAATGGTGCTGGAATAACTGGCTAGCCATATGCAGAACATTGAAACTGGACTCCTTCCTCATACCAAATTTAAAAATTAACTCAAGATGGATTAAAGACTTAAATGTAAACTATAAAACTATAACAACCCTGGAAGACAACCTAGGCAATGACATTCTGGTCATAGGAACAGGCAAAGATTTAAAACTATAACAACCCTGAAAGACAACCTAGGCAATGCCATTCTGGACATAGGAACAGGCAAAGATTTCACGATGACGACACCAAAACAAACTGCAACAAAAGCAAAAATCGACAAATGACATCTAATTAAACTAAAGAGCTTTTGCACATCAAAGGAAACTATCAACTGGGTGAACAGACAACCTACAGAATGGGAGAAAAATTTTGCAAACTATGCATCTGACAAAGGTCTAATATCTAGCATCTATGAGAACTTAAGAAAAAAAACCCCGCCCTTTAAAAAGTGGGCAAAGGACATGAACAGACACTTTTCAAAAGAAGACATACATGCAGCCAACAATTCTATGAGAAGAAGCTCAACATCACTGATCATTAGAGAAATGCAAATAAAAACCACAATGAGATACCATCTCCCACCTGTCAAAATTAATACTATTAAAAAGTCAAAAAATAACAGATGCTGGCAAGGTTGTAGAGAGAAAGGAACATAACATTCAGAAATTCAGAATACAGAAGTTTAAAAAGAAGTTTATTCTTCTAGCATCTAAAACTTAAAGGTAGAGCCTAGGGTTGGCAGTCAGCTCTATTCCCTGATGAATTGGTATTGCCAAACTCTACACAGGTAACAACGTTCCTGCCAGTTGGCTTTTCCACTCAATTCAAAGAGGAGAGAGAAAACCAAGACAGGCAATTTTGTCTTTAAGGAGAGCATCAGAAAACTGCACTCATCACTTTTGTTCACATTCCATTGGTCCTAACTTAAACACGGCCACACTATCTGCAAGACAGGCTAGGAAATCCATCTTTAGCTGGGTGGCTAGTCAAATTCAGAGGTATACTAATAAAAAAAAGAAGAGAACAGCAGTCTCTGTTATTTTAATTGATATTAACATTACACTTTAATGTTGGCTAGTGTTTGCCTGGTATGTCTTTTCCTTTGGTTAGTGATTCATGGTTGTATCTTTTTCTATCCTTATGCTTTCATTCTATGTTCTAATATTTCATGTGTTCCTTCTTCAAATTGTATATAGCTGTTCTTACATCTAGTCTTACCATTTCTGTTAAGTTTTACTAGCAAGATTAGTCTAATGATATACATGGACTATTTCTGACATCTTATTTTGGCTTTCTACTATGCCTGTATTTTCTGCTTTTCTACTTTTATTTCCAGACTTCTTTTATATTGACCATGAGTCTTTTATTTCATTTTTCTCTTATTATTCTGAAAGTTTCATAATTTATTTCAATCATTTGGCAGTTGCACTTAAAATTTTAACTTATATACTCTTTAAAAACTAAAGCCAATCATTAAATCCACTTTCCTGATAAATACAAGGATTTTAGAAATTTTTAACTCCAAACATTCCACTAGCATCTTAATGCTATTGTTTTCCAATATTTCAGTTTTATTGTATTTTTGTTTCTCAAAATTGATTAGCATTAATATAAATTGATATTGTCATTTTTGCTATTTTATATAGTCAGTGTTTCTGGTGAATTGTTACAGTTTCTTGGTTTACCTTTCCTTCCTGCATTGCAGAAATTTCTTCTGGAATATTTGTTCATATTCCCTAGTTCATCATTTAGCAGTTTTTTTTTAGTAAGAGTACCAGGATGGTAGATAGCCTGGGTTTTGTTTGTTTGTAGGTTTGTTGGTTTTGCTTTTGAAAATATATTTATTTTACCTTCATTATTCTTTGATGGTTTAGATAGGTGTATAATACCAGTTTGACAGTTAATTTCTCTTAGTATTTTTGATGTATTTTAAAACTTGTTTTCTGGCTTCTATTTTTGTGGTTGAGACATTTGCTGACAGAACTGTTATCCTTTTCTTACTGAAAATATGCCTTTTATCTCTCTGCTTTTAATTACCTTCTATTTCTCTTAGGTTTTCTACAATTTCACTGTAACACATTTACTTATCCTGCTTGGATTTCATTATTATTTTTGCATATAAAAATTTGTATCTTTCATAGATCCGAAAATTCTTTGAGATTATCTCCTAAAATGCCATATCCCATTCTTTATTTGTTCTTTCCAGATCAGATATATAATAAGTATCTTAATAATATATTTTCTCTTAATCTTACATTCATCTTTGTCTCTCTATGCTGGATTCTGGGTAATTCACTTACCTCTATCTTCCAATTCACAACTTTAGTCTTCACCTTTAGCTGATCTGTTCTTTAAACTGTATGTGTATTTTAATTTCTGTAATAATTTCTGAAAGTTCTAATGCTTCTTTCTATATCTATCTGGTTATTTTTGCAAATTTCTATTTGAGACAATTATAGATTCACAAGCAGTTGTAATAAATAACACAAAGAAATATCATGTATCCTTTGCCCTATTTCCCCCATAGTAAATCTTGCAAATTATAATACGATATTATAAAAAGGATATTAACATTCATACAATCCACCAATATTCAGATTTCTCAGTTATATGAGTATGGATTTGTCTTTAATTTTATGCAATTTTATCACATTTAGGTTCATGTGTCTATCGCTACAGTCAAAATAGAGAACAGTCTATCACTGTAAGGATCCTTTCATAATCACACCCTCCTTTCTGCCCATCCCATACCCTGTGCCTGCCACACCATCATTAATCTGTTCTCTATTTCTACAATTTTGTCATTTGAAAAATGTTACATAAATGAAATCTTACTGCAGGTAACCTTGTATGGCTAGTTTTGTTTTTTTTTTTTTTTTACTCAGCATAAATTCAATTCATCCAAGCTGTTGCATGTGTCAAATTTGCTACAAACACTCATCTATACATTTTTGTGAGTACCTGATAATTTTTAAATAGTCTTATTTGTTTTATCTTCTTTCTATTTTAAAATATCTTAGGCATAGTTTTAACATACTCCATACTTAATAATTACAAATCTGAAGTTTTTAGAAGTCAATTACGCTGCTTGTGCAATGTTGATTATGCTTCTGGAATCTTGTTTCCTCCTATGACTAGTAACTTTTGTTGAAAACCATTTTGGCTGATCTTAATATGAAAAAAATCTTGGCATGCATAGTTTGGGGGTGCTTTCCTACACACAGAACTTTCATTTGCTTTTCTCAGGCTCCCTAGACTGATACTAACCCTAAATTTTAAGTCAGTTTCTGGAACTAGGTTTTCCTAGATCACATAAGTGATATAAAATATAAACCTAAATTCACTGTTCTTATAAATTTTTTCCTTTGCAATCTTCCTTTTCTGGTTGATTTCTTTTTCCTGACTTACTCTTTTCTGGGGGAAGAGTACTTTAAGTACTTTATTGGGAGCAGGCAGTATTCCAATCCCTCTACCTTGTGTGAGGCCAACACCTTCTCTCTCGTTCTTCCAAGGCTCTAGATCCCTAGTATTGGCAAGTACCTTCAGGATAGTCCTGGTTGTCACTTAATCTTAATTTTTGGTCCCTGGGGATTTTCTTAAGTGTCATATGAGCTGAGCTATGCATTTAAAAGGATGATTTTTACAGTTAATTGGCTTTTTATATTACTGGATGTGAAAGTCAAGGGCATATACAAAAATGTGGACAGTGAATCTCCAAGCTGAAAAGACCATTCAATGCTCTCAAACATGTAACTATTCACTCTTCAAATTATTAATCTTTCGCTTCATAAAAATACCTTATGAAACACTAGGATTATGAAGAACACCGGGAAAATGCTAGTGTAGCTAGTGCTATAGGAATTTATAAGGGGAAAAGGTGGCAAACAATGTTCTTTATGTTACAATTTTCAGACAAGGCAGCCAGAGATGGCTTTATTACACGAGACTTAAGGATGGGTAAAATGTGAATAGATGGGGGAGTAAGTCATTTCAGCTGATGACATTAGAATTGTTCAGGTGTGAAGAGAAAATGTGTTTAAGGAACAAGCAGCAGAATAATCCTTCTGCCACAGAAGGTTTCTACCGATGAATAGTAGAAGCAAGGGATGTTTCAGCTAATTTTTGAGGTTAAATAAGGGTTTCTAGGTATACAGGGGTGAGAAAAGGAGTAGCCAGGTCATTCTAGGTCCAGCAGGATAAGACTCAGGAACAGAAGAAAGAAACTGCATAATATGTTTGTAGAAGTAGAAGTACAGTTTGTTGGGGTAGGAACAACTAGGTTGTGTGTGTAGAGATAGAAGAAAGCAAAGATATCACTAGAAAAGTTAGGCAAAAACTAACAGAAGTTTGGAGTTTTATTTTGGATTTTAGGCAATGGGCTGATAGCAAACCATATGGTACATTTATGCCAATAAGTAAAAGAAGTACTCAGAATAATTTATATGAAACTAAATATACAAACCTAAAATAACAATGGAAATTGTACCTCTTCAGGTTGTGCAGCATACAACTTGCACAACTGAATGCCATGGCTACAAAATTGGGAGCCACTAAAAGATGTGATGCCAGAGAATCTAAAATGATATATGCATTTAGGGACTACTACTCCAGTAAATGAATAGATAACTGCAGGATTGGAGGTCAAGAGATAAATTAGAAAACCAATGCAATAGTTCTGGTGAGAGATGCTGAATAGATGAACTAAAGTAGAAATCATGAGAATAAGAGGATAGAATTAAAATGTCAAGGGACATAATTGATAGGATATTACCATTTAAATATGGAGAATGATGAAAATACATTAATATTTCTTGGTTGGTCAGTCGGACAGACAGGGTGACATTCATTAACATAATCTTTTTCTAGAAATAATGTGGGGTTGAAAAAGAAAATAACATATTTATCAATACACATGGGAGACTGGTTTGCAGAGTAAGGTGGGAATGTTGGGTCAGGTTGTGTTTGAAATGACCATGAGATACCAAGTTGAAATAACTCTACGTTAGATAGCGAATAGAGATAGTATATTTACATCTGAAGCTCCAAAGAAATATCTGGGGTCAATTAATGGCATCTAAATGACATAGGAATCTAAGAGAACACCCGGATAAAGTGCAGTCAAGTTCCAACTTTGGAGAATAGCAAAATTTAACAACTTGGAAGAGAAAATAAAGCCAACAAAGAAGAGTTGTGAGAAGTAAGAGAAACTCAGAAGAAAGCAGTATCTGGAAACCAAGAAAACAAATTTTAAGGAAAAGAAACCATTGTAGGCTGGGCGCGGTGGCTCACGCCTGTAATCCCAGCACTTTGGGAGGCCGAGGCAGGTGGATCACGAGGTCAGGAGATTGAGACCATCCTGGCTAACACAGTGAAACCCCGTCTCTACTAAAAATACAAAAAATTAGCCAGGCATGGTGGCGGGCGCCTGTAGTCCCAGCTACTCGGGAGGCTGAGGCAGGAGAATGGCGTGAACCCGGGAGGCGGAGCTTGCAGTGAGCCGAGATTGCGCCACTGCACTCCAGTCTGGGCGACAGAGCGAGACTCTGTCTCAAAAAAAAAAAGAAAAAAAGAAAAAGAAAAAAGAAACCATTGTATTAGTCAGGGTTCTCCAGAAAGCCAGAACCAATAGGAGATAGATGATTGATTGATTGATAGGATAGACAAGAGGCAATTTATTAAGGAAACTGGTTACTGGGATTATTGAGGCTGAGAAGTCTTGCAACAGGGGATCTGCAAGCTGGAAACCCTGGACTGTTGGTAGTGTGGCTCAGTCTTAAGTCCAAAAGCCTCAGAATCAGGGAAGCCAGAGGTGTAATTCTCAGTCTGAGGAGGAAGGTCTGAAGAGCTGAGGAACCACTGGTGTAAGTCCCAGAGTCCAAAGGCCAGAGAGCCTGGAGTTCTGATGTTCAAGGGCAGGAAAAGAGTGTCCAAGTTCCAGAAGAGTGAAAATCGCCTTTCCACTGCCCTTTTTTTTTTTCTATCGGGCCCCCAGCCAATTGGATGGTACCTGCTCACACTGAGGGCAGATCTTCTCCATTCAGTCCACTGATTTACACACGTGTCTCCTCTAGAAACACCCTCTTAGACATATCCAGAGTTAATGCTTTACCATTTCTTTAGACATTCCTTAATCCAGTCAAGTTGACACCTAAAATTAATCAGCACGCCCAGGATGATCAATAGTATCAAATGCTACAGAGAAAACAAGCAGGATGAGAATCAAAATATTGGAATTTATTATTGGGATGTGAATTTCATTAGAGCAAATTCAGTGACCCACTGGGGACGGATGGCTAATTGTGCCTTACTCCAGAGAGAATGGGGTGCAATAATCAAATGAAAGTGTAAGCCTTGGAAAGAAGAGACCTGCATCCCTCTGAGAAGAGGAAATGAAGTGAGTATGGATAGAGAGGTTTACGAGTATGAAATACAAAAATGAGAGAATTCACAGATAGCCTCAATTATTTCAGAGATAGGAGGCAATTCGTTGGATGAGACTTGGAGAGTTGGGGGTACTGACGTGGGGGTTAGGTGGGGGTTTAGGAGGAATAGTAGATATCTGGAGATAGCTGTTTTGGGAAATGGGGAGTCAATCGAGGACACTTAGGAATATAGAACAATTTAGATAAATTACAAAGCTATACATTTGTAAAGATCTGATGAATACAGAATTTTTTCAACTCTCAGTTATCTTGGTGAAGGAATGGAGAAGCCATGGCTATATTGATCCAAGATTTCTGCTTTGAAAAGCAGATAGATGGAATGATGATTAACCAATCTAGCAAACCTACTATTCTATATCTAATACATTGAAAATGAATTTATCATCTTCTGCCAGACACATTTCTTCTAGATCCTGCATTTTCTGTCTCAGTGAATGGTTCTACAGCCTCTCAGAAATAGGGTCATTCTTGATCCCAATCTCTCTCTCTCATACCTTCACATTCAGTCCTATCCATTCCATTTCCTTACTAGTACATCTATACTCTGACTCCTTTGTACTTTTGCACAGGTAGCTCCTTCTACAGTGTATTATCCCACCCTCTTTTTCACACAATTCTCACTCATCTTTTATAACTTAGTTCATATATCACTCTCTCCTGAAAACCTTTACTCATGATCCCTTTCCCTCTAATCTGGATTAGGGACTCTTCAAAGCAGAGCATTCTGGTCATACCTCTTTCAAAGCACTTAAAACTTTATAGTCATTAGCTATTCTCCCCACTATGCCCACAAGACTAAATTCCTTGAAGGTGAGATTGTGTCTTTTATTTCAAGCAACCAGTACTTAGCACAGAATTGTTTGCTGAATTAATGAATAATTATAAAATATAACACTAGACGGCAAAATAAAAGGATAACACTTGAGAATAAGTCCACTATTGTTTAAAACGGCAGGAGGTGATTCACAAAAGAGTACATCAGTGATGTAAAAGAAATGATATTCAATGATAATTATCATTGATTAAATCAATGGCTCTACTAGTCATATGTCCATTATAACATTTACATAGAAACATAGTCCAAACTGTATTTCAGAATGCTACAAGTACACCTTCAGTCTGGCAGTGGCTACAAGCCACCTAATTAAAAGAACAACATCACCTTTAGCTACCATAGTACCAGCTACCATTCGAGTAAGAAATAGCAATATGAGAAAATGCCCCTCGCTCTTTGGAGCTCTAGGGGAAGCTTTCCCCACACATTTTGTGAGATAAAAGCACATAACACACTTGCTTCATAGTAATAAATTTACCAACTTCTGTAACTTAAAACTAATTTTAGGATATTTGTGTTTAAAGAAATAAAATTCTGTCTCAGAATCTTACTCCAACAGATGACCCATCATTTTGTTATGAAGGAGAACATTCAAAAAGAAAAGAAATCTAGATACCAGCTAGGATTGTTCATGTGATAACAGTATTTGCACTCAAATAAGTAATGAACGGTTCGAGTCCTCCCATGTTTAGCATGTGACTCCAATTCTACAGACCTTTCTCTTAGAATGTTTAAGCTGATTTATTCCATGTGAATTTCTATATAAGTTGTTCCCTAAGTAGTTGATACAAATTCTTCTTCATATTAATATACTGTCTTGTGATTTTTAATAAATCACAGAGTATTCAGACATTCAATACTTCTTTATTAGTAAAAATATTGCCATTGTATGAAAATAATTAACCAAGAAAGTCCCTTGAGCAAAATCCTTAACCTCTCTTAAGAGTTGCTGATTTGTAAAATTACAAAAATAATCCCTGTGTTACAGGATTGCTGTAAAGATTACAGCTAGTATATATGTATATATAAAGCAATATCACTCTGCTTAGCACACAGTCAGCTAACCACAAAGGTGTCTGCCAGGCCAGGCGCAGTGGCTCATGTCTGTATTCTCAGCACTTTGAGAGGCCGAGACGGGTGAATCACCCGAGGTCAGGAGTTCGAGACCAGCCTGGCCAAAATGGTGAAACCCTGCCTCTACTAATACAAAAATTAGCCAGGCGTGGTGGCAGGTGCCTGTAGTCCTAGCTACTTGGGAGGCTGAGGCAGGATAATTGCTTGAACCTGGGAGGTGGAGGTTGTGGTGAGCTGAGATTGTGCCACTGGGCAACAGAGCTAGACTCTGTCTCAACAACAACAACAACAAAAAAAGTCTCTGTCTTTTCTTTTCTATAAGATCTTTATTTCCATTTTAATGTTCTTTGTGAATATATTTGCAATTTAATTTTGTACATTTTTATGAAAATACAGATAATACCCAGAAATATGTATCATCCATATGCATATTCACATACTTTGGAGGGGGGAGTATGGATGTGTCCCTCAAGTACATATATATTATTTTGTGCACGTATTAAGGGTTTATCCACTTTGCTTCTCCATGTACAGACTTCTATTGGATTCAGTAAGGAATTAGAATGATTAATTTCACAAATATAAAAGAAACTTTTTTTTATAAGCTAAAACATGCTGTGAAGAAGTTATTCTTATAGAGCTATATTTAGTTGAAATCAGATCTAGCAGAGATAGAGATATTTTGCTACACATATTCTACTTTTCAAATACTTTTTAATTACCTTCTCCTATAAACCATTCTTGGGATTTCTCAACTCTCAATGTAGATAAGGTATTTATATCATACTAAGGATCACACAAATTAAAAAATGAATATTATTTCAAACCTCTTATTTTCAATAATAAAAATTGAATTGTCTAAGCATTCCAGTTTAATTTACTTTGCTTAAGTTATAATTCACATATATAAGAGGATAACAATAATTTTTTAAATTGTAATAATATTATCAAAATAGATGCTGTGCAGAAAAGAGTTAACACAGCAGGCCTGAGACTGCTAACCTTAGAAAGCCTGCTTGTAAGGTTGGCCCTTAGCTGGCATCTAGAAATTTAGATTTGGGGAAAATTCCCATCATTCCGTAACTGGTAAGAGTGGCTTATTATGTATAAATTGTTTGTGTAAACAGTATGGTTTATGCTAAACATAAATTCCATTCAAACAGGAATTTGGAATTTTGATATGTGCTAGATAGGAGGTGCCTGTGTAACCAGCGCCAGTAGAAACTTTGGGTACTAAGACTCTAATGAGCCTCCTGGTAGACAACATGGTACATGCATGGTAATAATTCACTGCTGGGATATTTCACTGGGAGGGGCCTCTTGGAATCTTGTCCCTAGTTTCCTCCAGACTTTACTCCATCTGCCTTTTCCCTTTGCTGATTCTGCTTCGCATACGTTTGCTATAATAAATCATATCTCTGAGTACAACTCTATATTAATTTATATGAGTCCCTGTAGAAAACCAAGGAACCTTGGTGTAGTCTTGGGACCCCCAACACCGATGCCATAAAATGTGTTTAATCAAAATATCTTCTATTATTTTTCATTTTATATTGTCTTATATTATTTTCATCAAGTATATCATTTAGGAATAGAGAGAAATAGGCTAAATTGTTAAGATAGACAAATAATTATATAAACGTTGCCATCAGTAATAATCTTATTAGGCAGGAGATGAAAAAGGCCAACAATTACCTAATTATGAAGTCCAGAACAATTTGAGTTTTCTCCTAGATTACAGCCCATTTTATTAATGTAAATGTTGGATTATTTGTAATGGATTATAATCTCCTAACCAGGTTACTGATAATTTTAGCAATTTCACTTCTTATAATAGAAATTGATTTTCCTTTAGGGGATGATAATCAAGCCTAATCATTTTAATTTCAAAATGGGATATACTTGTTTTAGGATGTCTTGTTTTTAGCCTTAAAAAGCATAAATATATTGGCATGCATTCACTTCACAGCATGTCTTAAAATCAAAATCTACTTAAGTGAAAATTCTGAACTCTTCAAATTTGTCTTAAGTATTTCTCAATAGTATTTCCAATGGTAGGGAACTTACATTTTTTTGCAGTGTGGGCATTTTGCCAGAGTGTTGAACCTCAGTTCCATCCACTGTAAAATAAATAAAGAGAGGAATTGAAAAGAAAAACAACTGAAAACTATCCAATCTGATAAGACATTTCTTTTCCTTTAAATGTCATCAGGGATCACAACAGAAGCAATCACCTTCTCACGGTTACATGAGCTTTTCCCTCCAACACTTCTCTCCCTCTCTTAAAATACAGTTTGGGATCCTCCTCTGAAATAGTTCCCATGACTTTTCCAATGCTCTGACGCAATCTAGGTTTGCTTTACATGAATACTGAATATAATATCATAATTGGGGTCATTTTGTTCAGTAAGTCTCAGTTCACTTCCAGGGAATAAAAACATATTTCATATACCATCAAAGTTATTTTTATTTAAGTCTTCAGGGCTGGCCTTTTAAATACTTGAATATTTAGATTCATTACTAAAATTAAACTATTCTACTTATGTGAGAAACTCACTAAGTACATAAACAAACGAATTAGATACAGGTAGTACTGAAGTCGGGAACTGTTTTCTGTTCTGTCGTTGCCTATATAATGTAACAAAAACATACTGCTTAGTACAATTTTCTTCCTGTAAGTGTAAGTAATAAATGTGCTACCTTCCTCATATGAGTATTATTCAGATACTTGAAATGACTTACTGGTTATAGATAGTCTTTGAAAGAATATGCAATATAAATTTAAAGTAAATCTTTATCCCATGAAATACATTTTGTTCAATGACTTTCTAACAATCTTCTTCTGTCTTGTTTGCTTTTCTATATACCTCCTTATAAAGGGTGTATTTCCTTGATAGTTTGGGGAAATTTTCTTTAAGCACTTTGGCAGTTTATCATCAAAACAACTTATTTTTATTAAAATTAAGTTTCATTTGGGAATCTAGGCCATCAATTTTTCTTTTCAGAAGGCTCAAATTCTAGATACAGAGGTTTCAATAACTTGTGGATATTCAAACATTTTCTACACAATAGAAGATATCTTTTAGAATATATCTGATGCATACCTTTTTCTTTTATGATTAAAGAAAAGAACATATAAATTTGGGTTTCCTAAACTCCTTTCTCTTCATTTTTATTTCAAATATCATGAAATTTAGTTAACCTTGTTATGATCTCTTTTAGTCACAACAGGAACATATAGTCCCAAGATAAATTAAAGAGAAATAAAACTTTACATGAATGTTCACTCTCTTTACAAAATGATTATTTTTAAACATCTGCAAATGTCAAACCAAGGGCACTTATTTTTCAAGCAAGAGTATTTCTCTCATTACTTATAATGACAAAATTACTTATAATATCAATTTGTAACAAGTTGATTTATTTTAAAACTGCTCTTAAAGTAAAAATTCTTGAGTTAATGTGCTAAACAGATACTAATATAGATTTCTACAGAAATTGGTACAGAACATTAAGCAGTGGAAGAATATAGAACTATTATTAAGGGCTTCTTTATGTTTCTGTAATAGGCTTAGGATAGTTACTGAACTTGTGATGTCATTTCAAATGTTATTTATAAATAACAAATTTAAGTTTTTCATAGTTAAAAGAAGCAAACTGGTTTGAGAAGGCAATTATGAAACCTTTGAGTCAAGAGTAACTCAAAATCCAAGACTTAGCCTAACAGACTAACATAGGAATTTCAGTATTTCAGATGACCCCTAAAGAGACTGTTTAGTCCACTGTTATCATTTTATAGTGTTTTTCATTTTAACACAAATTATGCATGATAAAATCAATGATAACTGACAAACAGTGGGGACTTTATTCTGTAATTAATGTATTACATTGCCAGCAACCTACCACATCTGGTTTTGCTGTTATCTGCAAGTACTCACTTAAATGGAGCAGACTAATAACAAAAAGCATCTATTATTAGAATAATTTTCTTTTAATTTATCCAAATGAACACCAATTCTTATGCTTTGGAAAAGAAGTTGACTTAGTACTATTCTCTCATCTAAAATCTGGCCTCTGGATTCTTAAAATTTTATTGCCAGACCTTAAGTCCCATTAGACTAAAAAAAAAAAATCTTAATTGTATCAGCAAGAATAAAAACAACTTCTCTAAAACCCAATCATTTTTAGTAGAGATCTTCTAATATTTGAGTTATTTCTAACTATTCTATAACATGTAATGGATAAATTGAGTTTCCCCAAGATATATTTTGGAACTAATCTTAGAAGATTTGTTTAAAAAAAAAAAAAGCTATATTGCTTAAAACTACTAATTTAATTTTATAGTATCTTACCGAGATAGATAGATAGATAGATAGATAGATAGATAGATAGATAGATAGATACATGCATACATACATACATACACAGATACATAGATACAATAGGCAACTGGTAACACTTTGAAATATGTTCAAGTTAAAACTGTTATCCCCCCCTGCTATGGCACCCATTTGTCCCTAGATACAAATGAAAAAAATCTGATCCTGCCTGAAGGTACTAAATTGGCCCACTTCAGGGTAAACTTTGAACCAAGTTGTGTTCGCTTTTATTAAAGCACAACAATCCTCAGTCAATGTTGATTGACAAAGTACCTGGATATGCCTTTCATCAGCAACAGAGACCATGGGCCCTACAGAAAAGTAATAGTAAACTCTGCTGTTCAGCTGTGTTAAGAAACTTCTTTGCATTCATGGAGAACTAGCTAAAGGCTTTATAAGTCAATTCATTCTTCTGGGAAATTATTTTTCAAACAATGCCCTTCAAATCACCACTCAGGCGAGATGATCTCAAAATGGTTTGGAGGGTAAAAAATGTTTGGACATACAATATAAAAACTCCCTCTTAAATATATACAATGGTATATGCTAAAACTGCTAAAGAATATCCTATTTTAAATTCTGTTTAATTTTTTAATCCTAGCAATTCCCAATGAACATGGAACTCTTTACTCACAAACACCTGTTACTAACCTATAAAATGAATTTGCCATTGAATACACTTTGGAAGACACAAATCTAGCTTTTATAAATTTATCCATGGTCCCAGACAGGCTATGATATGAATAGTGTAAATATTGTGAATTCCTAGAAAACTTAACTTCAGCATTATAACACTGGTATATTAAAAGATATTATTATAAACAGAAGGAAGCTGTGAGAATATAGAGAAGCTATTCTCTAGATTGCATATTACTTCAGCAATTGTGTTTTTTTCCGGGGGTAAAATATCAAAATTGAATTATTTTTAAGTATAAATTTTTTAAAATGATAAAAGCCTTGTCACACACAATAGTTCTTTTATCTTAATCCTTGAGAGAATTCTCTTGCAGGAGAGAGAGAGCTCATTATTTCAGGAAAAGCATTTCCTATGTGATCTTTTCAATAAAATATCTTGAATATTTTGTCACAGGTCATATTTTCTTCTTTTCTTTGACTCTAGAAAACTCAGCTAAGATTCAGCCTAGTTTTATCAACTGTATTAGACTAAATATTAGCATACTTATATTATGCATGACTTCAGGTTTTTTTTTTTCCTGCCCTACTTATTATTTTTCCTGATTTTTTTCACATTTTATTTTCAATCATATTGAATTTAATGTATCTTGTAACTTATTTCAATTGCTTTGAACCTTGCAAGCTAAGTCTAAAACAAAGTAGGAAATGAGTAAATGAATTAACCTAATAATTAACAGTGTGAAGGGCAAATAACATATTATGGAGAATATAAGATTATTCAAGATCAGCATAATAATAAGGATAAGGCTCCAAGAACTTTGTAGTCAGTGTATTCTTCATAACACTGAGCATCTCTCATTAATCCAAAACTCTCAAAAGTAACCAGTACCTCTCCTATAGGTGTGTACAGTGTTCCCCTAATCATCAAAAACTTTATTTTCTAGAAAATTTTGAAATCATCTTTAAATATTGTATTTTAATCCAAAACATCTTTTCTTGCTAAAGAATTAAAGTTTCAAATCATAATTACTCTGCTAATATGATAATATGATTCACTTGCCTGCACTGAATGTTAAGTAAGGAAGAGCCAGCTTTAGAAGTTAGTCCCTGAAAGAGCCAGCTTTAGAAGTAAGTCTCTGACTTGCACATTACTTTAGTAATTTTCTTCTTAGGGAAAAATATCTAAATGTATAAATTACTTTTTAAAATAATAAAAACCATGGCACATACATATCTATCTAAACTCTCAATTTAGAGCATTCTCTAGAATTCATTGCCAGATGATTCTAAAAATTAAATATAAACCTTTATAACAATTGTCTTTTTTATTGTTCTTTTTTCCTCATTCCCTTTTCTACCCTATTAATACAGTCAATTCTCTCTCAAATTCTTTATTCTATTCTTGACTATCATCATCACTTTCCTGAAAAATAAAAGCCGAAATTCTAGCCTTGTGCTTCTTCAGGCTTGTGTCTTTGCTATCCATTCGTCTCCTATCAGATTAGAAAATTTCATGAAAGCAGAGACTATGCTTCCTGTTCACCCGTTTCCCTAGCACCTAGCTCAGTGCCTGGTACACACTCAATATATATATAATTGAATAAATAAAATCATTCCTTTTGTAACGTGGCTACAAGGATTATCCATGGCAAATATTTGGAATATAAAACATAACAGGAAAGAATGCAAGGTAGCTGTGGAAGGGAGATCTCCAGAAGTAGGTTGAAACAAATCTATATTGAAGATTTTAAAAGTGTTACTTCCAAAAGTTTGTTCACATATGAAAAAGAAAATAACAAATATGCTTTATATATTTAATTTAGTTAATTCATTTAATATCTATTGGTAACTATAGAGTGTGTTAGCTTATATTAAATCAGTATATACTGATTTTTGTTTATTTATTTTAGAGAGAGGGTCTCATTCTATCACCCAGGCTGGAATGCAGTGGTATGAACATAGCTTGCTGCAATCTCCAACTCGTGGGCTCAGGTAATCCTCCCACCTCAATCTCCTGAGTAGCTACGACTATAGGTGCATGCCACTACCCCTGGCTAATTTTTAAATTTTTTGTAGAGGTGGGGTCTCTCTGTGCTGCCCAGGCTAGTCTCAAACTCCTGGCCTCAAGCAAGCCTCCCATGTTGGTCTCTCAAAGCACTGGAATATCAGGCATGAGCCACCATGCCCAGCCTATAGTGATTTTTTAAAAAGAAAGTTGTTACCTATCCCGACCAAGTATATTTTCTAATTTATGTACTTAGTCACAGATTTAATCAATAATATATAAATGTAACAAAGGAGACTTACCCTACTAAATCAGAAAAATCCTAGCAATTCTGGTTAAATATAGTAAATTGAATAAATGCATGCATTTCCATTTTTTTCAAACCTGACTAAAATAATAGTAAATGAATTTTGAAATGTATAATACCATAAGGATAAAAAAAGATGGAATATGACTTCAGATTTTTGGACAATGGAAAGCAGATGGACTTCGCAACTCACTTAGTGAAAGGGATGTTGAAACTTGACTACCTACAGAGAGATAAGTCAATGACGGCAGGCTGCTTCACACTGAAAGACCCAGAATAGGTCAGCTATTGCTGACCTATACTTTTAAAGGTAGAGGTTGGGGTAAGGATAAAGTAGGAGTATCACAATCCCAAGTTCATTGCAGCATTATTCATAAAAATCAAGATATGGAAACAACCAAATCTCCATCGACAGATGAATGGATAAAGAAATTGTGGTATACGCATACAACGAAATATTATTTAGCCTTAAAAAGAAGGGAATTTTGTCATTTGTAACCACATATATTAACCTGGAAGATACTACGCTAAGTGAAATAAGCCTGACAAGGAAGACAAACATTGCATGATCATGCCTATATGTGGAATGTAAAATAGTTTAATTCATAGAAGCAGAGAGTAGAATGGTGGTTGTCAGGCACTGAGGTGGGTAAGGAATGGGGAGATTTTAGTCAAAGAGTACAAAGTCTCAGTTAGGCAGGCTGAATAATTTCTGAAGATCTGATGTACAGTATAGTGACTATAGTTAACAATATTGTATTATATACTTGAAATTTACTAAGAAGGTAGATCTTTAGTGTTTTTACCACAAAGACACACACACACACACACACACACATACACACACAGAGTAATCAAAATGCTAATTAACTTGATTGTGGTAATCATTTCACAGTATAGATGTATATCAAAAAATTAGGCTGTACACCTCAAATATACAATTTCTGTTTGTCAAATATAAACCAATAAAGCTGGGAAAAACACAGAAGTATTGATTGTAAATTCTCACAAAACTAGAAAATCACCCTTCCCCAATACATTAAGAGAAGAATGATTTATTCTGTAGAGAAATTCAACTACAGAGCTTGTGGACCAGGAACACCGGGCACAGAAGGCGGCAAGAACAAAAAGTCACTCTAAAATTCAATTAATGTCTACTGTCTGAAAAGTGGGTAAGAGCTTCACCCCTATTACCTCTCTTAGCTCCTAAAAGGCTGTCTCTCAGGCCTATCTCCTGCAAGAGATTAGAGGATCCTTCCCCAGAGAAATCTGCCCTAAAGAAAAAAAGACCAATTGATACTAATAGCTGACAACTTTACAAAGTAAGAAGAGGAGGAGGAGGAGGAGGAAGAAGATAAGGGGGAGTGGAAGGAGGGGGAGAAGGAGAGAGAGGAGGAGGAGGAGAAAGTTTTCACCTATCCCCTGCCTGCATACATAGAAACTCCAGTGACTTGCTCTCAAATATAAACTTCTGTGTAAAACTTCTATCAAAAGAAAAACAAATAGAGAAAATAGTGAGAAAATAGAGATAAGGCATGAAGAAGAACAATACCTCAGAAAAAATATAATTAATAGCTTCAGAAAGATGTTTGAAATGCTTGTTCTTTGGTACCATAAACATAAATTTAAATTTCTCAGCAAGGCCATTTTTACACTTTCTGCAGAAAGGGTACACTTGCCAGCAGTTTTGCCACAAGAGTACACTGAATAAAGAAGACAGGGTCATTTATAACCTGACACGTCTACCTTACTGCTGTGTCTGGTTTCCATTGGCTGGAACAGGGACTTCACATTCTGTATTTGTCTTGATTGGCTAGCAACTTAGAACTTTTTAAAATAGGCCGGGCGCGGTGGCTCAAGCCTGTAATCCCAGCACTTTGGGAGGCCGAGACGGGCGGATCACGAGGTCAGGAGATCGAGACCATCCTGGCTAACACGGTGAAACCCCGTCTCTATTAAGAAATACAAAAAACTAGCCGGGCGAGGCGGCGGGCGCCTGTAGTCCCAGCTACTCGGGAGGCTGAGGCTGGATAATGGCATGAACCCGGGAGGCGGAGCTTGCAGTGAGCTGAGATCCGGCCACTGCACTCCAGCCTGGGTGACAGAGCAAGACTCCGTCTCAAAAAAAAAAAAAAAAAAAAAAAAAAAAAAAAAAAAAAAGAACTTTTTAAAATAGGCAAAGGCAGAGGAGAACAAAGGAAGGAGGAAGTAACTTGTGGAATGCTGAGAAAGATAAAAACACCTTCAAATAAAAAGAGGAACAGACTATGACCTAATGCTTGCTTGGACCAGTATAATCATGCCAGGGCAAATATTTAGGCTACATTGTGGGAGCTAAGAACATAAAGTACGTTGATTTCTTTATTACGGCTAGCAGATATTTAAGAATGTTAGCAGAGGTCTTTGAATAAATTTTGCTTCTAAGAAAAGTTACTATTTACTCCTAATTAGACAGGGAGGACAGTCTTTGAAGAGGAACCTCTACTTTACTTTTTACAAAGATATCATGAAAAAGGAATGCTATTAAAAAATCAGAGCACAAAGGCTTCGAGAAATTAAAAATTAAGTTAGATCATCTGAAATTAAAATTTTAAATTAAGATGAGGAGATATAATGAAGAAGTTTCCCACTAAATAATATTTAAAAAACAAAATTAAAAACAAAAAAATGGAATGGACAGTAACAGGGCCCACTGAATATCCAAATGATGAGTTCAAAAAGACCCTCACTAAGACACAGCCTCATGAAATGTCAGAACACTGAAGAAAATGAAAGAGGAAAAAGAAAAAGAAGAAAAAACATGTCATATCAAAAGGATCAGGTATCACAATAGCAGTTGATCTTCTCATTTAACAATGGAACAAAGACTTTAAGTTTCTGAAAGGTGACAACTGGCAACCTAGAATTGCATATCTATACAAATTATAAAGTGAATGTAAGATCACATTAAAAACTACTTAAGATAAAAAGAGTTTAAATATATTTCCCTGCATCTTGTCTCAGAAAGCAGAGTAAATGTGCTCCACCAAAATGAAGGAATAAACCAAAACTGTGAGGATGGCATGGGATCCAACACAGGAAGGAGGTAAAAGGAATTTTCCTGATGATGGTGAAGGGAAGGATGACAAATATGTAGCAGGAAGCCTAAATAATAGATTCCTTGATGCATTTAATTATAATAATAGGTATTTTATAGTTCTATACAAGAATATGAGAAGAATGAATGATTTACACATAGAAAATTAAATCCAAAGGAGGGGGCAATTATTTATAAGTCCAAGGAAATGTTAAAATCCATACACAAGAAAAATGTACCATATTGCTTGGTTCATCTGTGAACATAATTTACCTAATCATAAAAATTGTAAGCACTAAGTATTAATTAAACAAAATGTTGCAATTTGGGAGTATGAAAGCAAGGAAAGGAATATGAGTGGGAGGGCAGTATGAGTGCTAAGTTCTCATCTTGCAGTTTACTAGTTAGTGGGTAATGTCTAAAATTGCTTAATCAAATAGAAAAAGGATAAGCAAGCAATTTAAACACATAGAAGTCTGGCCAACCTTGTGTAACCCCATCTCTACTAAAAATACAAAAAGTAGCCAGGTGTGGTGGTGTGCACCTGTAGTCCCAGCTATTTGGGAGGCTGTGGCAGGAGAATCACTTGAACCCGGGAGGCAAGGGTTGCAGTGAGCTGAGATCACACCACGGTACTCCAGCCTGGGCAACAGAGTGAGACTTCATCTCAATAAATAAATAAATAAATAAAAATTAAAAAATAAACACATAGAAGTGACTATCAATAAAGCAGCTGAAAGAGTTGAAAGCATTTTAGGAACAGTAACTGGGGGTCAACTAAATGAGAAGACTGCAGTCCCATTTGACATTTAGAACTATATACATAAAGTTCTTTAATAAAAGTAAAATTACAAATAAAAAGCAAATCACTTATATTTTCTTAAGCCCATTCATGTCTTAGTGACAAGAGTTTTTGTTTATAGACTCCCATGTGTATACTCTGATAAATATTTTTCATATTCAAGTTCTAAAGAAAATCTTTTGTCTCCTATATGGGCTGAACAATAAAAGAAAACCTGTCCTTATCCTTCCTGACAGGGTAAGTTAATTATGAATTTAACTTTAAAAAAATCAAACTAAGTTTAAGTTAGAAGTAGTAAAACAGAACTTCTATAACTTTTGCTCATATCAAATTACTTATACTTTCTTATTCTTTATCTAATGGTTTTACCTAATTATGGGTAACAGTGTTAACTCCCTTTGCTCCAAGAATAATTTACAAAAGTCAGAAAATTTTTGATAAATTATGATTCAATTTTTCCTGAATCTAGAAGCCATGAAGCAAATCTACTGCATGAGACTGTGCACTTTGACCTCTGCTGAGCAGATGAGAGCAGAGCTAAGACTCAGCTGCTCACCAAGCCAAGATGCTCATGGAAATAAGCCTGCGCACAATTTCTCATTGGCCTACATAGAGAGGATCCTTTTTGCAACTGGACCTATCAGAGCACGTACCTTTTATCCAGTTCACAGAAGATGCTCTATATCCTAGCTGCACTTCTGATTGTCTGCCTAAATAAGGCTCTATTTTAATATTTTGATTAATTTGCATTTGGACAAAACTGTAAGACTATGACCAGTGGTCTAATCTGTAAGATCATGACCTATATTTACAGATTAATAACAAATGTCCAGTGACTTACCAGGAATGTGTTTCCACAGTGCCCACACACAACCCTTGTACCTTCTGGTTGGATTGGCAATGCAGGTTGAGCTGGTTGTTCTTCAGAAATAAGCATTACTGGGCCAAGGTTAATTATCCGTCTACTATGAAAAGAGAAAGGAAACAACTTCACTATCCCACAAATGGATTGAGAGCAAAACCTGCAACATAAGGCCAGAAATATGAAATGTGTTATACTTGTTTTATAAATTAAGTGAATGAAATCTCAAGCTGGAGGCAAAACTACAGAGAGTAGCAATAGTCAGTTTTTCAAAAGCAAAATATGAGTCTTTCTGTACTTGGGACAGAACAATATATTATAGCATTGGTCCTAATCAATGGCAACCATTTAACTGCCATTTCCAAGTTTTTATAAGTTCAAATCAGAAAACAGTTGTTACCCTTCCCTATCTAGGAAGCCAACTTGAGTTTGGTAGAAGACTGACTAAGTTAAAAATATTCTACATCAACAAAAATCTGTGTGCCATGAAGGCACCGAAGGGCTATGTTACAACCAAATTTCTCTGAGCAGTGTGATATTCCTTGATGCCTATTTAATCAGAGATGAAAAGAAAGCAAACAGGATCCTCCTTTCATTTCTATTCTCTAGTCTATCATTGGATAGGGCTGTACATGATTCATGTAATGGTCAAAAAGCCAGAGAGATCACAGAAAAAAAAAACACAAGTAAGGCCTCTATATACTTGTATCTGGGTACATCCATAATGGTACTGGGCATGGGTGAATAATTCCAGAATTTATTGCACATACACATTCAGCAGAGATTAGTATAACATATAGTGAGATACACAAAAATAACTAAAACACTTGCAGGTGAAGATTAATTATATCAAAAGTAAACTAACTGATTATTTTTTTTAAGAGATGGACCAGGCATGGTGGCTCATGCCTGTAATCCCAGCACTTTGGGATCACTTGAACCCAGGAGTTCAAGAACAGCCCGGGCAACATGGTGAAATCCTGTTTCTACAAAAAAGATACAAAAAATTAGCTGGGAGTGGTGGTGTGTGCCTGTAGTCCCAGCTATAGTGGAGGCTATAGTGGGAAGGCTATAGTGCAGAAGGTAGAGGTCACAGTGAGTCAACTCTTTGAGATACTTCCCGTTGAGACACTGTGTCAAAAAAGAAAAAAAAAAGAGAGACAGACAGATGGGGTCTCACTCTGTTGCCCAGGCTGGAGTGCAGAGGCACAATCATAGCTCACTGCAGGCTTTAATCCCTAAGCCCAAGTGATACTACTGCCTCAGTCTCCCAAATAACTGGGAATATAGGTGCATGCTGTCACACCTGGCTAATTTTTTGTAGAGATGGGGTCTCACTATGTTGTTCAGGTTGGTCTCAAACTACCAGCTTCAGGTGATCCTCCCACCTCAGCCTTCCAAATTGCCAGGAATACAGGCATGAACCACTGGCCTGACCTCATTATTTTTAAATAAGTTCAATAAGTCATTGATTTATTATAGTGCATTAAGTACTTACATAACACGAATAAAACATTCATTGCTCATTTAAGAATATTATATCCCACAAATATCTATGACTAAGTTCAAACTAAGATTATCATTTCTTTAACAAAAAAAAAAAATCTAGATTCTGGAATGACTTTGAAAACAAACACTCTTTCTAGAACAAAGCTTGGCCCATGAAGAACCTTTAGTAAATACTTGTTGAATGAACAAATGAATGAATGAATGAATAAATCTTTATCTCTTACCAGTTGGGTCTTGGGCATCCTATTCGCCGAGATGTGTCCTTACAAATGAGAAGACAATTACAAGGGCATCTAACATATTTCTTCCCTGTTGGGGGGTTTTTGATTGGCTGGATAAGGGAAGAAAATGCAAACACAGCAATTAACCAAAGTACAGATTGTCAAAGTTTGTTTGTGTTTAAAAAGGAAAGGATTCCATTAAAACTAATGAAATACAATTGCTTTTTGTGAGTTAAGGTTTTATTTTACGATTTTTCTACAAGACATATAAAGTCAAGTATTCATGTTTTGCGGTCCTTCAAGACACAATAATCCCTGGCTGACTTTTTTTTTAGAATTTTCTAAAGAGAAAAAATTAAAACGTCAAAGATAAAATTAATACTTAATTGCAGATTTTAAGAAATCAAAATTTAATATATAAAGCCTAACTATTAAATAAATGTATTTCATCTAAACCAGTGTATGCTTTACCAGTTTATTACTTGAAACTATAAAAATATTGCTGAAAATTTAGTTGCTCCCCAAAGCTCAATTTTAAAAAAAGGAAAGGTGTTATTCAATATTTTAAACATTCCTAAATTACTATTAACTAAATTGAATAAAATGTCAAACTATTTGTAAACACTTTGGCACAGATGCTAATAAGAAATGCATAATCACAAAAGCCCAGAAAAACAATAGTGACATCCTACAGACATAAAATAACTTTAAATAATTTTCCACATAAATAGGACAAAGTTTATGACTGTAATGAAGTTTAGTACACAATATTTTCATTTTAGTGAAAACTAGAATGAATGTAGTTGTGATGTGGATAGATATTGAAGGTATTTATACATAACTGTCATGCTCAGTCTAGTTTTTGAAAGTAAAAAGCCAAAAGGCATTATATTTAAATTCACCATGAAATTCTCTTAATGGGGTTAGCTTTAAACACAGGGAGGTATTCTATGATGAAAGACAGAGAGAAGAAAAGTCAGGAAAAAAGATTACCATATTTGTATCCAGCCCACATATACTTTTAAGTAACATTATTAAAGTACTTCCTTTAGGAATAAAATGTCAAATAACAATTTATATTTTTACTAATGGAAATCTCCACTTACCGTAGCTTCATTACAAACTGTGCACTTAACCACATGCTGGTGAAGCTTGCCATCCAAATTGATTAGTGATTGGCACACACGGCAGTTTATTACTGGAATACCACTGGCATCTGGACTGGCAATGGCTGTATATGGAGGTGGGAGCTCCGCTGGAAAGATATTAGTCACTGAATCAGAGTCTTAGAGAAATTACTATGGCTGATTTGAGTATAGAAGCAATAAAAGTAAAGAAGAAACAATCAAGATTTTCCCACGTTCTTTTATTTATTTTTCAAAGCTAGCCAATTTATCTTACTTTTAGAGCATAAACATCCATGAGACTCTTATCAAGTAAAATAATTCTTAACTCTGATAAAATCTAAATCATGTTTGCCTAGGTCTATCCCAATAACCCAGTTTCCTTTTACTAATCTATACTCAAAATGTCACTCCATTCCTATTAGTAAATTTGTACAGCCTCTAATAGGACAGTGGTGATTTATGACTACAATAAAAATCTTACACAAGTGATCTGACTCCCAGGAAATAAAAATGGTCGATGAAAGCAAAGTTTTAAAATTGCTTATCCATACATATAAATCATGTAGCTGTCATGCTCTGTCTTTATACTGGAACCAGTATAATGACTGCTGGCTATGACAAGAATAAAACAAGGTTTTGGAGGAAGTCAAGAAGAAACAAAAATGAACCTAAGAAAACTAAACTTCTCAGCATGGAACAAAAATGGGAACCACGCTAATTTCAGACACAAAACAAAAATAAAGTAAATATAACAATTTTTAGTCTCAAAATTTACCTACCATTAAAAATGTAAGAAATGCACCAAAGTGTTTATGAGTAAAAAAATGTAGTATGTGGGATTAAAAACTTCAAAAACCATAACAACAACAACCACAAAAAGAATGGGGAAAAAGATGAAACAAGAGTAGCAAAATGTTGGTAACTGATGAATATAATGACATGGAAGGTCATATTTTCACACTACTTTTGGGTATGTTTGAAAATTCCCATAATACAAAGACACACACACAGTGTTTTTTCAAGAGTCCTAAGGTTGACTCAGTGAGTGAGTAAAGGGTGGAGGCCCACTTTCAAAATCAGGTATCTACCAGAAGTGTGTATTTGTGGCAAAAGTCTGAGAAAACGAATCCTGATATACTACTCTGGAATGTGATTTCTAAAGGACTCCTAACCCCTTTCTGCAACCATCTCAACTAAGGAATAGAAGACTTTTCCAACGTAAAGTTTTGTCTTGGGACATTTAGAAAGGGCCACACTCTAATGCATGATGGAATCACGAAAGAGAACTGATATCTCAAAAGGTTTTTGTAACACTATAAAATATAATCACAATAGCTAATCATAATAAGAGCTGTTTTTGAAATCGAGGTTTTCTATCCACTGTATAAGATTCTAAATTTTGTGATATTTTAAAAAGAATTGGAGCATAAACCATTTTGGTACATTTAAAACACACATATTTCCACCTGATCCTTGGGTTATGATATAGGATTTTTTTCAGACTGCTAAGGATTAGCAACAAGTGGTATTCATTCAAATGATTCCTAAGACAAATTTCTTCAGCAGCCAAGGCTCTGAAAGAGGCCACTTTGAAATGACGATATGCTCACATTTCTGGGAGGCTTATAACAGAACACTGCCAAACACTGAAATTCAAAAGGAGCTGTACATGTCTTAAATTATAAAAATAATTTTAAATCCGTGAAAAGAATTTGAGCTTGATCCAGAGTGAACTGTAATGTATTAATCAAGAAGAAAAAAACACGTTGAAGAAACAATGAGTCAATAATATACTTAAGGTCTTGTAATTTGCAGATTACTCTGTCAGATCTCAATAAAGAAGGCATTATTCTCGGGGAAGGAATATGTACCTCACTAGAAATTCAAGACACACTGCCTGGTATATAATAATGAATATTATTTTAATAATTATTTGCAGTAGGATTATTAATAAAAATTGCTTCCTCTCTGGCCTTTTCCTTGAGTTGTACAGTAACATTACATAGTTCTCTCATAATCCCAGGTCTCTATCTTACACAGAACGATAGAAAGGAAACTTAAATGCAAGACAGTTTTATTAAGAAAACAAGGGCATTGGGGGAGAGGAGGAGATGACATATTGCTACACTACATAAAAGGACACAAACCCATACACTCCTCAGCTTTGCTCAAAGAAATCTCCTAAGAAAATTTCAGAGGGTGATCTTAACAGTCATTAAAAGGGTATTAGAGCCAGTAAAACCCTGTAAATTTTTCTTCTAAGATTTGTAATACATAATTTTTAATCTGCCAAGAAAAAAAAACCGCCTTCAATGACAGAAATATGCTCAAATCTACTCTTCTGGAGGCTTGGGAAGTGGAGGGACATGGACAGAATGACCAGTGAGGATTATAAATCTAATATGAGAGAGACCATAAGCTCCACAAGGCCAGGGGCACATCTGGTATGTCCACAGCTACTTCACCAGTGCTTGTCATAATGCCTGGTCTATGACTATGCTTACTAAATGTTTATTGAATGGCTGAATGAATTAATACATCAGTGAGTCATTAAAATTTATTAGACATATCTATTTCTCTTGGAAAAATAACACCAAGTATTAGGTTGGTGCAAAAGTAACTGCGGTTTTTGCTATGACTTTCAAATGGCAAAAACCGCAATTACTTTTGCACCAACCTAATATATTAACCCTACTCTCCTTGCAGGGGAGCTAAGGTCCTAGCAGGGGAGTGCAGGTTCATGGAAAACGAGGCCTTCTTTTATACAGAAGACTACCCTTTCCAAATAATGCACTGAGAGAGGTGAAGTAGTCAGGGGACACTGGCCTGGCCCACCAGATAAATGGAATCAATCCAACAGATCAATAGAATGACAGATGCTGCAGCCTAATTGCCACAATAAACAGTGCTTCCCAGCCTTTCATTTCAATGTTCTATCCATTACTTCGGCCTTCAACTGATTTAGACAGAGATATTTCTTGTACTTTTGGCCTTTCCCTATTACTCAGATTTTACTTCAAGGAAACATTTACTTGTAGCTCCATCTCCTCTTATATGGGACTTGTAATTCTGGAGATTCCAGTTAGTAAACTTACAACAATTAGATTAAGATATTAATTTAAGCAATTAATAATTAGATTATTATAGATTAAACCTATAATAATTAAATTAACTTAGATTTATTCATTTTGTCTCTTTTCACTTCAGGATAATCATAGCTCAATACAGCCTTGAACTCCTAGGCTTAAGTGATCTTTCCTCCTCAGCTTCCTCAGTAGCTAGGAATATAGGAGTGCACCAGCATGCCTATATTTTCACTTTAAAATAACCGATCACCACTATTCTACCTATTTTAAATTTCTGTACTACATTTAAAAAGTTCACTGTAATCTCAGAACTTGGGATCATTAGATATTGAAAGTCACAAAAATTCCTCATTTTGGAAGAGTCTTACTTGTTATCTAAACAATAGTCATTTTTTTCCATGGGGTTTGCCTAAATTAAAAAGCTTTTTTCCTCCATGTGAGCAGTATTTGTTAGGCCAGTAGTCCTTAATCCTAAAAAAACTCCCTCAAAGCTCCAGAATAGAACAATGTTAGAAATTCAAACAATCTTTGGAATTATGAAGTTTTATTTCTTTATTTTACAAAGAAGAAAACAAACCCAGACATTCTGACTTTTTAAGGGTTTTTCAGAACTTCCAGCAAAGCCAAAAACTGACTCCTCTTCTGGAGATCTCTCCACAATAACAGCTGTCTCCTTTAATAAATAATGACTTAATATAGGGAAAAGATTTAAGGAACAATGGGGGATTTTTTCTAGGAACAAGCAAACATCTGATAATGTAGATTTCTGGAGAATGAAATCTTGGTTAAAGAGAATTAAGAGGAAGAGGAGAAGGAAGAACTGGGGTGGGGAAAATTAGAGTATGTTTTAAAAAGAAGAATCATTTCACAATAAAAGCTTCAGAGAAAAACGGACTCATAAAAGGGAGAGAATGATAGTTTATTAATCACAAGGCATACATAATGATCTTTCTAAAACACTCAAAAGGAAGCATTATATTCTGTAAACCCACAAGTGATCAGATTACATTTCCCATCACAAACATTTACCTAATTTATGTATTTTATGCGAAACAGTCCCTCTGTCTTGCTAATTCATTCTGGTGTATTAATCCGTATTTCATTTTTTCTCAGAGACATCCTCCAGTATTTTAAAGATTGGAATTGTTTTGTTGGATTGCTCTGACCTTTATTATCTCAATTATTCCTTTGTACGTCTCCTCAATGACAATATTTGGCAGTTTAATTCACTTACTACATTAGCATCCTCTATACGCAGCCCTTCAGGCTCTTGACAAAGATGTTATATCAAAATTGAAAATGACATCAGCTTAAAATGAGAGATATTTTACGATTATAAGAGAAGCAAGAAAAGTATAAAAGGGCAGCCTTTGAGGAAAGCCTGGCTTTTTTCTCCTCTAATTTTCATTGCAAGGATTCATTTTCCCTAGTATCTTTGTGCAGAATGTAGCTTAGGGACAGCTTGGCCACTATGGGTTAGCTGCTTTTAGCGTCAAACCTCTCCAGTTCAGTTCAATACACAGCAAAAGAAGACCACTTTCTGCTCCTCCCCATCTTTGAAACCAAAGAAAACTGTTTCAGGAGACTCAAGTTCTCCCAGAACAATGACATTCTCGGAAAAACTCATCTGGCTGAAGACAGGTTGAAAATATATGTGCTAGTTATCAAGTTACTGACCCTCAGTTCCAAATCCACCTTTACTCTCTATTGCGATGCTGGAGCTGGAACTCTGCAAACCACATTTTAGTTTTGTCAGCTGGCTCCAGGTTATGCTCTTAATAGGAGGTGATACTGGGAGGCTGCAAGGCTGGAGGAGGAATAAGGGGCTTATTCCTTCTATTTGTTACCTGTTTGCTCCCAATCTGCTTGCTGTTTCTCTGAACATCATCCTAGGAGTATTACTTCACTTTGGCAGTGGTAGTTCTTTCCCCTGGGAACACTGAAGCCGTTTACAGTTTTCAACATTTGCCAGAACCAGTTTCCTTGTATAGACTCCCACACCAAATAGCCAGTGCTCCTTCCCAAGAAAGTAGTTCAGTTTCTCCAGAGTTCAGAGACACCAGTACAAGCTGGCCGGTGCTTCTTCAGAAGTCATATTTCAGTTCTGCAGGACCCCTCCTCTAGGTTACTAAGTTTTAATAAGTTCAATCTCTTCCCTTTGTTCCCTCAGCCCTCGTAGTGGCAGTTGCTTCTTGTTACCTCCTTGATACCTTAGGGTAATATACTTACCTTACAGTTACCTAGTTAGTAACTTTATACTTGGTTAATGATTCTTTATATTAAACTCCATTGTGTGGTTTCTATCTTGTGACCAATCCTGACTGATATAGAAATTCATATCAGAAGTGATCTCAGGAAACAATTCCTCAAAGATAGAATTGGATAAGTGGTTTGGTGAACTTGAGCTTAAATGCTACACCAAACTCCTTACCAATGGGAATTGGGATGGTAGTAATCTATGACACATGGTGCCATCCTGATGAATCAGATTATCCCCTGTAGTTGATTGTTTGCGGCTCCTTCACTTGAGCATTATGGTAGTAATAATTATTATATGGACTATGATGTGGATGGATCCTTATGAATGCACTGGGCCTCTACAGACAGAAAGTGAGAAGCTCTGGTCTTTAAATTCTCAGCTCAAGTCATGGTTAGAGAACCAGAGAATGTCTATCTTAGCCTTAAAAGTATCACTTTTTCTAATAAACAAAGAATTTATTGCTGGAAGTCAAACAGAAACATTAATTTTGCAAATTACAAAATTATAACATCAAGTAATTCCACAGCCTTACCAGGTAAATCCACAGCCTTATCAAGTTTCTCATCGAAAGCTGGGGCATTGATTGCAAAGAAGTGGAACTCTAAAACTTGGAATGAGACCATCTGATTGTACCCAAACAGAGCTGAAAATCTTAAACTCCTGAGTCACCCTGAACCTCCACTGCAAGTGGAAAATATCTTTCCCTCTTGTGCCTAAGCCTTCCCTTGTTGGAAAACTCTGTAATGCCCTTGCCTGAGGCAGTTGTCTTACAAAGGGATGGCCATTCTTCTTAAAATCCACCCTCAAGCCCCTTGTTGTCTCAAGATCCATAACTAAGGTCAAATCTCAACATGTTTCAGAAGGGCAAATACAAAGTCTAATTCAGTAAGAGGTGCAGCTTCTACATAAAATAATTGCAACATTTTGATAATATGTATTTCCAGAAACCTGGAGAGTACTTATGAAGTGGATCCTAAGGGTGTTAAACCACAGAGAATAAAATACAACAACGAATTGAGCGAGATTTTCTGGATTCAGTGTTTGTTTTAAAGCTAGAAGTAGCTTTAAGCATTTACTTAATTGGTTGATGAGACTTGGTCTTACATTTAATGAGGCTGAGATGCTAGAATATCCCTAGCATAATGCAGAAAACGCAATCAAAGGCATATGGAGTTAGGAATGTTGAAGTGGATTTATCATATGAAACCTGCATATTCATACCTCACTACATCCCCTGAGAAGGGCCAGAGCATACTCCCTTCACTAAGGCATTAATGAATACTTATTTAGAGGAGCACATGCATCCTGCTGTGGTTTCTCTCCAATGCAGACCAGACATTACACTATGAGATGACCCCATTGAGATGTGCTGCCTGATTTCAATGGGGATGATGAACTCCTGGAGTATCAGGCCAAATAGCAGCAATTAAACACTGAATACAGGTGGGTGCATTTATTGCAAAAAAGAAGTAGTGGATATTACAATATTTTAAGCCACAGGACTTTTGGCAGTGGCTAATTGAAATTAGCCTAGAATTGAAATGGATGGGTTACCTGCAAAAATGTTGCTTGGTTGTATATCTTAGAAAAAACTCTAGGTATTTTAACCAGCAACCCAACTTTGGTAGCCATAAGAAAGAGTCATAATCTTTCAACCAGTTTCCAACAAAAGTGGGTTCAGCATGTACTGTAAATCTTCCTTCAAACTTTCTGCACAGAGAACTGAGGCTATTTACGAGACTGTGTACTGGGGAAAAGAAAATACCCAGATGGTTCAGCAATTACTAGAAACTGGTAGTTAAACAGTGCTAATTCCAGAGGGACTCAAAGCAGCTATCAAGTGATAGATGATGTCTTAGCCCAGATCCAACTCACAGTGGTCCCTGTAGACATGGGGATCCACTCTGAAGTTATTTTATTAGTTCTGAATATACAATTGGAACAAATACTCTTAGCAACCAGTAAAATTGCCAATTTTGTTCCCTGGTCCATAGGTTAATATAGGAATGGCCAAGTGGCAGTCCCTGGAACTGATACCAAAAGCAACACCACATCCCTGGGGAGATTTCAGAGATTGGTGAAATCTCTTAAATCTGTTAAAATGCAAACCTGTTAAAATGCAAGCATGTTAAAGTGCAAGCATGGTGATACCTATCACATCTTCATTCCACTTACTTATTATCTAAATTTGACTGCTGCTTCTAACTAAAGAGATGTGATAAGGCCACTGTATGAGTGGCCTTATCACATCTCTTATAGGAAGTAAAAAGTAGATCTCATTCACACCATTGCACTCCAGCCTGGGCGACAGAGTAAGACTCAGTCTCAAAAAACAAAACAAAACAAAACAAAAAAAAAACCTGTATGAGCTCTAAGCTCTAATGCCAGAGAAAGTCAAGAATCTTTAGAATCAATATTTACCTTTTTAGGTAGGTGTTGAGAGATATCTAGTGAATAAATCCCTTAAATTCTGCTGTTTATCTGTAGCCTGTGGATTAATGGAATTTTATTTTAAAAATATAGAAATTACGGCTGGGCGCAGTGGCTCATGCCTGTAATCCCAGCACTTTGGAAGGCCGAGGTGGACAGATCACGAGGTCAGCAGTTTGAGACCAGATTGGCCAACATAATGAAACCCCGTCTCGACTAAAAATACAAAAATTAACCAGGAGCGGTGGTGCATGCCTGTAATCCTAGCTACTCGGGAGGCTGAGGCAGGAGAATCGACTGAACCTGGGAGGCAGAAGTTGCAGTGAGCCAAGATCGTGCCATTGCACTCCCTCCAGCCTGGGCTACAGAGCGAGACTCTGTCTCAAAAAAAGAAAAAAAAAAAAAAACTACTAAAGTCGTCTAGGAATTAAACCATTAAAATGGTACCCCCACTGTAGCAAGCAGGGGTTACAGCCATGGAGTTCTTCCCTTTGTCACGTGGATGTTTCTAATGAGGAAAAAGATCTGACCCCATGCTCTGCTGGATCACTTCTGTCTTTTGTTCCCACATTCCTCCAGCATCCTGTAAAACTTTCAGTCCTAAGTGACTTTATCATCACCATCATGACATCCTTCCCTATTTTCTCAGGTTATCATTCATTCACACAATCAGTATTTGTTAAGTGCCTAAATGTAAAAGTTCATAGGCAAGGGACTATAGTAGAGCTCCCTGATGAGACAGGAATCCTATCTCCCTCTTTGTCTCTCCCTGTGGGATCATGTGCATAGATAAGTATTAAGATATGTAGTGCAAGTGCTTTGGGAGGCTGAGGCAGGCGGATCACAAGGTCAGGAGATTGAGACCATCCTGGCTAACACGGTGAAACCCCGTCTCTACTAAAAATACAAAAAATTAGCTGGGCATGGTGGCAGGCGCCTGTAGTCCCAGCTACTTGGGAGGCTGAGGCAGCAGAATGGCGTGAACCCGGGAGGCGGAGCTTGCAGTGAGCCGAGATCGCGCCACTGCACTCCTGCCTGGGCAACAGAGCAAGACTCTGTCTCAAACACACACACACACACACACACACACACACACACACACACAACAGATAGTGCAAATGTAAGGTATTGTTTTGGGAACATACATATTCCAGCAACAGAAATTAGAAAAGACTGCATGAAAGAAAGGAGCCTCAGCAAATGTGTAGAATTTGAACGTTATAATTTTAAGAATTCCTTTCCTACTCATCTACCTATAGGAAGTAAAAAGTAGATCTCATTCACACCATTGCACTCCAGCCTGGGTGACAGAGTAAGACTCAGTCTCAAAAAAAAAAAAAAAAAAAAAGATCTCATTTGGAAAAGACTATAAATGGCTAATAAGTGTATGAAGCAATGAGTATGGTCTTGGGGAAAAGTGTATAGATAGTGATAGATCTTCCATCTCAAAACAGGATTCTTCCTATTAATATCTTGATAGGCTGGAGTAATCAAGCAGGATGAAAAAACCCATGCAACTGCAAGGACCTATACAGAGATGTGGGGACACAGTCTAAAAAAATGACTTTGTTAACATGTTTGAGGTACTAATCCAAGACAAACTTCACAAATACCAATAATATAATGTAGCCAAAGTTTACTGTATTTTATTACACATTAAACTTTTATTAGTAATATATTGGCATGGCTCAAAAATTAAAATCATTGTAAAAAGGCATATGCTCAGAATTGTTACTCCAACCCTTATGTCCATTTGCCAAGTCTTACTTCAGAGATTTCCACTTATGTTATTATTATGTATCCTTTTAGTATTCCTTGAGTGTAGCACAGGTAGTATACACATATACATATTCTCATTTCTTCCATCATTTTTACACAAGAGAATATGCCTTATAAACTATTCCTCATCTCATTTTTTTCATTTTACAGTGTATCTTTCCATAACTGTATATAGAGTTTTCGTTTCATTCTATGGTTATGACATAGCTTATTATGGTGGTTTTACAAAATAGCCATAACTTCTTTGGCACTCCTCCCATTGAGAGGTGAAGTCTTTGTACCTTGAATCTGGGTGATTTGTAACTGCTTTGACCAATAGAGCATGGCAGAAATGACATTATATTTGACTTCTGAAGCTGGGTCATAAAAGACCTTATGGTTTCCACTTAGGTCATCTTGTATTTAGGGATGTCTGACAGTTTTAATAATGACCTATGTCCTCATTAAGGGATGGCAGCAAATCCAAATATGACTTTTGCTGAACCTGGCAAGGTATTTTATATAGAGAACTAGAACATGACAACCAAATTCTATAAACTTGGAAAAAACTTTGTTACAAAATTTTAAAATAACTTTATATTAGTTTGTAAAATCCACAGAGCTAATATAAATCAGTGTTTATTTGGGATATGTCCAGTGGTCTAAAAGGTGTCTGAAAATCTCACTTTAAGTCTACTCACTATCATTTCTATATATTGTTTCTCCTCTGGATGGTCAGTCTTAGCACTTAATCTCTCAAACAATAAAATGTCATATCGTAACATGCCTTCTTCCAAATTCTCCCCCTGTAGAAATCACATGTTAAAAACGTCAAAAAACTCAGGGCTTTCTTGTACACTATTTTAAAATCCGTATTACAGATTGACTAAGCCTAAATATCTCAACAAAATATGAGAGGAAGAAAAATTTTACCGTTGCCTTTAGAAGTAAATGCTTAGAATAAAATGCGCTAATCAGTCATGCAGCACATGCAAATATATTCTACAGAGAAATAAAACAGTGCAAGCTAGTTGGGCTTCTAATTTTTAAGAGTTATGTAACATCCTTAATCTTCAATATACTCCTATCTTTCCCATTTCTAGAAGCATACTGGAAGGAATAGCTATTTAGGTGAAAGAGGGACATTGGAACTAAAAGAGGTAAGAAAGGATAACAAGCATCTACATTTTAAATTTATAGATATATTTTCCTAAATGTGTCCAGCTTCCTAAGAACAACTGTGTCATAAAATATAAAAGCCAAAGGAAACATAATGGACCACTCCTTTGATAAATGTGGGAAACTGAGGCCCTGAGATGTAAAGTAATGATTCCAAGGCCAAACAGGTAGTAACTGGCTGAGATAAGAAGCCTCAGGTCTCCCAAGCCAAACACTATAGTGACGGACCTTCTCTGGACTCTAAAGGGAGTTACACATACTTGCACAATGCACCTGAAGTCCAGGAAAAGGACCCATGCTTTTTGCTTTTCTCACATTTGGTTGTTGTGGTTCTTACAGAAGACAAGAAACTCACTTTACAACAGCAACCAGAAAAGAAAAAATCTAGAAAAGTTCAAAAGCAACATAAACTCCTTTGCACACCCCCACTACCACCAAAATTTTTTCTAAAAAAGCAAAGAAACCCTCGTAAAAGAAGAGAAAACAGCAGGAAGAATGTATTCATTTTCAGGAGCTACTATGGAATGCCATTCCCAATTTAGTCAACTACCTCTTACTCATTATAAACATGAAGCACAGACCAGGCATGGCGGATCATGCCTGTAATCCAAGTACTTTGGGAGGCCAAGGTGGGTGGATCATTTTAAAATGGTCAGGAGCTCGAGACCAGCCTGGCCAACATGGTGAAACCCCACCTCTACTAAAAATACAAAAATTAGTCAGGCTTTGTGGCAGGTGCCTGTAGTCCCAGCTACTTGGGAAGCTGAAGTAGGAGAATCACTTGAACCTGGGAGGTAGGATTTGCAGTGAGCTGAGATCACGCCACTGTACTCCAGCCTGGGCAACAGAGTGAGAGTCTGTCTCAAAAAAAAAAAAAAAGAAAGAAAGAAAAAGAAAGAAACACAAAACACCTGAGCACAAAGGTGTATTCAGGGTTACCTGCTTTTCCCAAATGGAAGTATTACAGTTTCCATTTAGATCACTTCCCAGATAGCTGCTTATTGCCCTCAAAGATAGTTATGAACATCCATCCTGTTAACTTTCTTCTCCAATATCTATATCCATATAGCTAACATTTGTATGCATTTGGCAAACCTTCCAAAATTTTAACAGAATGCTCTACCCTACAAGTTTTACATTCTTGAAGGGTCTGCACAGTGCTTGGAAACAAACAGGAAATTGAGAGCATCATCTCCCACTCCAGGAAAATGCTACTGTACATTTAATAAATAATTGTTGAATGAAATTTGCTCTCCAACCCCAAGTTTTCTCAGACTCCAAATCTGTACAACCAACTGCCTAATTCACATTTCTAATTGAATAACTACAGGTATTTCAAACTCCACATGTCTGAAACAGAATAGTGATTTCCACTGTCCTTCTCCCACCTCCCACACACATGGCCAATTCTTCCTCCTGTTTGCCTATCTCAGGTATAACCTTGTACCTACTTACTAGGGTCATTTTTGGAGATTTGTGATTCCTTTCTTTCCACTGACTCAACCCATTAGCAAGTCCTGTTTAAAATACATCCTGACACCAACACACCTCAGTGCTTCCATCACCTGTACCCTGGTTTAGATCACCATCATCTCTTGCCTCTTCTGCTCTAACAGCATCCTGATTAGTGTCATGTCTCATTAGTCTGTTCTCCTCCACATGCCAACCAAGGGTGATTTTTTTAAAAAGTAAAGTGTTTTCATGTCTCTCCTCTGCTCCAACCTCTCCACAGCTTCTCATTATCCTCAGGACATAATCCCTTCTCCAGCAGGTGGAATAGAAATCTCTCCTGGGTTTCCCTCATCTACACCTCTCACCTCCTCTACCTCTTCTGCTCTCCGCTAAGTGACCATGCTCTAACCCACTGTCCCTTGTTTTTGTTTATTTATTTATTTATTTTTGAGACAGAGTCTCACTCTGTTGCCCATGCTGGAGTACAATGGCACAATCGCAGCTCACTGCAGCCTCAAACTCCTGGGCTCAAGAGATCCTCCAGCAGCAGACTCATGAGTAGCTGGAACTACAGGCATGAGCCGCAGCGCCTGGCCTCCTCCTTGTTTTTAAAATAGCAAGTGTTATACTTGCTGTTCCCGTTGCATGGAGCACTCTTTCGGTAAATCTTCCAAAGGCTGATCCAACTCATGTTTCAGGTCTCTGGGTGCTATCTCTGAGTTGTCTTTCCGGGACACCCATCTCAAACATTTGCCATCCAAACAGTTACTTTCCACCCTCATAGGTTGCTTTATTTTCTTCACCCTTTGAAATGATAATGCTTACTGTATGTATCTCACAGGAATGTAAGCTCCTCAGCATCTGGAATACTATCATAGGCATTCAAATATTTGAAAGGATGACTGAATGAATGAAACATTTCTTGATTAATATTTTAAAGATGTTCAGTATAGGCAGAAGGAAATGTGGATATTATAAAACAGAATAAAAGAATCCTGGAGCCTGATGCCTACAGAATAATGAAAAAAAAAAAAAAGACTATAACAGCAAATAGCTCACTACCATACTGGAAAGCTAGAAGCAGATCTATTTCACCAATGTGTGGGCTTTATTTTTCCTTGATGAGGATGTGGTCTCAGTGAAGCAAATTTTGATTTAAGAACCATTTTGAAAAAAATTCCCTTAAATGGAGCATTAGCAATATCATAGCACAAAGGCTTCTCATAATTCCGCAAGGCCCTGCTTGCTCAGTATCACAGCAGGTGAACACTCTACTGGGGTTTGGGGGAGCATCAGGAAGCTGCTCTCAAATATCCTGCATCCAGCCTGGCGCGGTGGCTCTAGCCTGTAATCCCAGCACTTTGGGAGGCCGAGACGGGCAGATCACGAGGTCAGGAGAACGAGACCATCCTGGCTAACGCGGTGAAACCCCGTCTCTACTAAAAAATACAAAAAAAACTAGCTGGGCGAGGTGGCGGGCGCCTGTAGTCCAAGCTACTTAGGAGGCTGAGGCAGGAGAATGGCGTAAACCCGGCGGAGCTTGCAGTGAGCTGAGATCCGGCCACTGCACTCCAGCCTGGGTGACAAAGTGAGACTCCCTCTCAAAAAAAAAAAAACCAAAAAACAAATATCCTGCATCCTTTTCTCCTCATTGTGACAACCTGGCTTCCAGTGGGTTTCCGAATCCTTGGCAAGTAAAGTGAGAATTTAATCTAGCCTTACAATGGGTTGTACATGTGGTAAGGGTCCCTGGATCTCTGTCATCTCTTCCTGCCAATCCACAGACAACCTTATGCTCCCTGCAAGTATGCAGGGAGACTCAGAAATTTAAAAGACTGCCAAAATATATTCAATCTCTCTAATTCAGTAAAAGTCTAGCCTAGTGTAGAACATAGTTAAAAATGAACTAAGACTTTATCTAATTTTAAACTAAGACACTATCTCTAACCTTAGATTTCTCCAGGTATAGGACGTAAGAGAGTCACTCAAAATACACCTATTTACTGTAGGATTTCTAAGAAAGCATAAGAGTACATATTAAATAATAAGTCTCAAAACTAGGAGTCAATTTATTTTATTTTTCTACTCACTGAAAACATTTCCTCAAGCAATTTCAAGTTTACATGTTTTTTTAAAAGGTGAAAAGGATAGGACAATGTCTTCTAAAACACAATTATGAAAATTATGCTTCCTAGAAAACCTAAATGAGTTTCAGAGTAAAGGAATATTAACCTTTTCATTTATGTTAAGCAGCTTTGAGGTCAGTTTGCAATTAAAATAAAGGTATATTGGAATATTACATTAGATGGAAATAGATAATTCTTCAATTCTTTAAAAAGAGCTTGAATATAAACAAATACAAAGAACCGTCACTAAAGTCCCTAATGATCTCCATGACACTAACTTCAAAAGACATTTTTGGTCCTTATCATCTTTGCTCTTTCTTAAACTTTTGCATGATGACTCCTTTCTTGAAGTATTTTCTTGCTCTTGACTCTGTGATATTATCATCTCCTGGTGTTTTTGACCCTCCTTGCTGGCAGCTACATTCACCTTCCTCTCCCAAGTCATTAAACATCAGGGTTTTTCAAAGCTTTGTCCAGGTTCTCTCCTTTTCTTAGATCACTCTTTCTCCCTAGGTTATCTCATATGGAGCTTCTCAAACTTTTTCACACTGTGGTACACAGAGAAAATGACAATATGTGTATGACATCTTAGAACTGGAGGTCTCTGGGCCTGGTGTTGTGGCTCATGCCTGTAATCCTGACACTTTGGGAGGCCAAGGCAGGCAAATTGTTTGAGCCCAGGAGTTTGACACCAGCCTGGGCAACTTAGTGAAACTTCATCTCTATAAAAAAAATACAAAAAAATTAGAAGAGTGTGGTGGCTACTCAGGAGACGGAGGTGGGAGGATTATTTGGGTCCAAGAGGTCAACACTGCAGTGAGCTGTGATTATACCACTGCACTCCAGCCTGAGCAACAGAGTGAGAATCTGTCTCAAAAAAAAAATAAAATAAAATAACTAGAGGCCTCTGGCCTGAAGGCTTTAATTACTACCTTAGCACATGTATGTTCCATCACAGCACATCCTATGGCATACCAGTAGCGCCCTGGGAAGTTCTGAATCAACATCCATGTATTTAGCTATCACCAATATGCAACTAATACACAATTTTATATATTAAGCCCATGCCCCGTTTCTTAGTCCTAAGAAACGAGGACTAAGAAGAGATGTGACAACTGGATCTACACTACAGGTCCCATTTGGCCACATGTAGCAGCCAGGACCTGTAGTGTAGATCCAGTTGTCACACTTCATCTTGGATATTTGAAAGCATCTGAAATACATCATGTCTAAAACTAAGTTCACTATCTGTGTTCCCCAAAACTCGGTCCTCTTTTGGTGTTCTCCGTCTTCTAGTGTTCCGGTAATCACACCATGAAGTTGTATAGCCAGAATTCTAGGAGATATCCTTGCCACTTCTCCCTCACTTCCATGTGCAATGCATCATCAAGCCCTGTTCAATCTACCTCCTTAACATCATCCCTCATTTCTCCATCTCTACCACCACCTGAGTCCAAGCTACTGAAATAGTTCAGTTAAATGGCCCGAATTATCACAATAACAAAGGAAGTCATCTATCCTTGTCTAATCTAGCCAATCCTCTAATTCATTCTCTAATCTATAGAGTGATTTAAACACTAATAATAAAGATTTAATCCAGTCATCCCTTTGCTTATGGCAATATTCCTTAACATGACCAACAATATCCTGGATGGGCTGATTCATATTCATTATTCTGGTCATCTGTTGTTGCAGAACAAGTTGCCCATATGTGGTTGTAGTAAGAATTTGGCTAAGGCTGGAGTCATGTGAAGGCTCAATTGAGCTTGGCATCCAATATGGCATCTCCCTTCACATGTCTGAGGGCTGGTCAGGCATTTTTCTCTACGAGACTAGTTTCAGGTTCCATAAAGCATGGCAGTCTTGGGGTATTCTACTTCTTACATGACAAGTTACTTTCCCCAGAGTGTACTTTACAAAAGCCCAAGACAAAAGCTGTAAAACCCTCCAAAGTCATTCAGCATATCTTCTACCTTATTCTAGAGGTCAAAATCAAGTCATAGCATCAGCCCAGATTCAAGGAGAGGAAACTGAATATCAGAAGACATAGTTCTTTGAAGGGGAGAGAGAGTCTTGGGAGAATATCCACCATACCCGCCTCTCCAATCCCATTTTGCAGCGCATTTCCTATTGCTGTTTCCATTTTAGCCACGTTGTCCTTCCTTAAGTGCCTTGTATTTGTCATACTCCACCCTGCTGATGGCTTTGCCAATACTGCTTTCTTTGCCTAAAAAGGTCTTCCAGTCCACCTTTTGCCAAGTTAAATCTTGCTCAACTTTCAGATCTCATTCAAGCATCAAGAAAGGCTTCCCCGACTCCCTCAATAAAATTAAATCTTAATTTGTACTCTCAAGGTATAGCATATATTTCCAGCACTGTCTTCATCTCCATTGCATGTTGCATTTGTTTGTATGATTACATAATTTATTTCTCAATACCCTCACTACACTGGAAGAGGAGCCATGTCTATTTTTGCTCTCCTACCACAGATTTGTCTGGCACTCAAATATTTATTTGCTGAATAATTTTAAAAAAACTAAGTAAATCAAACTGTCTGCCTCTGTATAACAAATTATTATTTTCCCTTTATGAATTATAGTGAAGTATATAATCCCATTCCCATATTCAATACATAATGAGACAACCCCAGATATAAACAATATTCACAGAAAAAATCTTATAAATTCAAAGCTCATATTCTTTTGTTATATCCTAACTACGAAATTAGCAGATGTATAAAGGAATCAATTAATACATCAAAACTGTGTAAGTTTTGTGGTATTTCTTCCAATCTCCTTTCAAATGAGCCTAAAACTCTCTTTAATTTTAATTTCTACACCTAAATGAAAACTGGCAAGTATATTAAATGAAGCACTGTAAGCAGGAGAGAAGCGATTTCCTATGCACAAATCCAATACTGACAGTAGAGAACACTAGACACACTCCACTTAGAAACCCACATGGATTGTTACACAGACCACACATGATTTTTCTTGTGCTAAAACCAAACACACAATACTAACTGCTCCCTGTTACATTATTAATAATCTGTTTAGAAATAAACACTCCACCAACTTTCAACCTGAAATGGACTATTTCATCTTGGAGGTGGGAACTAACATCTCTGTACTTTAGAAGGTAACAGAAAGAGAAAAGGTTTGGATTGGAGAAAATATTCACTAGTTACAGCTTTTAACTTCCTTTTTCTCTTTTAAATAAAAGTCTGAATAACTATAAATGGGATCATGAACTAAAATTCATTATCAGAAAGTGCATTCTATTTTTGATCGAATTCCACCTGTCAACCCTAATGGTTTTCAACTACCAAAAACATCTGATCCAGTGATAGAACTTTTTTTACAATCTGAAATAATTCAGCCGTGTGTTTATTTATTCTTTCTCCCTAATACAATATAGGCTTCATGAGGGTATGGGATTGATTACCTTTGTTTCCCTAGAGCAGTGTATGGCCCATTGTGCTTCCCAATAAATTAATAAATGAATGAATAGTGGTGGTCTTCCAGAATCAGATCTTGTGTGTTACTCATAATATTTATTACAATGTTTGTTATTTATGAAGAAAAATATTTTGTCAAAAATGCAAATAAAATGCTTTTACCTCTCATTTATGCTTCTTCCTTAGTAGGTGCTATGTCATATGAAATTAAGAGTTTCTCTAATCATCTAACTTGTCTCATTCACCAGTTAAGAAAAAATGTATTCTACCATAGGGCAGAAGAAGCTTTTTGCTAAATCATTGCGTCTCTCTGGTTGTTAAAAGTTTTCTAGAATGACACTACTTTTTCTCAGCGGCTCAACTGGAACTTATACTTGTGTAGTTTGAGGAATCTTATTAGGTTAAACAAATATATGGCAAATAATAAAGATGTCTACAAGCAGGTCCCTGAGTGTAACCATTTTTTAAAAAATAATTTATCCACTAATTGAAGTTATAGGAAAATTACTTAAATTGAAACTTTGTCTCCTAATAAACTGTCAAACATTTGCCATAAAAGGCTGACTTGATGAAGTTGAAACATTCATTAGTGAGTGTTTAAGTGTATTCTACATAATACAATTTATATAACAGTAAAATATTCATATCAAAATGGCCCATTAGAGGAAATTCTCTTACCTGGTGTCCTCTGATACAAGTTTAATGCTGACCAACAAACATGACCTGTAGGTTTTCTGTGGGCAAGTCTCTGTACCTTATTTCTCAAGCCATAGCTCACAATGAATTATTTACAGCTAAACATCTTTTCCTTTGTTTTCCTTCGTTATAAGTATGGACTAAGATCTAGATAGTTGATTTTGAAGTTATAAAATGTTAAATAGAAATTTTAAATACTAAGCAAGTTCAACCTGCTCTACATCCAGCTCTAATTCCAGAATTCAACTTAAAAGTTGTGTTACAAGAAACATTACCTACTTACACTTTCAAAATCATTAACTTTTGCTTCCTTGGGTTATTAAACTTCGCTCATATTCAGCCAAAAAAAGAGGGAGATGCACTTAAGGCACATTTGCAAGTGCCATTTTGACCAATCTTTTCACTAACCTAAGTGGTTTGTTTTTAAGTCTTGCCTTCCATTTTCTTGTTAACACCTGACTCCACCTTATTTCTTTACTATAGTAATCAACTAAAAGGCTTAGAACAACGTTTGATTTTTAAATAAATCGGATAGTATGGTAAATAGATTCCATATTTCTCCAGATCCCATTGCCATTTAGTCTTTTTTTTTTTTTATTCTTCTTGAGGGAAAAAATAGAAATACATGTAATATTAATTTGGGTTACTTTTTACAAGTTAATTTCAATCTCACCAGATATGTATTAAAAATATCCTATCTTCCCATCTGTCAGAAGTAAAGTCCTTCCTTCTCATTCACAATTAAATCTAACACATCCTCCTTAAAAGTAGGAGTAAAAAGGAAGGGCAGGAATTTCAGACATATTAGGAATACTGATTAACTGTATTCGTTTTGGGTATGGCAATTCACTGAGTGAACAGAGCACTGTTGGGTGAATGGTAGCAGAAGCATATTGTTCAAGTTAAAGCCCTTTCAAGGACAGATGCCAAGGTGAGCAATACTCCTGGTTTCTCAGCAACGGAAAAGGATTTGTGAATGATTGTGAAAGATTTGCACCACCTCCTAGCTGCGCTTAGGGGCTGCTCTGAAAACAGCTAAGCACAGCTTGGGAGATTCATGTCACATCCTGTAGCCCCGTGTAAGAAGTGGTGAAATACAAACACACACACCACTACCACCACCACCACCACCACCACCACCACCACCAGAAAAGCCCTGCGGAGAAGCTATCAGGCAGGCGGGCTCGCCTGGGAAGGCACAGTCAGCATCCTTGCTCAGCCCAAGCGAGAGGCTCACCTCCACCTCCAAGCTAGAGCTCCCAAGTCTTTATCCTTCTGGGCGTTTCCTTGCAAAGTAGAGGGACCTATGCTGGCCTTACCTCTGGGGCTGCTTTCTTGCAAGTACGGTGGGGCGGTGGGAGTGACATTTCCGGAGTGGGATGCTGACAGCAGAGGCGAGCGTTCGTCCACCCCATCAGCAGCCATGACTGCGGCAGCGGAGGGGCCTGGGGAGGCCGAGCCGGGGTTGCAGCCTCGGCAGAGTGGTGGCTAGTGCTGCTGCCTCTGCTGCCGCCGCTGCTGCTGCTGTTACTGCTGCTACCGCCTCCGGGAGGGCCCAGGATGTGTCACAAGGCAGGAGGCAGGGGGAGGGGAGGGTGCAGGACCGAGAGGCGGGGGAAGGGAAGCGCGCTGGGAGGCATGGCTGAGGGGAGGGGAGGGAGAAAGAAAGAGCCCGCAGAGTGGGAGGAGCGGGAGTGGAGGAGCTGGAGCCCAGCCAGCCAGCCACAGAAAAGGGGAACAAATTAGGACCAACTGGGAAACGCGAGGCAAGGAAGATGCCATGTAACTGAAAGGGGGTCGAGAGTAAATGGGATGGAGGGGGACAAGTCCTTTTCTCTAGGAAAGACGGATAAAAAGCAACCTGAAAGGGGCTAGGAAAGAGGAAAGGCCTGTGACTTGATTACAAGAAAACTGGAGCAAAAGCAGATTATCAAGTTTATCTCCCCTAGGGAGGAGGAGGGACTGACTCTTTGCTGTCGAACTTTGCAGCAGTTACATAAAGAAAGCTTCTTCCTGGGGTTATCAATTTCTTCTATAGGGGTTTTGTGTAGGAAATCAGTTTTCAACATCTGTTATCTAAAAGAAAGTAGATCTTTGCGGAAGTGTCACCATTGCCTACTTTTCCTGAATGATTTTTTTTTAATAACAGGAATGTTGGCCTGACCGGTTTGGAACTCTGGTAACCGTACCTTTTTGGAACTATGCGGTGTGTTGCCTTTTACAAGTTTCATTTTACAAAATAGGTTGTCATCTTAGTTTTGGTTTTGTAGCTTATTGTCCCTGACACATATAAAATAAGTAGGTCTATGAATAACGTCAAACAACGAAAAACAAATTTCTTGAGATAAAAGTTTTAAAATAATTGTTTACTTGTAAAACAGAGTTAAAGCAAACAAAAAACCCTAAGCACTGACAAAGATTCTTTGCTTGGTCAAACAAGTAAGGTTTCTGAATCTTCTGCTGGGCCCATCTGCACTTCCTTATAAAATCCAGTTTTAGCAAAGAACCCTACTAACTTAATTTAGCAAAAAGCCCCATTCTCAATATTGATATTTGATCAGGTTCCTCATCCTCCAGCATCCCCCATGTGAGGCCTGAACTCCTGTCTTCAGCAAGAATCCTTTTTGCTTGGTTTAGTCAGAATCCCCCTTATCCTTGATGTTTCCTTGGTAATTTTCCATCTACTGCCCCCGTCCTACATGCTCCTTGGCTATAAATTCACATTTGTCCACGCTGTATTCAGAACTGAGCCTAATCTCTTCTTCAACATGGCAAGACCCTGCTGCCATGGTCCCTATACCTATCAGTATAGCCCTGAATACATTCTTCCTTACCATGCTTTGACAAGAATCACTGAATAACTTTTTTCTTTAAAAACACAGTTCTTGCCATGTTTTATATGTTTTTCTTTCCTTTTTTCTTTGGTGGTTTGTCATATTATCCTAGTTTACATGAATATGAAAACAAATTAAAGTTTTGAGGCTGGGTGTGGTGGCTCACGCCTGTAATCCCAGCACTTTGGGAGGCCAAGGCGGGCGGATCACCTGAGGTCAGGAGTTCGAGAGCAGCCTAACCAACATGGAGAAACCCTATCTCTACTAAAAACACAAAATTAGCCAGGCGTGATGGCGCATGCCTTTAATCTCAGCTACTTGGGAGGCTGAGGCATGAGAATCGCTTGAATCCGGGAGGCAGAGGTAGCGGTGAGCTGAGATCGTGCCGTTGCACTCCGGCCTGGGCAACAAGGGCAAAACTCCATCTCAAAAAAAAAAAAAAAAAAATTAAAGTTTTGAACATGTCCGAATAAAAATGCAATAGAAAAATAGTAATGATCTAGGATGATAATTTTCCTGCAATAATTTTTTGAGTCACTCAAAAGAAACATTTATTACTCATTTACTAAGTCTAAAAAATAACTAGGGCCGGGCGCAGTGGCTCAAGCTTGTAATCCCAGCACTTTGGGAGGCCGAGACGGGCGGATCACGAGGTCAGGAGATCGAGACCATCCTGACTAACCTGGTGAAACCCCGTCTCTACTAAAAACACACACAAAAAATTAGCCGGGCGTGGTGGCGGGCGCCTGTGGTCCCAGTTACACGGGAGGCTGAGGCAGGAGAATGGCGTGAACCGAGGAGGCGGAACTTGCAGTAAGCTGAGATCTGGCCACTGCACTCCAGCCTGGGCGACAGAGCGAGACTCCGTCTCAAAAAAAAAAGATAACTAGGACATGATCTCAGTCCTCAGGATGCCTGAGAGAGTCAAAAACAAGTGGAAAATGAGGCTAGCTGTAGATTTCAGTGAGCATGAGGAAAAGCAGAAGTTAGACATACGAAACTATGTTTCAAATTACATTAGGAAGGAACCTCACTTTGCTTTCTGAAGATACGTTCTTTCTTCCAGAAAAATCCACTTAGGCACTAGCTGGAAATCCTAAGGGGAAATCAAATAATGATGTTTTCACTCGCGCAGCATCTTTTGTGGGTCAGTAGCATCAGGACACAATACAATATAAGGATCCCCATATGCTATAAGGGCATTTCTAGGTCTCCTGGAACCTGGGAAGTACAGAATCAAGATGTAGCACTTCCTGCAAAAGTGCCTGTAATTTACAAAAATGAACAGCAGTGTTTTTAAAGCTGCAGCCTGGAGACTATTGAGTTAAAGAAAATTATAAGAAAAATCAACAAAATCTTATTACTATAGTATTCTATCATGTTACCTGTCACACTCCATTGTGACAACTCCAGCCCCAACCAACTTTCTAAGGTCAGAAACCTATCTATGTTATTTATAACTAGATCTCCGGTATCTAGCACAATGGTTGGCACATTAGTAAACACTTGATATTTGTCAAATAAACAATTGAGTGAATGAACAAATATGCACAGTCCCAGAATCTTACTAAAACAAAACGTTTGGCACAAAAAGATGAAGAACATTTCTTGGCTTTTTGATGAAGATGACAGTTTTACCATCTGACTGATCAATTTTTTTTTAATTCCATCATACCTCTACAACTGTCTTCTCTTTTGCCTATGTAGTGATCGGTATAAACGTTTTGTTTTGTTTTGTTTTGTTTCTTTACTTCATTATATGGTTTCTCTACTTCAGAACTCATTTGAGGCTCATGGCAGTTACTCTTCTTACACTACAAAAGGTAGTAGATATACTGAGATTATATTTGCAGCAATCTCAACTTCCACAAAAAGCAAAAGGCTTTTATGAAATGAGTACCACTTCATTCTAGTTTAAATATGATACTATGGTTTATGGTTTCTCAATAGTTGTTAAATAATACTCATCAATCCAAGGTATTTTTATGATTATGATTATGACATTTTGCCATCTCTATTCATGAGATGAGCTAATGTGTCTATTGGAATAAAAATACTATATAAACAGATAATATGTGAGATATAATATACTTAAGCTGCTGTTTCAGTTATCTACTACTAACAAACCGTACCAACACTCAGTGGCTTAAAACAACATAAGTTGTTATTTTCTATGATTCTCTAGTTGATTGGGTGGCAATTCTGTCAGACTTGCCTTAACTTTCAGGCAGCAGCATTCAGCTGGCAGGTTTGCGGGGGGCTAGGCTCAGCTGGGACATTTGGGCTCACTGGGCAATTCTCTTCATTTAGTCTTTATTCCAGACTTCATATACCTTGGAGTCTCAGAACACTATTCTAAGAGGATGATGGTGGAAGGTAAGGGACCCCTAAGATCTAGGCTCTGGTTCTCAAACATTGCTTCTTATCACATTCTCCCACCATCAATAGCTTTCTCAACCTGCCTCCTGCTTGGAAAAAAACGAGCACCCAGAGGCCCCTTCATGATCAAAGGAAGTCACAAGGCTGGTGGAGGAAGAGATTCCATCACTTCAAGTGAAGAGTAGCAACGTCACATTGCAAAGGGGTGTGGAACACAGCAAGATGATCCATTGGATGCTATTGTATAACAATCTACCACAGTCTGCCCACTGGTCACTTTGGTTCACGTCCCCCTCACAGGCAAACTACACTTATCCACTCCCAACACCCCAAAGTCTAATTTAATCACTGAAGTCAACTTTATGTATCTTTCACCTAAATCTAATCCAGGTGCAGTCAAAATGCCTGGGAGATGATTCCACAAGTCCAGCTCCTTGGGTACAGCATCTGTTGATCCAGAGACCTGTGAACTAAAAGGACAAAGCATGTGCCCTTCTTCTCTCCCAGCCATCTCAACCTCCAACATTTAAAAGTGGAATAAGAACAGGGTAACAACTGACAGAGGAAGGGAGAGGGGGCATTCTGAATAGAAGGTAGATAGAATACATGGGACCACAGAATTCTGAAATCCACTTGGGCACATGTCACCAGCTCTTTTGACCCTAGAGACATGGAATGCTTCCTTATTAGGGCAAAGTCTGCTTCTGTTGCTATTCCTTTTCTTCATCTGTTCCTATCCTTGGCTCTTGGCCCTTCCCACTGAGTCTGGTCTTTTTCATAAGAAATGGCTTCTGTTTGCAGCTGCATAGCTTTCTCAGCCTGCCTCCCCACAAAGAAAGTTGAGAACCCAGAGGCCTCTTTTCATTTTGAACTGCCTCTGTCCCTTTTAATCCAAATTGGCACAACTTCTTTAGAAATTTGTGGGCTTTTCCAATGAATCTGAATGGGGTTTACATCATGCCCGCAAAGCCACAAACATAATATTTTTTTTGAGACAGGTATTTCTCTCTATGTTTGGGTCACACTTGAGGCCCTTCAGATTCTTAGAAGCTCCATTTTCTATTTAAGGAAGTCTCCAAGTCACTGCTTGAGTCTTTCAGAGGTCTTCAGGGAGGGTTTTACAGCCATATCCCTGATTTGAACTTTATTCTGAGGCCATTTCTTACATCGAGAATCTTTTGCTGGGTGAAAGACTGTTTTGAGCCCCTATATTTCCTCTAAATTCAATTGCAAACAGAAAGTTCCTACTTTAGTTCATCTCTGTGGTTGGCAAAATAATGCCTCCCCAAAGATGTCCATGCTCTAATCCCCAGAACTAGTGATTATTTTACCTTACCTAGCAAAACGGATGTTGCAGATATGATTACAGGGTGCAGACCTTCAGATGGGAAGATTATCCTGGATGATCCATGTGAGCCAAACCTAATTATGAGTCTTTAAAAGCTGAGAACCTTTCTCAGCTGTAGTTAGAGATATTCACAGGAGAGATTTAAAGTGAGAAAAGGACTCAGCCTACCATTGCTGGCTTTGAGGATGGAGGAAGGGATCAAGGAGTATGGGTGTCCTCAAGAAAGTGGGAAAGACTTTCAGCTAACAGCAGCAAGGACATATGAATGTTAGTCCTAGACCACAAGGAACTGGATTCTGCAAACAACCCAAAAGAGCAAAGAAATAGATCTTCCCCTAGAACCTCTAGAAAGGGACATAACCCTGCTGACACCTTGATTTTAGCCCTGTAAGAGCCATGATAAACTTCTGACTTACAGAACTATAAAATATTAAATTTGTGTTAAGCTGCAAAATTTGTGGTAATTTTTATGGCATCAGCAGAAAATGAAAACTTTCTCTTAAAATACCTTATTTAACATAGCTAAAAGAAGTTAGTTGTCACTTTTAATTTTCTATATGGAAATTACTTTAGTGAAATGAACAAGTTCATTAGGAACATTTTCTATTTTCTAAGTTACCACAGGCAACAGTTAATTGGTTCACCTTTGTTTTTCTAGTCTCCAATAGCAATTTCCTCCCTGCTCTTCTAGTTTCACTGTCTCCTCTCCATCTTTTTCAGTACTGTTCTGTGCCTGGCCCTAAAGACAATGTCATATACTTGGGGTTTTGTTACAGCAATATCAGTTTGCTACATTTATCTATTGATTTGTACTTTCAGTGCCAACTTCTATTGGATTTATCTGTTGCTTTGTACTTTTATACCATGTTCTGTTTTATTTATCTATTGCTTTGTAAGAATCCACCATCCTAAAACTTAGTAGACTAATTGTCAATGTACTGTATTTTTTAAAAATAATCATTAGGGTTAATCAGGTAGTTTTCTGCCAAGTCTTACCTGCACCCACTTAGGCCAATGCATTCAGCTGGTGGATCAGCTGGGGACTGAGCTCAGCCAAGAAATCTGGTTGGCCAAACCTCTCTTTCCAAATGCAGTTTCATTGTGAGAGTCTTTATTGCATGACAGTCTCGGGGTAGGGTCCTTGGAGGCCAAAGGCAGTTGCTGCAAGGCCTCATGAGTCCAAGGTTTTGGAACGCACATGACTGCATCTGCCACATTCTATTGGTCAGAGAAAGTGACATGAACAGCGTATATTGAAGCAGGCAGGGGGATAAATTGTCTCTTGATGGAAGGTGTGGCTATGTCACATGCAAAGGGGCACGGATGCAGAAAGGTGTGATTCACTGGGGGCCTCATATAGTGATCTATTCTAGCTACAAACATGTTGTTTAAGAGAAACAAGGAGAATGACAGAGGAGAGGTCTGTATGGAACACCACGCTTTTGCAAGGAAGTTTAATATGAAATTCTAAAGTCAATATGAGAAGTATATTTTCCAGCAGACAGAGTAATAATCCTGAGAGAATAAGGCCATATTCAGGAATTTAAAAAGGCACAACATTTTGCAGAAATAATAGAGGAAGGTTGAAGGCTTAACTGCAGTCACAGAAGAGTCCAGGAAGACAAAGGGCTAGAGCCAGTCAACAACCCAAAGTAGCAGTAGAGAAGCCTAGTGAAGGTTAAGGTATAGGTGTGGAATAGAACTAGAAGAGATCCTGTTTCCCTGTATTATTTCCAGACACTTCAGGGAAAAGGCAAGACCACATGGTTTCCTCCCAGCCGAGCAGTTCTTCAGAAAGAGGCATCATGGGAGTTCTGTTAGTGCTGGTGTTGCAAAAAAACTTAAGAGGTCAAACCTATGGACTTTGTGGTCCCGAGTTCCAGCCTTTTGTGTTCTTGCCAATCCTTTAAATATCCACTCAAATGCCAGAGTTGAAATTATGTTTTCCCCTACTATATTTGCATGACTTTTTTTTTACCATGATAATAGCATTTTAAAATATTTTTATTCTATTTGACACATATACATGAGCAGAGACTACCTGTTTCTTTACAGCATCTAGCGTAGCACCACATACGTATGTGGCACTCAGTAAAGGTTGTTTTTTTTTTTTCCAAGTAATTAGTCCTAGGTTGCCTCTTACTGTCTCAGTTTCATCAGCAAAATTGAAGTAGCTGTCCTGCATCTCACAGGATGCTAATAAGAGTAAAGTAAGATAAAAGCTCTATAAACAATTCCAAAAAGAAAATAATGGAATGCAAAAGAGTGAAATGCAAAGCTCAATAGAGGACACGTAACTTGAAGTTGTATGAAACTTTCCTTGTTATACAAAACATAGCTAGGATCCAAAAATGAGGATGGAACCCCATATACTAAATCAGCAGAACTCGCCCCTCAATAACCACAATTACCTCAATCCATATAAACAGGAGAATAGGAAGGAGGAAAATGGGAATTATTAGAGTCATGACTTTTGGCTTGGGAGGCACTGCTATGGCTTGCTCCTGCCCCTCCCCAAAAAGCCAAGATCTTTAAAGTCTGAGACAGACTCTAAGGGAGTCTCTGGCAAAGTTTGGGGATGTCTGAAAAAAGGAAAATCAGCACCTAATTTTCTAGTTATACATTAGATTAGGACATAGGCTACTCAATCTTCTCAAAGTCTATGTGAACAGGAAAAAAAAAAAACTTGAGAAGGATGGCAGGGCACACAGAGAGCCCTGTGGTGCAGCTCAGCTATTACTTCTGCTTTGATGGGAGCATATATGTTTCTGGTAGGCAAAGTGAGCACCACAAAAAAATAGCCACACTTATGCCATCATGCTGACACCAACACAAAAAGCTAACTCCTGGGTGAAATAACCAGCGACAAGAGCCCATGGAGTTTACCAGTAAATGCAAGGGCCTTGGAGGGTTAGATGAGGTGAAGCAGGACACTATGGATTGGGAAGGCTTTGAAATAACTCACATGTGTGTCTCCTGTATAAATCCAGTATTTGAGTACCTGCCATCGAGAGGGCATTGTCAATGGACAGTCATTATTGGCCCAGCAATTGGTGTCAAAGAAGACTTCACTAGTGGCCCAAGGAATCTCTCTGATTCCTCCTATGTCCGCTCACTGGAGAAGCTAGAATATCCAAGAGGGAAGAAGAAGCTGAGAACCAGAGGCAAAATATGTTGTCCCCAATGTAGGTAATGGGAAATAAATAAAAAGAAGACCATATCCTCCTTCCCTATGTTAGGTCCCTCAAGCCACAATGCTAGAAGTTAGCTGCAAAGAGAACATCTTTAATTTACATAGGAAATTTGATTTTTAGACCGTGCTTGTTTTGTTTTGCTTTGGTTTTTGGCAGGGTCTCACTCTGTTGCCCAGGTTGCAGGGCAGTGGCATGATCTCAGCTGACTGCAACCTCCCCCACCCCACCCCTGGGTCCAAGTGATCCACCCACCTCAGGCTCCTGAAAAGCTGGGACTACAGGCTGTGTGACACCATACCTGGCTAACTATTTTTGTATTTTTAGTAGAGATGGGGGTCTCACCATGTTGCCCAGGCTGGTCTGGAACTTCTAAGCAATCCACCCGCCTTAGACTCCCAAAGTGCTGGGATTACAGGTATGAGCCACTTCACCTGGCTAACAAAGCGGGTTTTTAATCACTGAAATGGACTGGGAAATTATAGAATTTTCCCAAGATGTGATAATGTGATAAGACATCTGCTATAGGAGGCAAGGAGAATTTAAAATGGCCTTGTTAGTGGCAGTATTTGGAGAAAACTATAAACATTTCTAATTTATACTTCTACAACTTCAGCTTGATAACCTACAGAGAGAGAGAGAAAGAGAGAGAGAGAGAGATGACTATTACCTCAAATTCATGTTCCCCTTGATTTAAACATTTTTAACTAACATAAGTATTTGGTACTAAATGCTGGGGTTACAAGACGGGACAATACTGAGACAAACCATTCCTTCCTATGATGGAGATAAACACAATTGTAAGAAGAAGTTGGGAAGATTACCAACATATATTGAAAATGTGACCACTTATCACCATGGTAACAAATTATTTTGGTCAAAAATACTTTTCGATGTTTCCAGACCCTACACAGCTAGCTTGATGTGTAATTAAGCATTATCATTGCTGCCTTGAAGGATCACTATCAGGTACATTTCACTGTCTCAAACAAGTTTCTCTGAAAAGTGTGTATGTGTATGTGTGTGTGTCTTAGGGCTAAAACAGTTTTTTGTTTTGTTTTGTTTGAGACGGAGTTTCGCTCTGTCACCCAGGCTGGAGTGCAATGGTGCAATCTCGGCTCACTGCAAACTCTGCCTCCCAGGTTCAAGGGATTCTCCTGCCTCACCTCCTGAGTAGCTGGGACTACAGATGCATGCCACCACGCCCGGCTAATTTTTTGTATTTTTAGTAGAGAAGGGGTTTCACCGTGTTAGCCAGAATGGTCTCCATCTCCTGACTTTGTGATCTGCCCGCCTCAGCCTCCCACAGTGCTGGGATTACAGGCGTGAGTCACCGTGCCCGGCAAAACAGTTTTTAAAAAGTACATTCTTTTTCTTCATTGAAACACTTATTTAACCTTTGAACAGTGCATTTTTCCTACTAACAAAACTTGGTTTTGATGTATTATTCTGATCATTTAATCGCTTTACTAGTGTTTCAAAATTAATGATCTCAACTAGAATAGTATTCCAATTATTCTCAGGATCTTTGGATAAATCTTAAAAAGAAAGCCTAGGAAAAAGCAGTGTTAGTTGAGGTGATGCAAAATAGGTTTAGTGACTCTCTGCTTTTTTAATAAACAGGGTGAATATACCTGAGACTGAATTGTGTGCCCCTCCCCTTGCCATTCACATGTTAAAGCCTAATCTCCAATGTGACTATATTTGGAGAAGGACATTTAGGAGGTAATTAAGGTTAATGAGGTTATAAGAATGGGGCCCTAATCTGGTAGAATGAATGTTCTTATAAGAAGAGACACTAAAAGCTTGTTCACTCACTCGCTGTCTGCACAAGCATACATCATGGAAAGGCCACCAGCAAGTCGGGAAGAAAACTCTCACCAGAAATCAAACCCTGCTGGACATAGACCTTGGGCTTGGAGCCTCCAGAACTGTGAGAATATTGATGTCTGTTCTTTAAACTATGCAGTCTGTGGTATTATTTTATAGCAGCCCTAGCTGACCAATGACCAATATAATCTGTAAAGAATAAGATTACTTTAAAAAAAATCCATTTAGCCCTTGGACACACACATGTGCGTGCACACACACACAGACACACACACACACACACACACACACACACACAAACAAGCCCTTCACAGAGAAATCTGTTTGAGACCATAGAATCAGTTGATACATATAAAAGGAACTTTAGGATGAGAAACTTCCCTTTCCGATGGTTTCAGAAACCAACTGGGTAAGAAACTATTATCTAAAGGAAATTGGTATTTCCAGCACTTCCTCCAGTGGGATACAGAATCACATTCTCATTTATTTTATGCTTTTGATTCCATCTTGTCTAACTGTATGGCCTTTAAGTCAACCATCCCAGTTTATGTAACCAGTCTCCTATTTTTCAATGTTTCAGAATTTTTATAATACTTTACTATTCATTCATTTGGCAAATGTTTACTGAGCACCTTCTAGGTGCCTGGCACTATTTTAAGGGATACAAAATTCCTGACATCACAACACAGATAAGCAAAATTCAATTTAACAAGGATGTATATCAGATGGAGATAAATATTATGGAAGGAACTAGGAAAGGTGGGTGGAGGGAGCACATTGCTTTTTACATGGAGGGCATAGGATCAGCTACACTGACACTGAAGCAGAAATGTGGATGGTGAACAGCAAAGCCCTGAAGAGGAAACATGCTTGGTTCATGTAGGAACAGCAATGAAGTCTGTGTAGCCCAATGAAAGGGTGCAAGGAGAGAAGGGGTAGAAAGTAGAGATGAGACCAGAGAAGTTTGGCATGGACTGCAATGGGGTAGATCACATGGGGCCAGTTGGATTTTTCCTCTGAGATGAGAAAACTATAGAGCTCTTAAAGGCTTTTGAAGAGTGACCTTATTTGACATAAGTTTTTAAAGGATTATGATGACTACTATGTGAAAATTGGATTGTAGGTAACAAAGGAGTGGAGGTCGAAAGAGGGATCAGATTCTGGATATATTGTGAAGCTAGATCTAACATGATTTGCTCATCGATGTGATGTAGAATATGAAAGACAGAAATCTTTGAATCTTTGAATACTTTTCTGATTATTTATTCCTGATAATTTTTTTTGAATTGGAAGCCTAGATCAAAGACTACACACATTTAAAAGTCTTTCAGATATATATTGTCAACTTGTCCTCTGAAACCTGAAGAAACATTTTTATCCACTTTTTTTGAGACAGTGTCTGAGACTGTCTAGAATATTTCTCAGCAGCACAGGAAAATAACATGGTATTATCATGTTTAATATTGACAGTTTAATAGGGAAATATGTTTTTTTGTATCTTAGTTTTACTCTTAATGATTCTGAATAATATTTTTATTGCTCAATGGTATTGGCCATTTTTTTTTCCACTAGGGAGTTTGTCTTTTTATCATTTAATCTTTTTAATTACAATTCTTATTTAAAATTTTACTTATTTATAAAATCCATTCTCTTTTCCTCCTGGAAACCCAGATAAACTACATTTCTCAGCCATTCTTGCACTTAGGGGTAGTCATATGTCCAAATTCTGGCTAGTGGAACATCAGTGGAAGTGATGCAGACTACTTGTAGACCATGTAGGCCATGAAAACCTCCTTTGTATGATCCTCCACACTCTTTTCTACTCAAAGCTAAGTGGAAAGAAAGAACCCCAAAGGAGCCCACGGGAGGCACATGGTGAAAATGGCACAAGAAGGGAGGATCTTGGCAAATTAAATCACTACTTAAAGGAGAGTTGCCCGCCAAGAACACTGGTTTTGAAGTGTTGTAAGAAATGTCCTTTATTGTGTTAAGCCACTGAGATTTAAGGGTTTACCAATTACAGCAGTAGGTGTATTTCCTAACTATTAAATAAATATATTGAAAGAATTATAAGAATTTCTTCAAAATTAAATATATGGACCTTTTGCTGTATGGAGAAATGTAAAATGTTCTTCTTTGACTGGACACTGATCTATGTTTCCTGGTACTGAGAAACTGACCCACTCCTCTTACTTGCTTCTTAGAGCTAACAATTCCAAGAACAGAAGGTAATGGAGTCAAACAGGTCAAATCACTCTCACTCTCACGTTCTCTGTCACACATAGTTCTTTTCTAAACGATTGCAATACCTGCCTGACCAAAGCAGACAAACTGGCAACATTGTTAATTTGTCATAGAAAGCCTCTTTGTTTCCTGTTTTCCAGAAAATACTCTTTGGATATTCTCCCTGTTGCAACAGCCTGTATGAAGTGCCCAACACCTGCAGTCTCAGACAACTTTTGAAAGTTATAAACCTGTAATAAATAAGGCAAATATTTTTTCCTAGTTTGTAGTTTCTCCTTCATTTTTTTCTGTGTTTAAAACATTCTTACTGTCTATGTGCTGTCTCTGTATATAATCTTTTTTTATATTCTCTGTGATTTACACGCCCTGTTCGGAGGCGCCCAGTCCCATCCACCACCCAAGGTCTGAGAAGTGCAGGCATGCCGCTGGGGGCCAGCTCCACCGGTGGCCCTGGCACAGGACCCACTAGGTGAAGTCAGCTGGGCTCCTGAGTCCAATGGGGACTTGGAGAACTTTTATATCTAACAGGAGGATTGTATATGCACCAATCAGCACTCTGTATCTAGCTAATCTGGTGGGGACTTGGAGAACTTTTATGTCTAGCTAAAGGATTGTGGATGCACCAATCAGCACTCTGTGTCTAGCTCAGGTTTTGTAAATGCACCAATCAGCACCCTGTGTCTAGCTCAAGGTTTGTAAATGCACCAATCAGTCCTCTGTGTCTAGCTAATCTAGTGGGGACTCTGAGAACTTTTATGTCTAGCTAGAGGATTATGAATACACCAGTCAGGGCTCTGTGTCTAACTCAGGGGTTGTAAACACACCAATTAGCTCACTGTCAAAATGGACCAATCAGCTCTCTGTAAAATGGACCAATCAGCAGGATGTGGGTGGGGTCAGATAAGGGAATAAAAGCAGGCTGCCTGAGACACCCAGCTAGCAACCAGCTTGGTTCCCTTCCACGTGGTGGAAGCTTTGTTCTTTTGCTCTTTACAATAAATCTTGCTGCTGCTCTGTCTTTCGGTCCATGCTGCCTTTATGAGCTGTAACACTCACCAAGAAGGTCTGCAGCTTCACTCCTGAAGTCAGCAAGACCATGAACCCACCAGAAGATGGACACATCTGAACATCTGAAGGAACAGACTCCAGACACACCATCTTTAACAACTGTTAACACTCACCGCGAGGGTCCACGGCTTCATTCTTGAAGTCAGCGAGACCAAGAACCCACCAATTCCAGACACACCATTAGGAAGATGTAGTAGTTGCCAATTGCTGCCATAACAAATTACTCACAAACTAAGTGGCTTAAAACAATGCCAATTTGTCTTACAATTCTGAAGGTCAGAAGTACAAAATGGTTAACTTTGGTCACTGGGTTAAAATCAAGCAGTCGGGAATTCTGCATTCCTTTGTGGGAGATGTAGTGCGGAATCCACTTTATTACTTTTTCTAGCTTCAAGAGACCACTAGCATTCCTTACCTCTTGACTGACTCCCTCTTCCGTCTTCAAAGCCAACAATGAAGCATCTTCACATCTCTGACTCTGATTCTCTTGATTTCTCATTTCACTTATAAGGATCCTTGTGATTATTTACGTAGATAATCCAAGGAAATCTTTTCATCCCAGTATTTTTAACTTAATCTCATCTGCAAAGTCCCTTTTGCCACATGCTGTGATTTGAATGTGTCCCCCAAAGTTCATATGCTAAAACTTAATCACCAATGTGATGGTATTTCAGAGGTGACTCAGTCATGGGGGCAGAGTCCTCATGAATGGTAGGGGCCTTATAAAAGGGTTAGATAGAGGGGGTTCATCCCTTTTTTGCCCTTCTGTTCCATCTGCCACATGAGGACATAGCATCTGTTCACTTCAGAGGATGCTGTAACAGGGCGCCATCTTGCAAGCATAGAATGACCCTCACTGGTCACCAATTTGGCTGGCACCTTGATCTTGGACTTTACAGCATCAAAAACTGTGAGAAATAAATTTTTAAATAACACAGTCACAAGTATTTTGTTATAGCAGCACAAATGAACTAAGACACTATGTAAGATAGCATATTCACAGGTTCCGGAGTTTAGAATGTGGACATCTTTGGTAGACCTTTATTCTACTTACCACAGAAGGATTCATCCGCACAATAACACAAAGGCAAGGCCCTTCCATGGTTTTTCTATGACTCTTAAATTTAGTCATGAACATTCAGTGCATACATTTTCTCAGACAAAAATCTCAACTCTTCTTAATTTTTTGTTTAATTAATATGAGTTGGTTAATATAAAGCTTTAAAAATATAGAAGAAAGTAAAATATAGGCCAGGCATGAGGGCTTATGCCTGTAATCCCAGTACTTTGGGAGGCCAAGGTGGGAGGACCACTTGAGGCCAGAGGTTTGAGACCAGCCCAGACAACATAGGAGACAAGAAACTTAAAGATTAAGCGAAGCGCAGTGGCTCACGACAGTAATACCAGCACCGTGGAAGACCAGGGTGGGTGGATCACTTGAGGTCAGGAGTTTGAGACCAGCCTGGCAAACATGGTGAAACCCTGTCTCTACCAAAAAATACAAAAATTAGCCGGGGGTGGTGGTGGACACCTATAATCTCAGCTACTTGGAAGGCTGAGGCAGAAGAATTGCTTGAACCCAGGAGGTGGAGGTTGCAGTGAGTCAAGATTGTGCCACAGTACTCCAGTCTGGGTGACAGAGCAAGACTCTGTCTCAAAAAAAAAAAAAAAAAAAGAAAAATTTTGCTGAGTGTAGTGGCATACACCTGTGGTCTCAGCCTCTTGGGAGACTGAGGCAGGAGAATCACCTGAGCCCAGGAGTTTGAGTTTATCTTGAGCTATGATCATACCACTGCAGTCTGGTGACAGAGCAAGATCCTGTATCAAAATAATAATAATAATAATAATGAAAATAAAATACATAAAACAAAAGTGAGATCTTAATTTCACAAAAAATAACCCCTAGATTGAAATAGAAATAACTTCAACTCAGAGTAAAAATTAGCAATAACTTTTAGTTGGGCTCAGACGAGAAAGTTGAATTTATATATGGCTTACTTTTTGTTTCTTGTAATTGAAAATATCTCTTAAAGAGAATAATATAAATTTCCATTTAAAAACATTGATTGAAATAAAATATATAAGCTCTAAACAAATATTTCTACCATTTTGTTTTCTCCTATTTCTAATTAACCAGAGAATCTGAAACATAAATCAATAAAAAATGCTTTGCAGGATCAGTCAGAAAAATAATATAAAATTTAAAAATATTGGAAGTTCTTTTGTTATAATAATATTAGAGGGTTTCAAATTCAACCGCTACTTGTTTGTTTTTTTCTAGCAGCTATTCTAGCAGTCATCTGCCCTTTTATACAGTCATAAAAATCACTTATTGATTGCTCAAAGCGTTATCTTAGGTGTGGGCATATGAAAATGAATAAAGCATGACTTCTAATCTTGAGAAGTTTACAGCCCAGCATGATGCATACTTACAGAACTAAAATATTTCTACACTAATGGATATATGAAGAAAATATCATAGAAATACAATTAAGTGAGCATCTAATTCTTAAGTAATCACGCCTTAAGAAAAATGCTGTGACTAACAAGATTAAAGAACAATGAGTACAGTGGCATCTAGATGTGTTATATGGGAAGTAATGAACTGAAAGAAAAATATTGGGGGAAATGAATTGTCAGTACAGATTCTACTGAAACTGCTGTTATTGATACCAATATTTTGAAGACTAATTTTATTTCTTTTATAAAGATGAGATTATTTATTTGAGTAACTGGTATCTTGTTCTCCAAATGTTTTTTACTAACACTAATATGGATGACAAGAAGGATTTATTATGCTGAATTTAACTTACACGTTAATTTGAACAAATATGAACTACCTATCCAAAAAGAAATCTCTTAGTGTAGGTGGTTAAATGCTTTCCTTTTGCAAATTTACCATGGAATTTCTAGATTAAATGTACATGTAAGGCATCTTTACCCAAAAGCAGTTAGAAGTCACCTTTATTGAAGCAAATCTAGTATGAAAAAGTTTACTTGTGTAGAGGTAAGGAATCATAGTATTGAAAAGGTATTATCTGTCCTCTCTATGGAAAACATGTCAAGTCTACTGAACAAGCCTGTTAGCCGTCATATTTTTATTTTATTTTATTTTATTTTTACCATAAGAGCTATTAACTAAACAAGAGAAAACACAGAACAAACTTGCTTATAAAACTCAACTGAGGAGGGCAAAAACAGATTATAGGGAGGTAGACGGATGGTGTTAATTTAAGAAAATTTCATGTTTATTTCAGCATACAAAAACCAGTAACAAAGTAAACATAGAAATGGTAAAACTTCCTGTTTTAAAAAGCTGACCTCAACTGAATCCACAAATTCTTGGAGAAATGTTTTTGTTATTTTCACAACATTTTAAATTTTCTCTATTATTACAGAAGAATGTCCTGCATATTTTAACATTTGGAAAGTGGGGAAAGGACAAAAAAAATAGAAACCACATTAGTCTCATTAGGTAGTGATACCTACTTTAAACACTTCATATATTTGCTTCATTTGTAAGGCAGGTATATATTGCACATAAGCAAAATTAATAACTTTCTGTAAAATTTGTTTTATAGCCTGTTTTTGTTTGTTTCTCTCTCTCTCTCTTTTTTAAGATAGTCTTGCTCTGTTGCCTAGGCTGCAGTTCAGTGACATGATCATAGCTTGCTGCAGCCTTAAACTCCTGGGCTTGAGCAATCCTACTACCTAAGCCTCCCAAGTAGCTGGGACTACCGGTGTGTGCCACCACACCTGGGTTATTTTAAAATTTGTTTTTAGAGATGGAGTCTCGCTATGTTGCCCAAGCTGGTCTGCAACTCCTGGCCTCAAGTGATCCTTCTGGCTGAGCCTCCCAAAGTAGTAGGAATACAGGCATGAGCCACTACTTCTGGTATAACTTGCTTTTATATTTAAAAATATGTTATTATATTTCCCATGCCACTAAATAGATTTTGAAAATGTAACTTTAATAACTGCATTTTATATCTTTTAATAAATATTCCATAATTTATTTGCCTAGTTTCTTATTGTTGAACACTAGGATTATTTCTGGTATTTTTTTTTTTTTTTGCTATTAAAAATGTTGCAGTAAATACGGTTGTAGTAATTATACAGCATTTATTTCTTCAGTATAAAATTTCTATTCATAGAAGTGAAATTGCTGGGTCAAAAAACCTAGAGTCTTTTAAAAAGCTCTAAAAAGATGTCAATTAGTTTACTGTTGCCTTTTTCAAAACAAATGTAATACATGTTCCTTGTGTATTCTTTTAATTTACATGAATTGAATGATTCTGCATACATTTTTCTGTATCTTGTTTTTACCTAATAATATATTTTGGAGATCTTTCCATATCTACATGTAAATATTAACTACATTCTTTTTATATTTTGTACTTACTGCATTATACAAATACACTTACTATGTTTTAAGCCTTGATTGTTCAGTCCTATCATGTGTACCAGGGAGAGGATGAGAGCTAGTGTAAAAGCTGGACTCAGAGAAGAGCTGACCTTCCATAGAGAAACCGGAAGCTATTAGACGATAAAAGTAAAATGTAAGGGACTTAGGGGATGGGGGTAGAAGATAAGAAATAAGATAAATTAAGAAAGTGAGGGAGAAGAATATAATTAGATAGTCATATCAGGGAAACAAAGGCATGACTAGAAAGGCAGAGGAAGGGAGAGCCAGAAATGAAATGTCATATGTATGTGCGTACAATTTATAATGCAAAATATGCTTTGTATATAGATTCTAACTTCAGAGTAAACCTGCATAATAAATAAATGGAAGAGATAATACTATTGAGCCATATGATATCCAACCCTCAATTTCTTATCTCATGAAACATCTCCACAGGTTTACACCCAATTATACCACAATTGAGACTGGTTTTGCTAAAGGTATCCTAGGAAATAATAATTGGTTTGAAAGGGAAAGGTGGGGTATCAAAACAAGGCAGAATACATAGAATTTATTTAAGTATAGGGCAGGCTGTTACAGGGGTTGGTTAGCACTGTCCAAATGGTCAGGAAAAACTGTAGTGTGTTCCAGATCAAATCCGTACCCAAGGGCACCTAATCTAGCTGTGGAGCTACAGTGGCAAGGTTATCTAGGAATAGCTGAAATTCAAATCAGAAGAGCAAAAACCAGCTGATGAAGAATTAGAAGCCAATAATTAGAGGCCCAGGTCTAACCTGTGGAGAAAGGGTTAGCGTGGGCTCCACAGGTTGTTGGGTATTAGAGAAGTAGGTTTAAATTCAAGGAAGAACACAAGAGTTACCAGCAGAAATCAGAGCTGGGAGTGGGTGTGGCAGACACCCAGGCACATGTAGACTGGGAAGATATGGGGGAAAGCTGTGGCTTGGAGGACACAGGTTGATAAGCTCAGAATTCCTAAGCAGAGGCCAGATGATATCCTGACCATGCCCTGGTGGATACGTTTTTTGTTTTGTTTTTTTAAAAAATCTATTTTGTCTTATTTTTTACACAGGTTTACAGGTTTGCCCTGGTCAAAAATGGGAGAGATGCAAAGCTGAGCCAACTGGGGAAGCCAAGGATTGTCATACTTTATTTATATCTCAAGTGAAAAAGTTTCTGACAATAAATTGGGTTATCTTTGATAATAACACTAACACATTTTAATGAGGGCTTACTACATTTTGTGAATCATCCCAATTTATCCTCAAAGCAATCCTTGAAACAGACACTACTAGTATATACATTTTACTGAGATAGACAGTGAAACACTCATTATGTTACTAGGCTTAAGTACTGAAATTGGAAACCCAACCCAAAACATCTGGTACCAAATCCTTTCTTTTAAAACATATCTGCCTCTCATATAGAGATTGCTTATGTTGAGAAGTATGAAGCCATACACAGATGGTGGTACCTATGATAATCCTTTAATTATTTTTAGTCAAGAGTCTGCAAAAATGTATCTTGTTCAATTCTATTAGGATGCTCTGCTCTTGAATCTGAAAATTAGGCTGTTCACTTTTATCATTTCCTTAATTCTATACTATTCTTCTTCCTCCTTACCCTTCCACCAAGGCTGTTTGCAGCTGGTCATTTATCTTAGCTGCCTTCCATTTCTTTGTTCTATTCTCCCAAAGGTTTTTACCTATTATTTGAATCATGTATTCCAATCTCTTCATATGAGCCATTAACATAATGAGATTCTTGTCTTCACTGAAGACACAACTTTAAAAAAACCTCATAATTAAATTGGTGTAGATATAATACAATCAATATTTTTTTCCTCTCTAGGGTTAATTATACATATGTTGTATTTTGGTAGCCTACATTATAATCTCTATTTTTAAACAATAAAGAATTTTACTTTTGGTTTTAAAATTGAAAATAGCCACTATTCTAATAATTTCATGCACTCCTATAATAGTTGTCAAGAGCAAACACAAAAATTTTAGTTACTGCTGCCTTACAATAACCTTTTAACTTGATAGTAATGTTTCACATTTTCCTTTGTTACAGTCTTTGATCAAATAATTGTAAATTTTCTGATGCAGTTTTTCTAGGCAAAACTAACGTTTAAAGATTTTTCAGGAATATAGAATTTCTGTCAGAAATTGATGTTTGGGATTATCACTTTGATCAGCCCACTAATGGTAGGCTGATAAGCTTGCCACTGTACCTCCACAGCTAGATTAGGTGCCCTTGGGTACGGATTTGATCTGGAACACACTACAGTTTTTTCTGACCATTTGGACAGTGCTAACCAACCCCTGTAACAGCCTGCCCTATACTTTCTGGGCACTGATATTAGAAGGTGGGGAAACAGAAGTCAGAAAACTATTCATCATGAGCAAAGGAAAAATATATATTTTTTCCTCTGACAAGGAGATAAGACTGAGAAAGAAAGTAACAAGAGTTGAAGACACAGCAACCAGAAAGAAAGAAAAAAAGGAGCTAGAAAGACCAGTAATTTTGTATGAATCAGCAGTAACAAGATAGAAAATAGAATAGAAAAAAATCCCTTTCATTATCCACAAAGCAAAAACTACACAAAAATTAACATAATAAAACAGTGTACTAGCTAAGACTCTCCTAACGAAATATTCAAACTATAAAAGAATATTTAAAAGGGCCAGAACAACTGCATAGCTGAGGAAGTATGTTTAAGGATGATAAGAAGGTTGGAAGAAGTTGGAGCTCTGATGAGAGTATGACCATAAAGAGGCAGTACAAGGGAGTTTCTTTAAGGTGATGGAACATTTTTGTGCCCTGATTTTGGGATGGTTACACAAATCTATACATGTAGTAAAATTTTAGAGAACACACAAAAAGAATGCTTGTAAAACTGGTGAAATCCAAATAGTCTATGGCTAACAGTATTGCATCAGGGGCAATTTCCTCTGCGTGCACGCACGTGTGTTCTAATTTTCAATTCAGGGTGTACATGTGCAGGTTTGTTAGATGGGTAAAATGTGTAATGCTGAGGTTTGGGTTTCTAGTGAACCCATCACTCAGATAGTGAACATAGTACTCAACAGACAGTTTCTTAACCCTCACCCACTTCTTCCCCTCTTTTTGGAGTCCCCAGGGTCAACTGTTTACATCTTTATGTCCAAGCATACCTATTGTTTAGCTCACATTTGTAAGTGAGAACATAGGTATTTAATTTTCTGTTTCTGTATTAATTCACTCAGGATAATGGCCTTCCGCTGCATCCATGTTGTTGCAAATGACATAATTTTATTTTATTTTTTTATGGCAGCATAGCTGGTTGAAGAGTATAAAGGAACTCTGGACTTTTTTTTGGCAACTTCTAAGTCAGCCTAAAATAAATCAAACTATAAAGTTTTCTAAAAATGGCACATGCTAAATGACTCATGCATCAATGAAGAAATCAAAAGAGAAATTAGTACTTTGAATTGGGGAAAAAAAAAGAAAACACAACATATCAAAATTTGTGGAATGCTCTAAAGCAATCCTCAAAGAAAAAATTATCCCATGAAACTGTCTGTATTAGAAAGAAGAAAAGTTTCAAGTCAACAGCCTCAGCTTCTACTTTAAAAAACTAGGAACAAAAGCAAATAAAACCTAGTTAGCAAAGGAAAGGAAATAATAAATCTGAGAGAACTGATGTGTTCAGAGGAAGCATGGCTTTGACATTTTAACTTCAAACTTTAGCCTTCAGAATTATAAAATAATACCTTTCTATTGTTTTAAGCCACCCAGATTTTGATACTTTCTTACTGTAGGCCAAGGAAACAAATACAGCTTTAAGGATCACACTGCTGCTGTATCTATTATATTATTTATATTAAGTGGAGTTATTAACAGTGGTCACATTTGAGGACTGGAATTAGAGAAAGGAATTCTTAAATTCACATACATATTTTATTTAAAAATAATGTTATTTTAAGAATAAATATTTAAGTAAATTATATATGGTAAAATAGCTTCATGTTGTATTTTAAGGATAACTTAAATACTAAAAAATTAAAGTAACTTCTATACAAGAATAAAAGAGTGTAACTGTCTGTAGAGTAAGTAAATAAGAGCAGTACTAACCAGTCAAATGAGTATAACTAAAACTTTAACACTGTTAAAAATGACATAATCTTTTCACTATTTTCTATTTGATAATTTATAACTTTTGCTGAAAAAGTAAATCAAATATTTTAATTTGTAGCTTGTGTTTAGAAAATAAATTTTTCTTTAAAAAAACGAAGGAAATAAAGGTGGAAGTCTTTGATGCGTTTTTGTTTTTCCTTTCCCAGTGCCTTCCATTCTCAATTCTACTCACCACTAATTACCTGATTTCAGTATAATCAAAATGCTGAAGGAAATAAAGTACCTTTATGACATGTCTTAAGCCTTCCAAACCTTGATAGCATAAACCAAAAAGCATCCGAGACAGGACTCAATCAACTTAGAATTTTATTTTGTCAAGCTTAAGGATGTGCCTGGAAGAAAGAAACATAAATCCACAGGAACAATCTATGGTTCATACCTTTTAAGAAAGATGACTTTCAGGGCTTCAGTATTTAAAGGTGGAGAGCAGACTGAAGGGGAAAGAGAGAGTATATGGTCAAATTACTGACTCCACATGTTGCAAGAGAAAAGGAGCAGGTTGGGGAATAGTCAATCAGGTATTCCTCTCACGCTCAATAAATTGGCACTTTACATAAGGTGAACACAGAGTACCTACCTATGGAAATACCTGACCTTTTGTCTGTAGCTATTAGCTTAGGAACAAAAGCAAGCAGTTTCTTGCATGACTCAGTGTTCAGCTTACTTTTTTCCTTTTGGCATAGTGAATTGGGGTCCTGAGATTTTATTTTTTTTCCACAATAGGAGAATCATAATGACAAATTTATAAATATAATATATAATTTTTCTTACCCTTTGTGAAATTCTTCATTTAAATTCCTAAAATTTTACAAGATTAAAATACATTTAGTAATAATCAATTTTTTTTTTTTTTTTTTTTTTTGAGACAGAGTCTCGCTGTGTCGCCCAGGCTGGAGTACAGTGGCCGGATCTCAGCTCACCGCAAGCCCCACCTCCCGGGTTTACGCCATTCTCCTGCCTCAGCCTCCCGAGTAGCTGGGACTACAGGCGCCCACCACCTCGCCCGGCTAGTTTTTTGTATTTTTTAGTAGAGACGGGGTTTCACCGTGTTAGCCAGGATGGTCTCGATCTCCTGACCTCGTGATCCACCCGTCTCGGCCTCCCAAAGTGCTGGGATTACAGGCTTGAGCCACCGCGCCCGGCCAATAATCAATTTTTTAAATACAAAGATTCTAGAAAAGCTTAAGGTACATTATTAGCTATGGTAATTCATTCTGCTTGAAGAAGTTTAAGTAGTGACTTTTTTCAGCACCGAACTGAGATCTTCAGGACCATCCTTCCCTCCTTTCCTCTCCCTCTCTTCCTTCCTTCTTTTTCTCTTGTTCATTCTTTCATTCTTCCTCTTTTTTTTGAGGGGTTGGAGTAGAAGAATAGGCATATACAATTGTGAGGTCTGGAATCTACTTCATATAAGGACAAGGAGCAACTCTGGATAAAGAGAGAGTAAAATACATGCTTTATTTGCCTGCAACTTGTGGGAAAGAGCATCAGAAGGCAGGAGAGGAACTTGGAAGGGGAAGTGATAGAACACTGACGAAAAATCCTACCTCTTCTGTAGTTTTTTCACTAGGGTGGATACTCATGTACTGACAAGCAAGTATCATCTTTAGCAGACTCCACCTGAGTTAATGATCTGCTTTTATTTGTCACTGATTCTACTTTCCACAGGGTATCAGGATGAGAAACCTTCAAATCATGCATCACATTGAATCTCTTGGTGGCACAGGTAGCATGGAGGTGGCCCACAGCATCTGTGGTACAGGTAGGAGATTGCTAACCCTTGTTCAAGAAGACATTGATAGGCAAATAGCCAGGACTATGCTTTTCTCTTGGAAGTGCCTACTCCACTTACTCTGAAAGGTTGACTCCTCACGATTCATTCAGATCTCTGCCTACATGTCAACTTCTCAAGTAGATCATTCCTGAACAGATTCCTACCCCCATCCCATATACTTTATTATTCTGTTACAGTACTCTATTAGTTTCCTACATAGTACTTAACATAATTTGTGCTTGTCTACTTTTTTGTTTACTTACATATTGACTAATACATTTATTTGTTTGTTACAATGTCTTTATAAGAGGAACGTCTTTTTAGCTCTCCAACATTTGCCTAGTGTTTATCACAGTACCTGGAGCATAGCAGTTCTTCAATAAATATCAGTGGAAAGAAGGAGTTATTTAAAATTTAAATTTAAAAAATCCAAACATGAGGCTGTAATTCTTACTGTGACTCTCAAAGATCCTGATTACTTGGTTTGGATTTTGATGGAGATGCAGAAAGAGAAGCAACATGTATTTCTGCCTCCAGATTAAATGTTGTAGAAGAAAGAAAACATTTATTACACCTAGTGTGCATATTTGATAACTCTTAATATTAAAATAGTTCCTGCTATCTCTTATATTTGTAATACTCCTGTTTATCTATTGCAAGTGTATATTAGTACTTACGGTATTTCAAGAAATATGTAGCACAGGAGATCCAATGAGATGCAAAACAAACCTGCCTCCTTCCTAAAACTGAAAAGATGTTAGTAAACACTGACTTGGAGTTTTTTCATAATGGCATCTTAAGTTGTATTTTTTTATACACACTTTTTTGGCATACTTAGATACAAAGAGTATTCTTCAATTCCATAAAGAATTATGCTTTCTCCTCTTTTTCTTGAAATCTGTGTCTTTTTGGCTTGTGTTTTCTTACCTTTGGTAGAAACATGGATGTCAAAACAGTTTACCTGTAATTTCACTGTAAAAAAGTAACAACTGTGCAAATGCATGTAAGCAGCAACTGACATTTGGCCTCAGTGACAAGGTGACAACAGAGAACGCAGAACTTGGGAACCTGAAGAAAACATGCACCAAATAAAGGGCACATACCCTGCTACTCTGTAATTTCAGTGTTTGTCAGAGTTCACGTTTTCAAGAGAGCTAGAAGTCTAGATTTCTTTTAACATGAAATGATCTGATTTTTAAAATGTTTGGGGGCTAAACTAAAAACCAACAAAGCATATGTGGCAACACTGTAGTAACAGGTCAACAAATAAGATGTTAAACCAGATTTAGCCCTCAAGATGACTGTTTCCTCCATCCTATGTGGTACTTTTCATTTTCAGCAGAGAGAAACTTTGATCACTAACACTTGGGAATATTTAAGGGTAATAACGACTGTTTTGCCAGTTCCTTTCATAGACCATAACAGGTACTTAATATTAGTTGAGTGGACCCACTGAATGCGTAAGTCATTCACACGTTGTTACTGTGGTTCAAGAATTAGAACAATTTAGTGTATATGAAGACAGAAAATTGAAAAATAAAAATTATTTACATATTTTGTAACCATAACAGTTAACAACTTCAAGCACTTTCTCTATGCTAGGTATCATGCAAACACTTTATAAGGATCACCCCACCAATTCTTTATAATGATTCTATGTAGTAAGAGTATAGCTGTCCTTTAACTTATCTAGAGCTGGTAAGCTGCAGAGTTAGTAAGAAAAAGAGATATAAAATAATTCTGACACCAAGGCCCATCTTTTAATTGTTATTATTTTATGTAAATTTGTATTGAGGAATAAAAATCCCACAATAAAGACCTAAGAAACAGGCAGTGTTTTGTTTTGAAAGATGACCATGGTTTTCACAGAAAATGGAAAATGAGAAATTTTGAAAACCATGGGACCTATAGAGAAACTGTAGCTTCAGAAAGAAAATGCAAGGACCCAGAATAAGATGAAGGACTTGCCCTAAGGAAAATCAATGAAAAGCTGAACGCTCAGAATCAGGAAAAATGCTGTGTAGGATAGTTATTTCCAATCCTGGCTACATATTAGAGTCATTTTAGAGAGTTTTTAAAAAAGCATCTATGTGCTTGGTCCCAGCAGCAGACTTTTTTTGAGGGGAGAAAGACCAGGACATCAGTATTAGAAATAAGACTAACCAATACAAACTCTTCAGATGATTCTTAAGTGCAATCAGATTAAAATTTCTGCTTTAAATTACCCAGTAACATACAAACTAAACTAAGGGCTCTACAAAGTTGTCTCAAATTCTCTGAAGAGTGGCCAGGATTCCATGCTACTCACTCCCTTCAATCTCACCGGTTCATTTTTATCTGTTTCATATACCAGACTTCTGCATAAGATTTCACTTGAAAAAACAGTTCTGAATTAAAAATAATTCAAAACAGGTTTTTAATTTTCCCATTTCTCTCGGTTTATAATAGGTAATTGACATAAAGGGGCAAATACAGAGACTTCCACAAAACATGTTGACCTCAAGAACACATTGCGGTAGCTTTGGTCAGAGACCAGGTAGATACTTATGATGTTGATGGCACTGGAAACTAGAATGCTGCTTCAGTGCCACCCATGTTCTCCATAAATGTCCTAATCAGTAGTGGCTCTGAGAAAACAGAAAAGAGAATATGAAAAATGTATTATTTATCTTTCCAGTCTTTGAAACTTCTTTCAACTCTGTGAGGTTGCAGTGGATACTGAGTACCAATTTGCCATTAAATTCTTTCACACATAGGATTCTTTCCTGACGCCACATAAATTTTTAGAGAAAAGTAAAAGAAAAAAATATATCATGAAAGAAGAAGAAAAATAACTTAGCAAAAAGAATTTGGAAATGGGAAAATAGAAAACAAAACTGAGATTTTAAAATATTGCAACTGAAAATATTTGAAGAAAGTGTAATACAATATAAATTAAGAGACAGGCTAGAAAATTGAAAGGCCAAAAGAGAAAGTTCTATAAAATAGTTTCTTTCATTTACTGGTATCCAATTAGTGCAGAGGTTGCCATTGGGTAAAACATCATCACAAAGACAAGATTTGTCTTCTAATTACCATCAGCTGGTTTCATGTTACAGTTGAAAAATATTCAGGATAAATTATAGGACAATACTTCCATAATTGTATAATTTTTTTTTTTTTTTTTTTGAGACAGAGTCTCACTCTGTCACCCAGGCTGGAGTGCAGTGGTGCAATCTTGGCTCACTGCAACCCCCACCTCCCGGGCTCATGCCATTCTCCTGCCTCAGTCTCCTGAGCAGCTGGGACTACAGGCGCCCACCACCACGCCCGGCTAATTTTTTTGTATTTTTAGTAGAGACGAGGTTTCACCGTGTTCGCCAGGATGGTCTCGATCTCCTGACCTCGTGATCCGCCCGCCTCGGCCTCCCAAAGTTCTGGGATTACAGGCGTTAGCCACCGCACCCGGCCCATAATTGTATAATTTTAAGGCTAAAAGTGACTTTAAGTGTTCTTTTATCTGCCTTTATTATCACTAACTAGTCATCCAGTTCATGCTTGATTAAAATGTTTATTAAATGGCTTCTATGGGCTAAGCACAATACTATATAATGAGGACCCAAAGGCAAACGAGACAGATCTAGTTATTCTATGTTTCATTATATTCAAGTTCATGATACAGATAGAAGGCAAGTAAAAGTATTAAAGGGGGGAATAAATAGGGTGCTTCCAATAGAGAATGAATGCTTAAGAATTATGAATAATTCTAGACAGGGTGGTCAAGGGGTGATGGTGGATAAATATTTCCAGTGGTGAGAAAGCCCTATTTCCAAAAGCACCCCATTCCTTGGGGAAAACAAAGTATAGAAGTTCAAGGCCCTGAAGTCCAGAAAAGCTGAAATAGACTAAATCAAGTGTGGTGTGCGATGAGACTGGAATGGGTCTTGAGAAGCATATTAAGAAGTATACATTTTATTGAGAACCTACTTAAGTTGAAACTCCTAAGTTGACTTGAATTTTATAAAGTTCTTATTGTGTTATAAAGAATAAACTGGAGAGAAGCATGTTTCCATAATACAGGTGAGAAATGATTCAGGCTTGGACTTAAGAGTGGTGCTAGTGGAACTAAAGGTAAGTGGATTGATTTGGAACATATTTAGAAACTAAGACTTAATTATTTGTTGCTATTAAAGGGTAAGGGAAGAAAAGCAGTCAAGAATTACATCAAGGTTTCCAACATGAGCAAGTAAAAGGACAGTAGTGCCACTTACTGGCTAATTGGTTGTTGTAGTTTATTACATGTTAATTATATCTCAGTAAAACTGTTTTTAGAAAGCCAAAAGGAGATTCTGTCAGACAGTAATAAGAGCCGTGATAGTGATAGAGCAGGCAAAGTGATTGACAGTTCCTTGCAATAGGTGATATGAATGTGGGGGATACCATTATGTACGTTGTTGTTAGGTGAGGCATCTCTGATGAAGTGAAATATAAATTTTGATCTTAATAACAAAAAGTCACTTTTACAAAATTTCAGAACTGTTTTTCCCAAATCAAGGAAGCACCTAGTGAAAAACTTTGGTGACAGGAGGAAATCTGATTTTTGTAAACACACACACACAAAATATGGCTAAAGCTCTAGAACTCAGAGTAAATGGGATCAGAGATGAATCCAGAATACACGGGGCTGTCTAGGGAGTAGAGTGATGCCATGTACCGAGATTTCAAAAATAATCCTGGAAACACATAAATTTTATTTTAAAAGAACAAGACTAAACAAACCAAAAACCCAGAGAACCAACTTAATTGTGTGAGCCAATTCCCATAATAAATCACCTCTTACATATCTATTTATATTCTTTTAGTTCTGTTTATCTGGAGAATCTTAATACACCCTAGAACTTGAGAGAAAGGTCCAGTCGGCACATAGATGTGGTAATTAGAAGACATGGGATGAATTTGGCAGAAAGTATGTAGAGTGAAAATGAGCCTGGGCCAGAGCCCTAGGGGACTTAGCAAATTTCAGAAAGAGATAGAAGAGTCAATAAGGAGCGTCCAGAACCAAGGAGATAAAAAGGAAGAGGGTGTATCATAGAAGCCAAGGAAGGAGACAGGCAACACCCAATTTAACAAGGCCATCTCAGATGGTGTTGACTGCTATGGAGAGAAATCAAGCAGGTTAAACAGGAAACTAAGACAGCTGGGTGGGAAGAGCACATTGGGTTTTTGTAGAAGTGTGGACAGAAGGGAGACTCAATCATGCAAATATTGCAGTAATAGTGTCACATATTGCTGAGAAGTTAAGCCAGATAAGGGCTAAAAAGTGACAGCTATTTTGTGTGATGGGAAAATATGCAGCAGTTAAAAATGTTTTTGAAAAATAATTGACTTGGAGAAATGTCTTATAATTGCAAGTGAATGCAGCAGAATTTACATGTATTATTCTAAATTTGAATAGTAATTTAATTGACCAGGAAATACACTGTTTTCAGAGTCTCTCTATATGGTGGGATCATAGGTGAAATGATCCGGCTCTTTGTCCCCACCCAAATCTCATCTTAATTGTAATTCAAATTCTAATCCCCACATGTTGGGGGAAGAACTCTGTGGTAGGTGATTACACCATGGGGGTAGTTCCCCCATGCTGTTCTCATGATAGTGAGTGAGTTCTCATGAGATCTGATGGTTTTATAAGGGGCTTTTCCCCTCTTTGCTTTGCACTCTCTCTCCTGTCACCTTGTGAAGGATATGTTTACTTCCCCTTCTGCCATAATTGTAAGTTTCCTGAGGCCTTACCAGCCATGCAGACCTGTGTCAATTAAACCTCTTTTCCTTATAAATTACCCAGTCTTGGGTATTTCTTTATAGCAGCGTGAGAATGTACTAACACAACAGGTAACATTTATCATCATCTATATACTTTTCAAAATTTCTGAGGAAATGTTTAATGTATAAAATAGTTTTTTCTTTTAATATAATGTTAAAAAAACATAAAGAAGTAAATATCCAAAAAGCTGCCACACAGATATAAATACTATTGATGTTTTGGCAACATCCAAGTATTTTTTTCTACACATATTCTTGATAGCATTCACTGAGCATTCACAATGTATAATGCACTGTGCTGAGAAGTCTGGTAGATGTGTAAGATTTTGTAATCTAATACTATGCTGCTATTGACCTGAGAGACTGCATTTCTAACAAGTTTCCAGGTAATGCTGATGCTGTTTTTCTGAAGGCTATACTTTTCAATAAAATTTTTGTACATCAAAATATTGTTATATGGAGGTCTGTGAAGGGGAAAACAGTGCAGTGAGGGGAAAGAAAAAAGGAGACTTGGGATTTCCTTTCCTTGAGAATCAATTGTTGTCAGATGCTTAGAATGCCTTACGTTACATTAAAGCTCAACTGGGAGAAATAAGTAGTTAACGGTGGCCTCATAATATACTGGGGGTAAATCCACTATGAAGGCAGACTACTTCCTCATTTGAAAGGTAGCAAAATTGAAAAAGTTTAGTTCCTGAGTCCTTCCCATATGCATATTCCATTCTTCACTTAGTGTTTTCATTCCTGTTTCTTGCCTTTTCTACATCCATCCCATAGCATGTAAAGTATAATTATCTTCATTGTTTTATTACCTAAATCATCAGTATTTGTTATAATTTCCTCTTTGACCCAAAGGTTATTTAAGAACATTAACAAAATTCCAAGTATGTGATTTTTCAGGGGTGAAAATTATTATTTTCTAGGGTTTTTTTTTTTTTTTTTTGGTAATGTGGTCATGAGTGCTTTCTAGAAATATATTGAAGTTTTCTCTATATCCGAGTATAAAATCATTTAGAAGTGCTTCAGGATAATTTGAAGAGAATGTAAAAATAAGGTAGAAAAGTAATATATATATATATATAACACACACATTTAACTACCTTTTCTCTCTTAACTTCCCATTTACTTGGTTTATCAAAGGCTGTAACTGTGCTGGGCTGGTGGCTCACATTTGTAGTCTCACTGCTTTGGGAGGTCGAGGTAGGAGAATTACTTCAGCCTAGGAGTTGTAGGCTGCAGTGAGCTATGATGTTGCCACTGCATTCCAGCCTAGGCTACTAAGCAAGACCCTGTTGTCTCTAAAAAAATAAATCATAAATGTTGAAGTCATAGTCCAACATATTTTTTGCTATATTCTCTTTAATAATATATACAGAAGGATTACTCAACAAATTTTAAATACATAAAACGCACTAATTTAAATGTACGTTTTAAAATAGATATCAATGTACATAAGTAAAACTATCACCCACATGAAGATACAGAACATATATTTTATATATTGTCATATTTACCATATAGTTTAAATGTTACATCCTATATTGTATGTTTTACATAAAATGTCTTGTTATGTTTAGATTCTGTTTAATAAAAATGTTGCTCTTTCTATGATAGTTTTCATTATCTTTAAACTCTTTGATCCTTTGTTTTATACAAATGTATCTCAGGTTACAGATTGATTTTTGACCCAATTTCAATTGTAATAGTGCTATTTAACCAGTTTATAAGTCATCTGTACTATCAATCTACTTTTTGCTAATTTTAATGTCTTTTTGCTATTTCTCTTTTGCCGTTTTTTTTTTTTTTTTTACCACTTCTTTTCCAAACCAAACATTGGAACATATATATTCTATTTTTGTAGTTAACACTTATTTCCATGTCAAATTTACTTAGATAAACTATATGATGCAGTAACTGCTGTTTTTCCCCATGCAACACGTACAGAAAATGAGGATGTATCCACCCACTTCCAAATCAGTGATTTGGAAGTTTCTTTACAATATCAGTAGTAACATTATGGACAAACTTGCTATTTTTTTCCTGCTATACTTAAAAGTAACGGAAATAAAACTGTACTGTTTTCCAATTTTGTCAGATTTGACATTTAGAATGCTGTTATTTGTCCAATCTACAGTGACAAAGCCCTTTTACTTAGGTTTAGCTTAAGAACATGCATATTTGTATCCACAATACATGCTAAAAATAAAACACTATTTGTTCAATATATTGAACATGTGGCATGCCTTTCCAGCTTAAATGTAAACCGAAATTTTAGACCTAGCTTACGTTTCTATTTTTGTATTTAGTTTTAATGCCCTATACATAACAATTTAAACTCTATGCTCCTTAACTAGTTCTAATGCATAGCATTAATTCTTTCATACAATTGCCTCCCTATTCTTTTATTTTAATTCAGGTTCTCTGTTAGCTGCAGTAAATCATTGAGCAAAATTTTCAGGGAAGGTTCTTGATTGATATACTTTCCTAACCCCTGTATATCTAAGAATGTCTTCCACTTTCCTTTGTAAAGAAATGATAACTTGGCAGAGTATATAATTCTTGGCTCAAAATTATTTTCCCTTAAAACTCTGTAGATATTGTTCCACGGTCTTCTGGCTTTTAGAATTGGAGGAGAAAAATCTGAGGTCAGTCTGACTTTTGCCCCTTTGTAAATAACCTGCTTTCTCTCTGTGGATGCTTGTAAAATGTTTTGTCTTTGAAATTCAAAAACGTCACCAGGATATGTCTAGGTGTTTTTCTTTTCATTAAATTTTAAAGGTACCCTGTGAGCCTTTTCCATTTGTAGATCCAGTTCGTTCTTCAATTCTGGAAAATTTTCTTCAATTAGATCCTTAATTATTGTTTCAGTTCTACTTGCTCTGTCCTCAGTTTCAGGTATTCCTATTATGCATATACTGTATCTCCTGGACCGGCCCTCTAGATCTCTCTTTTTCTCCTCTTAATTTTTTTTCCCCTTTTCTCTGTATTCTGTGACAATTTGTGGTTTTGCACTTACTTCAGTAATTCGATTTTGTGGCCAATCCAGCGTGCGCCCTTCTGTTAACTCTCCCAACTTCCTGGTATTTTCCAAGCGCTCTGACATTCCCCTCTTTATTATCGCGAACAGGTTTTTAAGCTCCTGTATTATATGATTCTCAATCCTTCTTATATCTTCTGTTTCCATCTCTATATCCCTTCCAAGAGGAGGCATTTTCTCCATTACTTAGCGCTGTTCCTTTCTTCTGAGGGGCAGTATTACGACCTTGGAAACAATAAACATAATTTAATTCCACACAGCCCCAAACAGCCCAAAAATTCTCATTGATAATTATCGACGACTTTATTAAAACGCTTTTTCTTTCTTACCTTTTCAGTTGCTTTTCTTAAAAGCAGGGACCAAAATCAAAGATTAAAGAAAGTCCTCCGAAGCACGGAATAAAACAGACGTTGAAAACTATTCCCCTTACGTCATCTCTGCGCGCCTCACGTCAGGGCTAAGAGCCTAGCGCTTAGCTTTATGGCAGACGGGGCTCTAGCGTTCTAGTCAATTCCGAGGCTGCAACCTCCGCTTCTCCGCTCGCCGTCTGGTTCCTTCCCTGCCGCCCCGCCCATCACGGCAGGGTCACGGTAGTGCGCACGCGTAGCACCCCATTCAAGTTTCCCCTCTTTGCAGTGGCTTGGTTTAGATCCGGTGCCGCCTTGAAGGCGGGGCAGGGTCCCAGCCGTAGCCAATGGAGCCCCGGGTGAGGGTTGAGGGGTGGAAAGTGCCTGCTAGCCGGTGGTACAGGTTTCTTCCAGCGCTTGTGCTGGGCTACCTGGTCCTCATGGAGGCGGTCTTGACCGAAGAACTTGATGAGGAAGAGCAGCTGGTGAGAAGGCATCGCAAAGAGAAGAAGGAGTTGCAAGGTGAGGCGGAAGGAAGCGGGAATCTGGAAGCCGCCGCTACTGGAGGAAGGGCGCGTGGCGGGTCGGTTCTGGGGAATCTTAAGGCGTGACTTGACTTGGATCACCCTAGACTTCCCCTAGTAGCAAGTGGCCTCTTCTCTCCCGCCTTCCCTGCCCCGGAGGCCCTTTAATTCCCCAACCTTCAGAGGCTTCCCCTTCTGAGGCCTGCCGCGTGTCCCCTACCCCGCGCCGCCTCGTGGGTGCTGGTGTCTGAAAATACCTCGAAGTCGCGGTCTTGGACCCAGACTGGTCCCCTCCCAAACCCAGGATGCCTCCCTTTTCTATACCTGCCCCAGTTACCGATACTTGTCCCTAATGGGTGTATTTTGAATGGACTCACCTCAGTTTAGGAGGTTCAGAAAGGATAGCTGAAAGATTTAAAACTTGCTACAGTCAGGTTTTTTTCCTTCTCCTATCTCACCAAGCAACCGAAACATATTCAAGATTTTGTTAATGAAGTTTTTTGGGTTTTTTTTTTGGTCTCAGCTTCATCTGGGCCCTTCTGTCTCTGTAGCTGTCTGTTATGTGATGACTCTTTCTTCTATAATTACTTTTTCTGTACCTTTCTCCCCTTACTATCCCCTTGTTGGTTCCTGTTTCTCATCTTCTTTTACTCCTGCGTGTCTGACTTAATGATTTTAATGGCTTTTCAGCCAAAATTCAGGGCATGAAGAATGCTGTTCCCAAGAATGACAAGAAGAGGAGGAAGCAACTCACCGAAGATGTGGCCAAGTTGGAAAAAGAAATGGAACAGAAGCATAGAGAGGAACTGGAGCAATTGAAGCTGACTACTAAGGAGAATAAGGTATGTGAAATAAACGTTTGTTGTTGCCTACACCATTTGAAAACAGCTGTCCACTTCTCTTAAACTGCTTATTATCTAAAATCATAAAATGGGTAGGGAAATGAAATCACTTAGTTATGCTCATGCATCACTTCTCATTAATGTTTTTGTGACCAAGTTCACAGGGCAGTGTGTTTTTACAAGGGAGATCAGCAAAGAAAGTGCTATACTTCTTTACCTATACTTCTTTACCTATTTACTTGCCCAAAAGATGAAGCTTCACCAAATGAAAGTTGGAAGACCAGGCATCTGATCCCAGAATTGCGACTAAATGGGATTGTAACCTGAGCAAGGTTACTTAATCTTTCTGAGCTCCAACTTTCCCACATATATAATACGATACAAATATTTCTGCTGTCTAAGCACAGGTTTTTGTAAGAATCAAGAAAGTGAACGTGAAATCATTTTTAAATTATAAAACTGCTTTATGAACAAGTTGTAATGAATGAAATTTTACTGACGTTTCTTGTAAGTTGGAGCATCCTAACTTTCATAATTTTAGCTAGTATTTATTTTATTGTTGGAGCTAATATATATGTGCCAAACACTTTGTTTTATATGTATTATCTAATTTAACCTCAGTAACACACTGTGAGTTGTTACCTATGAAGTAAGTGTACATAATCCCATTTTTCAAGTGGGAAACAGGGTTAGAGAGATTAAGAACTTTGTCCAGAAGTCGTAACAGCCATTAATTGCCAAAGCCAGAATTCCAAATGAGAACTATCTTACTCCAGAAAGGGAATACTGAATTCTGTTATAGCTTTGTATAGTGTGGTATTTATTGTATGGGTTTTGGATGTGAAAGGTCATATAGACTCCACAGCCTCCATCTTTGGTAGAAAGTTCTTATGTCTATGCAAAATCTTACCTGCCGTACTTAAATTTTGGTTGATTTTTGGTTTGCTGTTGACAAGTACAGCTTGTCTGTGCTATTTACAATGGTCCTTACATTAAATATAGTCTAAATTTCTTTAACTTTGTTTGTCATTATTTCCCAACTTTCCTTGCTTTTAATATACTTCATCTCCAGGTAACAAGGCTTGATACTCTAGGTGTTAAATTGTGATGTGACAATTGTGGTGTTCCTAATTGTCTCCCCATGTTTTCTGTTAGTGAGATAGTTTTGTTTGCTCCCTCAGACCTTTCAATTTTGAGGTTTCTTTCCCAGGTTTCCAAGGACGAAAGTGTTTGATTCATAAGCTACATGGGGTCCTACTGTTAAAACACAAACTCCTATTCTACTTTGAACTATTTATCTTTTTCATTAATTTAAATTGGTTTTCTTTTCTGAATACTACCAAAACTAATACCATTGCTTTTTTATTTTTCAGATGCATCTCTTTTATCTTGCCTATTGTCAATATAGTTGTTTGTAAATTTTAGCAGATTCCTCTGAAGAATCACAAGACTTCTAATTTCACTATAGTTGATAGCCACTCTTTGAAGTCTCTATCTGATTTCGGTATTTTGATCATTTGGGACATAGCCTTTGGAGACTTCTGTCTCTGTGTATTAAAGGCCTTGAGTTGTTCTATGTATGTGTTATACCAAAAACTGGCTTAACTTATAGTTGCAGTAATACTAGCTACTCATCCTTATGGTTAAAAGTGTAGCATCTTTTTTTTTTTTTTGTTTACTCTAGCAAACACACATTAGCCATTTAGGATTGATTATAATATCAAATGATATTGTAAATTAAATATATTTTCTGCCTGCAGTTATCAGTTTGTAGATGGAAAAGGGTAGGGTAGGAAAAGCTCAACTTCCTACTAGGGTCAAGGATTAGTACTCATCAGGTTTTGGCTAATTAAGATGGAAGAAGGCTTCTCTTGCCAGTTGAGTTATGCAGGTGATAAAAAACTGAGCCAGCAAATGACCTGTATCTTACACATACTGTCAGTAGTCAGAGAAAAGAAGAGTGGAGTGCCAAATGAATTGGCACTTACAGGAAGTACACTACTGCATTTAGATTAATGGAGTAAGCATTCTAAGAAAGAAGGAAAGCATGCAGGGATGAGCATGATCTTTGAAGGAAACTTCTCGAGAACTTGTCAAATTCTTCCATAAAAATAGAGACAGGAGACAAAACCATATTATCTAGTACAGTGTCTATTGCCGTTATTCAAATTTGAAGTGTGGGATTAGATATATTTATGATTTTCAATAATTTAATTTAAAAAGTATTTTATATTGACTTGTTAATGCTTTTTGTTTCCTTCAGATAGATTCTGTTGCTGTTAACATTTCAAACTTGGTGCTTGAGAATCAGCCACCTCGGATATCAAAAGCACAAAAGAGACGGGTATGAAAGTCATGTCACCAAGTATATAAGTTAGTGCTGTGTGTTCAATACTATCTTAGGTCTTGTTATAGGAAGAGAATGAAAAAAAAAATGATGCAGTTCCTTGTCAAGGGACTTGAACTAACATTTATTAAGCACCTGCTGTGTGTTACATACTATGCTAAGCTGCTTATATGACATCTCATTTAGTCCTGACAATAATCCTGTGAAGTAGGATTTCTTATCCCCATTTTATGGAGAAGAAAATGGTCCTAAGAGAATATAAAATAACATATTCAGGTTGCAGCTGTTATAGGAGAGTGAAGCTGGGAGTGGGAGTGCAAAGTAGTTTTTTTTACAAATATATTATCCCAGACTTAAAAATTCAGAATGTGGGCCCAGGGGATTCTGATGCGCAACCTTGGCTAAGAACTATACTATTGGGTGAGAAATAAGGATTTGAACCTAGAAGTTAACGTGTAGATACATGTTCTTAGATAATTATGTAGGTATCTATATAATGGTTATAAACTTCTTAGATAATTATGTAGGTATCTATATAATGGTTAATTATGAAAATTTAGAGAAGGGAAAGTTCATTATGCTAATAATGGGTTGGAATTTGAAAGAAATATTATTTAGATAAGATATTCCAAATAGGAGAAACAGCATGCACAAAAACAAATGTGGGGATGATATACTGCATTATTGAAGAGCTATAAGGAAACTGATTTATTGGAAGTAGCTAGTTCATATCAGCATTATAGAAATAAGATTAGATAGGTAAGTCCTTTGAATTTGAAAAAGAAAAATGATTAAATTCAGTCTTTTTAGTTACGAGTATTATTTTATTAACAGTTGATGTTTTCTATGGTTTAAATGCATATTTTTAAACTCGTTTTGCATCTTATGACATAGTATGTAATTTAGTAGAGCATGGAGTTTAGTGTCAAACAGATGAGGTTTTAATTTCATTTACTGTTATACTTTGGGTACGGTACTTCTTTAAGCTTCAGTTTCACATCTATGAAACGGGCAAATTATAGCTACTTCATAAGCTAATTCATTGTGAATATTAAATACTGTACTATTTCCAAAGCCTTTAACACAAGGCCTGGAGAACTAATGGGTCAACAAATGATAGTATCGTTTCTATGTTAAGTAGTGCATAGTATGCCTCTTAAAAATAAAACCTAAAAGCAATGTCTTTTTCTATATTAAGTAGTGCATAGTATGCCTTTTAAAAAATTAAACCTAAAAGCAATGTCTTTTTTTGTTTGAAAGTTGATGAAATGCACAGAGTCAAACATTTCTCATTCTTGTATAGAATTTTATTCTTGAGTAAATATAATTGTGAATTTTGTAGATTCATTAAGTTTAGATCTCATGGAATCTTGGAGATTGTCTGCTTATGATATGCATTGTTTTGTGATGATCTCACAATTGTCGTCTAGCTTCTATAGATCAAAAAGGAAAGGCAGAATTTTTGCATGCCGGTAGCATAACAAAATACTGGAATTACATCTACTTAGTAATTGAAGCATCTTATAATAGCCTATTTAATTCTGGAAAACCTAAGGGCACAAGTCCTGTCTTTATCAAAACTTGTTCCTCCCCAGGTGGACCTCTGAAAACAAAACAAACAAAATGAAAACTCCCTTACCTTTCTCAAAAATTTTGTTACTTTTCCCCTAAGATACTGCACAACTGGAATTAATACCTTTGTCAGTTATACTCTCAAACCATTTAGTATCTTTTATAGTCAGCTGCTTTAACACTTGGCAGAAAAAAATGCCTAAGTAATGTTTTTACAGTGTTATATTAATGGGATTTTAGAACAGAAAACATTAAATGTTTATAATGCTTAAGAAAATGAAACCTGAAGTCAGGATGCACAATCGGGTGTTTGATTATTTGGAACCTCCTTTTTTGCCAGAAGCACCAAGGAATGAAAAATCATTTAATTAATTATGTTTATCTTTGGGAAAGATACAACTCTGGGAGAAAAACATGATAAAACTTTAAAGATTTATTTTAAGAATATCGTGGAGCATACCAAGAATATTGTAGAGCATATCTCTTATTTTTAGTCTAGAAGAACATAGTATTTTATTTAATTCAAAGAACTTAGAAGCTTTTTGATATGATAGAAAGAGTCTAAAACAGAACTTAGAAGAACTGGGTTCCAAAAATACGGAATTTGAGGGCTGGAATGAGATTGAATTCAATTTCTGTATTTTCCAATGAGAAAGTAGAGAGCCAGATTCTCTCATTGGTACACTAAAAGTTTGATACAAACCCAGGACTGGTGTCCAGCTCTTAATATTCCCTTTGAGTCTTCTTTGCTATATTACTATATCGACATGACTCTAGTTTTATTGACAATATATTTATGATTTACATGCTATTTTCATCTTTTATATGTTTTTATTAGAACTTACTAGTGCCATTCTATCTCCAGTACTATAGCTGTAGAAACCAAAGTGCCTTGTGCTCTTGAGAAACTGTATATTGCTGGAAAAAGAATTCAGTGGATTTCTTACCTAGTGCCCTGAAAAGGAAAACTCAGTTGCTTTGTTCTAATGAAGCAAAGCATGAAGGGAAAAAATGAAATGATTAGAATTAGTATTTTAGATGCTTAAACAGTTTTGCAGATAGGATAAAGTGCCACTCTTCAAGTAAATAGTACATGACATCATTAACTCCAGCTCCCATCTGCTCCAACTTTTATTCTGATTCAGGTGCCTGGATAGAAGGAGCTCTCTGTGTTGTCCTTGGTCCCTGCTCTGCTCTTACCAGCTGTATGGCCTTTGGAAATCTTTCTGCGTGCTGTTTCCTCAGAAGAGGAAAATGAGGGGTTTTGGATTAGATGATATCTAAGGTGCTTATTCTTCCTCTCCCCTCTGAAACTTTTTTAGTCTTTTATAAAGTAATAGTGCCATCTTGTGTTTTAAGATTTTATGCCTCTGTGATCCACAGTTCTAATAAATAAAAATAAGTGAAATAAATTTGTTCCTATTACTTATATAAACCTTAAATAGGCTATGTTTTATTAGGGAGATATTACTGCTTTTCATTCAGGTAACTTAGAAATCACTTTAGGTTCATCTAGCATGGCAGATAACAGGCAAGTACTACAGGTACATGACAATAAGTTTAGTTGAAACTTGCCTTCCCATTCACTTTTGTTCCAAGGAGGAATTAGAGCTAGCGGTATGGAATCCTTTACCTTTTCCTATTCTTGGCTTACCAAATCCTTCACTGTAACTTATTACTAATATCAAAATTTATATAACTTAGTTTTTATTTTTAAATTATAAAGCAGTTTTCCCTCGAGTGTACAAACAATATATATGGTAGAGAATTAGAAAGATGCAGAAAAACATACAGACATACACACACATACACCCACCCAAAATGAAACTTATTTTGGAATCCTGTCGTCCAGAGAAAAGCACTATAAATATTTTGTGTATATTGCAGTTTCTTTTTAGTAGTATGTTAAGTATGGACCTACTGTATATTAACTATATGCCTATCCTTTTTGCCAGTTTCATCTCTTGATACTTTTCTCTGGCACTGTAGCTCTATGAACTGTTTTTAGCTATGAAACATACAGTGCTTTCTGGCTTTTGATCATTACTAGTTCATCTGTTAGGAATTTTTTTTCCTTTCTTCTTCCCCAACCTTCCCTCCACACATCCTGTCTATTCTTTGTGTCACAAATCTCTCATTGCCCTCACCCCACTCCATCCTTGCATATGTTTCCATGGGAGGAGCTCATCAGACATTTTGCATAAGGAAAGCAAATTGTAGAATTTAACATATGATACCATTTTTATTAAGCATTTATACATTATTTCAAGAGTATACTATATTTATTAAAATGAATAGAAAAGCAATCTAGAAGGATACATACCAAACCTCTAGAGCAAGCACTGGGATGACAGTGGTGTTAGGGGGAGCTTTAGTCTATCTCTTATATTTTAATTTTTTTTTTTTACAAAATATTTGTTAATTAAATGTATGTATATACAGACATTTTAAAAAGCTAGATAAAAAGGGTGTCTGCCTGTACCCTTCTAAAGGCTGTGTCATATTAACACATTACTGGTGGAGTGATAAGAAGCCTGGATTAGCCCGGGCTTTAATATAATAATAATGTGCTTTAAGGCCTAGGATAACTCAGTCTTAAGATAATACTTTGAAATCAGTAAGTAAAGTTTTTAGAAACTTGGCGTGTAGCTTTTAAGTGGACTTTAAAGAAAAATTAGAGGGCTTTCTTAATGTTCAGTATAGAGCAAGGTGTGGAAACACACAAATGAGTAAGATAGTAAGGAGCTTACCTTGTAGAAAATTCTTGAGATGATCAATGTGATAGTGCTTGTGCAAGAAGGGAGAAAAAAAACCAAAAAGTTTTGAGACCTTTACATTTCCATTCCCTTAATAAATGAGAATTAGTCCTAATTATTATGAATTAACTTTCATCCATTCTCCTGTTCTTAGGAAAAGAAAGCTGCATTGGAAAAGGAACGAGAAGAACGGATAGCTGAAGCTGAAATTGAAAACTTATCAGGAGCCAGACATATGGAAAGTGAGAAACTTGCTCAAATATTGGCAGCTAGACAGTTAGAAATGAAACAGATTCCATCTGATGGCCACTGTATGTATAGAGCCATTGAAGATCAACTGAAAGAAAAGGATTGTGCTCTGACTGTGGTTGCCTTGAGAAGTCAGACGGCTGAGTATATGCAAAGCCATGTGGAAGACTTTCTGCCATTTTTAACAAACCCTAATACAGGAGATATGTGTACTCCAGGTAATTTATGTTTCTTTACTATGTTTTATTGTTGCTTTGTTGTAGTTGTTTTTAAATAAAGTGCTTTCTAGCACTGAGCGTAAGAAAAACCCAGATGAACCTTATGAGGAAAAAGCATCACAAGATTTAGGCAGAATTATTTTCTGTAATTTTAGTAGATGTTGGTATGTTTTTCTCTATTAAGATTTCTTAATTACTTAGTTATTTTGTAATTATGTTACTCATTTTATGTAAGATAGAAATGGGAATAAGATTAATCATTTTTGAAAAAAATGTAAGTTCATATTTGACAAAGTGAAGTATTGAAGGTAAGCTTCAGGAAGTGTATATAGGGTCTGAAGACCATAAGGAGAGAATGACTAGGAAAACCATTTTCTCCTTTTATCCTATAATTTGGGAACTTTACTTTTATTCACAATAAGCTATAATTAGGAAGATTACTGTTCAAGTAAAACAAATGAGTTAATAACCTGCTTTATTCTATACAATACTTTCCACAGTTAAGATAAAATATTTATGAGGAAGTAAAAAAGTACACAACTAGCAGATGAGGAAGAGAGCAAGTAAAAATCTGAATAGGTTTTGGGGGAGTAAAGAATGGAATAGAGGACTGTTAGTCCTTGAGAGAAGATGGTGGGTTTGGCAGTATCCATTGGGAACAAGTCATATGGCCAGAATGGGTTGGAGAGGGAAAGGTTAAGGTTGACTTTCCTTTAGTGGAATCTGTCCTCCATGGAGGAAAGATAGAGAATGATGCAGAATTGATAAGAATGAGCATTGGCAGTCAAGTATGTCTCCTTTAGTTTGTATGGCTTAAGGTATCTGTTGACAGATCTCAAGAGTGACTCAAGCATATCTAATTCTGTAGCAAATTAATTTCCCATAGAGGTCATATTAGAAATGTTAACTTATCTCTTACTGTTTTAGGTCATTGCTGTTTTCTAAATAAACAGAATTTGCTATGGGACATAAAACACATTTTTCCATATATCTTGATACATGCATAGGCAGTGTGATAAATGACTCTTCAGTCATTTATCTCCCAGGTTACTAAATCATTGAAACTCCCCAGTTACAATAGTTGTAGGGCATAGAGGAGGTGGCAGTTTAGTATGCTGAGTCAGAGAAAAACATAAAAGACTTAATTAATTATCTTTATTTATTCAATCAATATTAATTGAAGGCCGGTATGTGCCAAGCACTATTCTAGGCACTGTTCTGAACACTGAGTATTTAATAGGGTCTGAGACAAACACATGAGACATATTTTTCTTTAGATGTCCATAATTTCTTTCCCTCCGTCAAGGATAATTGTTTTCCATTTTAACATACCATATAAAAAGGTGTATGCACAAAATATACCCATTGTAAATTTAGTGATTAGGTCTTTTACTTCTCAGGGCTGATCTGAAAAGCCCTTTCCTTGGTTAGAACTGATACTTAGGCAAATAATGTAAGTGCTTCCAAAATAACAAGTGGAGGCACTGTTTGATGCTATCTCTGGGGAAGGAATTTCAATTTATCTGTACTTTTACTCGAATTCTTCGTATATTTCCCGGAGTCTTACAGTAAACCTGATTATACAGGAACTACTTTTTTTGTCTTTCATGGTATTCCGTTGGATGCAGGTTTGGGCTTCAAAACACATGTCAAGATAGTGAATATTGTGGCAATTTTGGGGGTCATTGCTTGGGGTAGAGTGAGGTAGGTTTGTTATATAGGTAGGGTATCTGGGCCTCCAACAGAAGAAGAAAAGCCGAAATGGACTCCTTTGTTCTTGGATGGAAATGTGGTAGAAAGTTGGGGCAAATTAAGTTTGGACCTGGTAGTTAGATTAGATTCTGGAGGATACTGATAAAGAAGGAGAACGTTTATAACTTGGGCATTTTTGTCAGGAATTGTGGAGACTATTAAAGGGATTTTGTAACATGAGTTACAGAAATTATTTAAGTGCTTTGTTCTGACCTATTCTCTACAGAAGAGTTTCAGAAGTACTGTGATGATATTGTAAACACAGCTGCGTGGGGAGGTCAGCTTGAGGTAAGTTTGTAGTTATTCATAGTGATTGTGGGTTGTTCCTTCTGTAGTTTTTAGATGTTTCTCAGCTGATCCCAGTTTCTCTTTGAAGATTCCTTTTCTTTATGTATTTGCTATTCTCAACTGACAAAGAAATTGGGAGTTAACATGATTAGGTCTGTGATTAAAGTATGTATGTTGAGGGATTGAAGCACTATTTCATTTTAAATAGCTCAGTGTTAGATCTGTGTGTTAGAGATACATATGTGTAAGTCTTTTCATTGTGATACTAGTATTGGCAATACATTTGATTTTCTGGACTTAGGAAAGTGAAAATTTTACTGAAGTAAAGTAAAATTTAGCCTCGTAGCTCAGCTGATCAAAGTCACTATTGGAAAAATATCTTTTTTATATCAGAAATGGAAAAAAATTATATGAAATTACAGGCCAAATCCTACCACAACATATTTATTACAATTGTATTTTGAATTCCTAATTGATAGTGACTGACTGACTTGAAAGCAGTAGTTGATGCATTAAATTTATATGTAAGAAAACAGTATGTTCAGTCACGTTACAGGAAGTTATCAAGATTTCTTTTTAGCTCTAATTTTTAAAAATCTGACTGTTAACTCTGTTTTGTTAAAACAAATTAAAAAAAAAACAAAACAGTTAAGTAGGCCAGATGATGATGAAGCAGCCTGGGTATTAAGGGATAAGAAAGAAAGTCCTAGGTTCAAGTCCTAGCATTTTCTTCTACCTCTCTGTTTTGTGGCCACAGGGAGTCAGCCATCCTCCCAAGCCTGAGTTTCTTGATTACTATATGACCATAATAAACCCTCTCTGTGTACTCAGTAGAGCATTTTTGAGCATTAAGTAAGGCAGAGAGTACCTTCATAAAAGTTTGTAAGCTGAAGTGCCAGATGGATGAACCTAGGCAGTACAATTAGTAATATATAATGATGATTAATCATCATAAATAGTCTGTGGCTCTAAATAATTCACTAAGAACTGCTTCATTTGAAGATGCAACATAAAAGTTGCTCCAAAATCTTTTTCTTAGTAGTGCTGTGTATGTGCATTTCCACCAGAGGGAACTGTATCTATTAGATTTGTATGCCTCTGAAACTCAGGAAGTTTTCATAGTGGCTTTGTTACTACATTAGGAATAGTTAAAAATACTTGAACTTTCTTAAAAGGATCATTCATGTGAGTATTAGAGATTAAATCAAGAAATTAAGAAAAGCCTTATATTTTGAAGGATACTTACACTTTTTTTTCATCTGTGGATTCATTTGAAGTAAGAGTTGCAGTTTTCCCAATAGAGTAAATTTAAGTTATTAAAGAGAAAATCATTCTATGATTTCTGAAGTTAGAAGGCATGGTAGGATTTCCAGAGTTTGGTTCCCACCCTCTATTCTATGCTAGTTTCTTTAAAATGATATTTTAGGTATAAGAAAAATGTGCTTCAAAGGAACGTTTTTGATTTACTGCCATGCGGCACAGCCCTTTCCATATTTTTTGAAGTAATTTCTTACATTCTTTCAAAACCTCAGGAAGGACTATGTTCATCAATGGAATGTTCTTGTAATGGGGCAAGTACATATCCCATAGTCCCCCCATGGATTGGGGCATTATGATTTTTATTTTCTTTTTGAGACAGAATCTCACTCTGTCACCCAGGCTGGAGGGCAGTGGTGCTATCCATCATTGTTCACTGCAGTCTCAATCTTCTAGTCTTAAGCTTTCTTCCCACTCCTGAGTTGCTGGGACTACAGGCATGCACCACCATGCCTGGCTAATTTTTGTATTTTTTGTTGAAACGGGGTCTCCCTGTGTTGCCCAGGCTGGTCTCGAACTCCTGAGTTCAAGTGGCTTTGACAAGTCTCGTAACCCTTTTTTTGCCTTAGATCTTTTTGCCTTAGGTCTTTAAAATAACAGTACTTATCCCATAAAAATATTTATTTAGATGGGATTCAATTGTTTAAAGAAGTGAGACAAATTCAAAGGTAAATAGTTATTCTCTGTCAGATTTAAATCTCTAAAGGAATTAATACACATAAAGTGTTTAAAGTGCTTGAGTGCTTGGTCATGTGTCTTTTTTTTTTGAAACAGGATCTCACTGTGTCACCCCAGTTGGAGTACAGTGGCGTGATCTTGGCTCACTGCAACCTCTGCCTCCCAGGCTCAAATGATCCATCACGCCTCGTTAATTTTTGTATTTTTTTGTAGAGATAGGGTTTTTACCATGTTGCCCAGGCTGGTCTCGAATGCCTGAACTCAAGGGATCTGCCTGCCTCGGCCTCCCAAAGTGCTGGAATTATAGGTGTGAGCCACCGTGCCTGGCCCGTAATCGTAATAAGTCTTAAAAAATGTTAGCATTAATGTTCATTATTCACCATTATTCACCTGGCTTTAGGCTCTAATTTTATATTGTGTGGTATGAAATTCCTTAAAATTGTATATTTTAATCAGATAGAAATTCATTGATAGGGGAGTATAATTCATATATATATCTCATTCTACTCTTGCTTTGAAAATTATAGAACAGTGGTTGTCAACAGTATTTATAGATTAGAATCATCTGAAAACTTAAAAAAAAAAATATTTTGTTCTTCCCCCCTGCCCGTTTTCTCACACTGTAATTTATTTGGCCTAGTGCTTGAGCAATGGTATTTTAAAAATCTTTTTGTTATGAACATTTTCAAGCATATTCAGAAGTAGAGAGACTAGTATAATATACCTAGTCTACCCATTGCCGCTCTTCATTAACTGTGGCATTGATATGTTTTACAAAGCTGTTGTGCAGGCAGGACTTGAGCAGTCTCTGCATTTGATTTAATAAATACAAGTTGAGCATCTCTAATCTGAAAATTTGAAATCCGAAATGCTCCCAAATCAAATTTTTTGAGGGCTGACATCTCAAGTGGAAAATTCTACACTGTATGTGACAGGTCACAGTTCAAAACTTAGTTTCATGCACAAAGTTATTTAAAATACTCTATAAAATTACCTTCATCCTATGTGTGTAAGATATGTATGAAACATGAATGAATTTTGTGTTTAGCTTTGAGTCCCATCCTCAAGATATCTCATATAGTATATGCAAATATTCCCAAATCTGAAAAAATTCAAAATCTAAAACAATTCTGGTTCCAGGCATTTAGGATAAGGGATATTCGATCTGTATTATATTTATTCAACAGCTATTTATTAAGTTCCCACTATATACCAGGCTCTCTGTGTACAGTGGTGAACAGAACATATCCCTGCTGTGACTGCTTGCGCATTCACACATACTTCAGTAGTTTACTATTTGAATGTGATTTACATTTTTATTTTCCTTACTCATACTTTTCTTCTTCCTATAGCTAAGAGCTCTGTCTCACATTTTACAAACACCAATAGAGATAATACAGGCAGATTCTCCTCCCATTACAGTTGGCGAAGAATATTCAAAACACCCACTAATACTTGTGTAAGTACCTAGACATTTTTACTTTTATTTTTCACAATACAAAAAAATATAAAAAATTTTAGATTATATGTGTTAAAATATATGACTTAGATAATTTTTTAAACGTCTAGCGATTTATTTTTGTGTGTGAGTTAAGAATAAAGTCATTTCTAAAGGTTACAGAATTTTAGGACTAGTTTGTCTATTGTCCTGGTTTGACATTAGTAATGCTAAAAGTTTCTCAACAAGTGTAAAAGTTGAAATACATTCATGTTACCTGTTTATTCCTTAGATTTATTTTTCTTCATTTTTGAAAATATTTTACATGATTTAGAAATCTCTTCTGAAGTACAGCATGCAGGATTTGCTATTGGCTTTAGTATTTGTTAACTAAACCTATTAAGATAGTCATCAATGGCTAGGTGACAATTTAAGCTTATTGAACCCTCAGCATCTCAGCCTTTTCATTTTACCCCCAGTGTTTGAACCAGATCTTGCTGACTGCTGCCACTTTTCAAATGGTGTTGAACTCTTAGTTAATATGTCTACGTAGTCTATTGAGTGATGCCCATGTGGACTGAGTCATTCAGAATCATTGGTTTATATATATATAATAAGCATATATATATATATATATATATATATAAATTACTTTCATCAAAACTGCTCGTTTTTTTTTTTTTTAATTTCAGATATATGAGACATGCATATGGCTTAGGAGAACATTATAATTCTGTTACACGGTTGGTAAACATAGTTACTGAAAATTGCAGCTAATTATACAATGTTGTACAATTATGTTTTAATACAGTGTGCCGAACTGAGTATTTCTACCAAGTGTTGGGTTGTTCTAAATGCTACTGAAAAACACAACTACCTTAAGTCAGTTTTATGGCAAAGCTACTAACAGGTGTTTTTAGAAATATGTCAGAGATAAACTTTAACCAGTGTCTTCTTAGTGGAATTTTTAAAATTTGTAAGTTCATTGTGGAGAGCATCATTCATAGACCAAGATGGTACCCTATTAGCTGATACTTTCATTTATGTAAGATCGTGGACATTCTGTTTTGTGTTGGAATAAATATTCAATGTTTTTAATTCTCCCTTTTCCCCCATTCCTAAAAACTTTCAAAATAACCATTTCAATGTAATTTGTCTTGAAGAAGTTTACCCAATATCTTTGTCATTGCAATAATGTAGTACGGTGATGGTCAATTTAATTATTGCTTATAAAATGAACTTGATTGCAGTAAGCATGGTATTGATGAGATTAATGCAGTGAAGCTTTATTATTAATATATATAGCCTTATCAAAGCATAACTAAGAAGGTTGCTTTAATAATTAAGAATTTAAAAATATTTATTTAGATAGGATTCAGTTGTTTAAAGAAGTGAGAAAAATTCAAAGGTAAATAGGTAATCTCTGTCAAATTTAAATCTCTAAAGAATTAGAGATTAGTTTTTTATTTGTGTATAACTTAAAAAAGACCTAACAGATTACTGTCTTTTTAATGCATTTGTTATTCTTTGGTATTTTTTAAGCATTGGACTGGAGTTAGTACCATCATCTCTTGATTCTTTCATAACTACACATTTTCATATTTCCTTTTGTGTTTTCTACTTTGCTTTCCTTGAAGGAACAAGCATTTTGTGGCCTTTACCTTGTGCGATTTTAGGGAGTAGCAGTGTAAAAGTTCAAGGCCACATTTACTTGAAATTCTTTCTCTTTTCTAATTTGTCTTACCAGATGTTCCCCTTCTTGCTTCATTCTCTAGGATTTGAAGAAAACCATTGCCACTTATTTTATTAACTTTATTAATGTCACCTTTCCTTCAACTCAAATATTTGAGAAATTTTATGTTACATATATGAATGAAGTTGAAAGCTACTGTTTGGAAGCTAAGACTTGTATACAGTAGTTTTGTATATGAATGGTTGTTCTAGTTCAGATTTCAGGTTACTCACAACAGTATTATTTCTAAGAGGATATATATACAAACGTCTCTCATAATTTATGTAAGGAAATATTATGAAAATGAGGGTTTTTTAGTTTGATGTATGTTTCCCAAACTAGAGATAAAACTAGAGATTTAATATCGCTTATAACATTTGAATTTTTGCCCCATGAGTACAACTAATTTTTATAAGTAAATATTGGGTTTATAATGTGAAAAATAGGGTGTCAGTCTTTTCACATGCCCAGCAGGTAAAAATGTGGGAAGTTGGCAGGGTCATTGATAGCAACTAAGTACTTCCTGAAGGCTTTCCAGTTTAAAAGATTACAAGCCATTCTGCCTGCCAAACAAATTATATTCTGAAGATGCCTATTTTGTAACCCTTGATGTGAATTTTTTAGTGTCTGAAATTTACAGAAGAATGAAATTGTAAAACACTAAATGCTTTGGGTTTATTTTGAAGTAATCTGTTACTTTAAAATGAAAATGTCAGCATTAGGAAGTAATAAACCAACATATTATGAAACCCAGTATTATAAATGTTATCTACATCTAAAGAGTATTCTAAAATAACTTATTGGCAGGTTTTTTTCTTTTTTTCCTTATAACATTTAGAATCTTTTGTTATATGTCTGTTTTTCAATTTTGTTGTATTTTTAATTTAAGTGGCCAATGTGGTTATGAACACAATTTGTATGATCAGCTTCTGTTCTTTCCTAAAACTTCAGATAAATGTCATTTTAGCTATAACTTAAAAAAGTATTTAAATAAAATGACCGATGTTAATTTAAAAGCAGCATATGCTAATTTACTTTTTCATATGATGATGGTCTAATGGAAGTTACATAAGCTTTCTTTTGTCCTAACTCAGAAAAGTATATGTCAGAGTTCTGGAATATGTCTTTAGCCAAGAATTTTATTCACTTAACTATGTTTACAACTTGTATAAAGCAAAAAAGAATGTGTGTAACTGTAGTGAACAATATAGTTTTGCTTATATTATGTGATGTTTGCCAAAAAAAGAATAAAAGATGAATGAATTAAATCAACATTTATTTGCTTGAATTGTCATTCTTTAACAATTTGAGAATTTAGAAGTGGAGAAAACTCATTTTGCTTTAGAATTTTATCCAGCCTTTACTTTGTCTTCACATATAATTGAAAATAATACAATCACAGATTCTTACATTTTAAGGGATTTCAAATAAATATATGACATACCTTATGCCCCAGAGTAGAGAGAAATTAAGTAATAGCCATTTAAGCTATAGCTCTTAGAAATCAGGTAGAAGCTTAGAACCTTTTAGAATAATGAGTGTTTATTTAGGGTAAGTGAAAAATATTTTAAGACCCATAGGTGTTAAAATAAAGAATCAACATTTGTGTGCAAGAATGTGGAGCAGTAAGAAGGAAGTTTGTGCAAATTAATGTTTTCACACAATTGTTAATATATATTGTGCCTTCTTGGTACAGGTTCTTATGAACTAGCTTAAGGAGTAGATCAGTTGATTTTCTGAGAATTTATTTGGTGATTTCATGCTATTTTTTTAAAAACTTTTATTGAACAGATGAAACGTTTTCCCTGTTAAGTTATCACATACATTGATTGTTTCCTCTTGTCTTAAGTCTTTATCTTAGCTCTCATGAGGTTTTAATTCTTAACACATGGGTCTTTTAACCCACCATTGTTCTCTCCCACTTAAGGTCTTGGAACTACTATTCAGAATTGAATGTTTCACCCAACCTGCTTTACCCAGCTTCCTTGTCTTTCTAGTGTCAGCTTACATATTAACAGTACCTACTGAGACAACCCTCCCCACGCCTGTGTCTTTCCAATACCTACACACTTGTAATCACTTGAATTTAGTTGTTTTTCATCTATTTTTTTTCCATAGTGTGTTAAGTGCATAGAAACAAGAATTTCTTGTTCACTACTCTTAAAATATCTAGCACATTGCCTGACCTGTCTGCATTGCATGCTTAAAAAATGTTTGTTGATAGGCTTAGAATATCAGTTTAGAGAATAGGATATGAATAAGGAGTTGCATTAGGTTAACAGACTGCTGGGAAGAGAGAGATGGATATGATTTAGAATTGTGCTCACAAAAGGCCTGCTTTTTAATTTACCTTGCCCTTGGATGAATTCTTCAAGTCTTGTGGTCAGTTGAAGGGAGAAAGGGAACCCAAGAGAGCTTTATTTTTTCTTAACTTCCAATAGTAATGTTTCAGCTAATTTACCTTCACATACCAATTAGGATATTGTCTGATTTTAATAAATCTAAACAAATATAAGAATCCTATAAAATAAGTGTACAGTTAAAAAAAAATTAAAACCTTTGTTAATATACTGACCATGAAGAAGTTTTATAGTTGTCTTATTTCAGTATAATCAGGATGACTAGTATGACATACTGAAACAAATCGCTGCCTTTCTATAAGGCTGCTGAATTTTTATTTCTGTGAATAGGGATGATTTATAATCTAGCTCCTTTTTCTTTGTTACTCTTGTATTGACAAAAAAGTCTTATTTATTGTTTATAATTTTAACCAAATATAGCATTAACGTGGGGATCAATAACCCCAGTGCATGAGTTTGATGAACAAAAATAATGACCTCACTTTAAATTACATGAGTTTTTAAATTTTTCATTTCATTTCTTTTTTTTTTTTTTTTTTTTTTTGTTGAGACGGAGTCTCGCTCTGTCACCCAGGCTGGAGTGCAGTGGCCCGATCTCAGCTCACTGCAAGCTCCGCCTCCCGGGTTCACGCCATTCTCCTGCCTCAGCCTCCCAAGTAGCTGGGACTACAGGCGCCTGCCACCTCGCCCGGATAAGTTTTTGTATTTTTAGTAGAGACGGGGTTTCACTGTGTTAGCCAGGATGGTCTCTATCTCCTGACCTCGTGATCCGCCCGTCTCGGCCTCCCAAAGTGCTGAGATTACAGGCTTGAGCCACCGCGCCCGGCATAAATTTTTCATTTCATTTCTTAATTTTCTATTTTAGATATAAAGGGTACATGTGCAGATTTATTACATGTGTATATTTTATAATGCTGGAATGTGTGTTTTTCTAGAACCCGTCACCTAAATAGTGAACATTGTACCCAATAGGTAGTTTATCAATCTCCCCCACCCTTTTGGAGTCCCCACTGTCTGTTATTTCCATCTTTATGTACCTGTGTATCCATTGTTTAGCTCTCACTTTATAAGCGAGGACATGTGGTATTTGATTTTCTGTTTCTGTGTTAATTCACTTAGGATAATGGCTTCCAGCTACATCCATGTTGCTGCAAAGGACATGATTTCATTCTTTTTCATAGCTGCATAGTATTCCGTGGTGTCTATGTACCACATTTTCTTTAATCTACCAGTGATAGGCACTTAGGTTGATTCCATGACTTTGCTATTGTGAATAGCGCTGTGATAAACATGAGTGTAGATATTTTTTGATAATATGATTTCCTTTCCTTTGGGTAGATAACCAGTAGTGGGATTGCTGTATTGAATGGTAGTTATATCTTTAGTTCTTTGGGAAATCTCCATACTGTTTTCCACAGGGGTTGAACTAATTTACATTCCCACCAACAGTGTGTAAGTGTTCCCTTTTCTCCATATCCTTGGCAACATCTGTTAATTTTTGGCTTTTTAATAATAGCCATTCTGACTGGTGTGAGATGGTATCTCATTGGGTTTTAATTTGCAGTAAGTAAGCATTTTCTTCACTTTGCCAAATCCTGATGGAAAAATTGCTGTTTTTGAATCAGGCATTCCCCCCAGCCCCCACCCACCCCTAGTCTTGTGACTGACATTGGAAAGGCCTTATATACCTAGATCGGAGAGTTTCATCAGTGGCACTGTTAACATTTTGAGTTGGATAATTCTTTGTCGTGTCACTGTAAGATGTTTAGCAGCGGCATCTCCTTTCTAAGTACCTGTGTCATCGCCCTCCAAAGCTGTAAAAACAAAAAATGTTTCCCTGGGAACAAAACTGTCCCCGGTTGAGAACCACTTACTAAATCATAAGTTTTATTGCTAACGAGGTTGGAAAGTTCTAAAGAAAACCATTTAGATCACAAATTGGACACAGTAGGCAGTTAGTCATCTACTTTACATGACTTTGGTAACTGCTTAATGCCAGACTTCACATCAATCCCCTTTGAAAAAGCTGAATGGACCTTAACTTTTTTTCCTTTCTCTTCATATTCTTACCTATTAAAATGTGTTTATTTGGCTTTTGGGATTACTGATGGTAGCATTCAGGATAGACTGAATTGTGCTATGGTAACAACTGAAAAATCTTGGTGTCACATACCAACATGGGAGTGTTTCTTGTATTGCTACATTTTGCAAGTTGGCCGAGGGCCCTGCTCCATGATTTTGTACTGTAGGTCCCAAACTATTGAAGCTGTCACCATCTTAAACTTTATTAGAAGAGAGCATTCTGAAGGCTCTCCCTCCAGCAAGTAAATTCTGTGGCTTAGAAGAAACACATCTCATTTCCATTCATTGTCGGAATTAGTCACATGGCTTCACCTAAGTAGGAAAGTGCCCAGAAGTGCAGTCCTACCCTGTGTCCTGAAGGCAGGGAGCTGGAATATTTGGTGAACATTACTAAGCATTATTACATGTACTGGAAATCGTGGTCTTTGTGTTCAGACTTATTTCAGTCTTGACCCTGGCGCTTATTGACTAACCTTTCAGAGCTCCTGTTTACTTACATAAAATAGGAATAATAATATTTTCCTAGTAGGAGAACTATAAAGATAAGTAGGAATGTTTCAATAATGTATATAGCATATTCTATATAATTTATGGTATTTATGAGAATAATAGTTATTATTTTACAGGTTGGTTATTGGTGTATTATATGTCACCTAAATGGGAGGCAGAAATGTGATAGGCTACTAATCTCTTGGAAAAGTGGTATTGTTAAGGTGGTTTATAAAGCAGAGCCTCGGAATGCTAGAATGAGGGGCCGTTTCACTGTTGCTCTTAGAATTAAGCATGTAGGAAATTTTCAGTAACTTGTAGGATATTATGAGACCATTATGAGACCAAGAAATATCTGATATAATAAGGCAAATATTCTAAGAGTATTTCTGTTTTGCTTTCTACTGAATATCTCAAACTTTGATATTTATATTCTGTTTAGGATTTAGCTGTCAAGATTCTTGATTGACATAGAGGTTGTCAGGTTTGGTTTTGATATTCTTAAACTCTTTTGGTATTGTGGGTGAATTAATGTGAATTAAGGAAATACCTTTCCTAAGCTCCATAAAGAATATTCAAGTGCTTTAAAGAAATATTTTGTGTATGTTGTAATATATTTACAAAGTTTCTTTTAATTATTGCTGAAGAATGACACCCTTTGCACATGGAGCTATTTATTTAAACTTGTAATTTTGAATATCTATATATATTTTGTTTTGTTTTGTCTTGTTTTTTTCTTTCTTCCTCTCCTCCCCCTGACTCAAAACAGTCTGGATTTGGTCTGTACCATGTCACCGAAACTGCTTCTAAGAGTAGTACCAGGAACTGCTAACTTATCCTTAACTAACTGGAAATATCTTCTGCCTTTAGCACTGTAGACTACACTCTCCTTGCAATTATCTTTTTCCATAATACTACTTGTGATGGTTAAAATCGAGTGTCAACTTGATTGGATGGAAGGGTGCAAACTATTGTTCCTAGGTGTGTCTCTGAGGGTGTTGCCAAAGAAGGTTAACATTTGAGTCAGTGGACTGGGAGAGACAGACCCACCCTCAATCTGGGTGGGCACCATCTAATTAGCTGCCAGCATGGCTAGAATAAAGCAGGCAGAAGAAAGTGGAATGAGCAGACTTGCTGAGTCTTCTGGCCTTCATCTTTCTCCTGTGCTGTATGCTTCTTGCCCTCGGACATCAGACTCCAAGTTCTTCAGCTTTGGGACTCTTGGACTTACCCTAGTGATTTGTCAAGGGCTCCTGGGCCTGCACTCTTGGCTTCCCTACTTTTGAAGTTTTGGGACTTGGACTGGCTTCCTTGTTCCTCACCTTGCAGATGGTCTATTATGGGACTTCACCTTATGATCGTGTGAGTCAATACTCCTTAATAAACTCCCCTTCATATGTATATCTATCCTATTAGTTCTGCCCCTCTAGGGAACCCTAATACACTACTCTTTGCCAAATGGTTCCTCCTCCTTAGGTGCTGTTCTGGTCTGAGCCTCTTCACCTGAATATCCTTTAGGATGTTATCCTTGACCCTCTTTTTCACACTTAGGTCAGAGCTTCCAAACTGCTGGACTGAATGTGGCTCAGAGACATATTTTGTTAGACCTATGTAGTGATTTAAAGAAAAAAACAGATGTGAGGTAGTTGGTAGCATTTAAGGGGTGATTTCACCAAAAATTCATATTTCCAGCTTCTCTAAAAAAATTAGAATGGCTGTCTACACTGAGCCAGGATTTCCTTGTGGCAGACTCAGCAAGAGGTGAGCAGTGGCTGGAGGTTTCAAACGGGGTTTCACCCACCACCATCTCCACCTGGTCTGCTAACTTAAATTTCTTTTCTCAGTCAAAAATACCTAGTTCCAGCTGGGCATGGTGGCTCCCACCTGTAATCCCAGCACTTTGGGAGGCAAAGCCAGTGGATTACCTGAGGTCAGTAGTTCGAGACCAGCCTGGCCAACATGGAGAAACCCCATCTCTACTAAAAATACAAAATTAGCCGGACCTGGTGGTGCACACCTGTAATCCCAGCTACTCGGGAGGCTGTGGCAGGAAAATCGCTTGAATTCAGGAGGCAGAGGTTGCATGCAGTAAGCAGAGATTACACTGCTATACTCCAGCCTTGGGGACAGAGCAAGACTGTGTCTCAAAAAAAAAAAAAAAAAAAAAAAAAAAAAAGGCTTAAGTTTCCACGCAAAATCTTGACATTATCTTATCCCCTTTTTGGTTTATTCCTTACTTTATTAGACTTTGTAGATGTGTAGCTTTCTTACTGCTTAGTTTATCTTAGTATTCTATTTTGTAATCTATTCATTGCTACTTTTTGTTTTGATTGGCTACTTCTGTTTTCTATGTTTAATACTTGATAAAGCTTCCCCAAAATATAAAAATATATATGTGTATTTGTGTATGTGTTTTTAAGTAGAATATTGAGAGATTCCTCTAGCCTAGTGGTAATTAAATGCTGGTCTGTAAACTGATCTCACTGGCAGCATAACAACATTTAGTATAAGATAGTGAGATTTTCATAAAGCAAATTTAATCAATTTAAATAAACTTATATATATGTCATCTTCTTTCAACAGAAGGGTTTAAAATGTCCTTTTATGAATTTGTGGTGGCAGTAGTTGAGAGTAAATTAAAAAAAAATATGTCCTCACTTGACAAAATTAAGAGTTGGTAACTCCGTATTTCCTGCAAATCTCTTTCTGTTTTAAAGTCTGTGAACCAGTAATCTATTTCCAGCCACGTAGCCAGTTTAAGGATCTCTTGTATAACATCTCCAACAGATCTTTAGCCCCTCATTTGAGCTTCTCTAACAAGAGTATACTCAGATATCTAAGCAATAAGTTGAAGTAGTGAGGATAAAGAAGAGTATAGTGGCAAGAAAGTGGCATCAGGGAGACAGATCTTTGGCACAGTGGGCACATGTTAGCACCTTTTATCAGTCTCAGGGGTAGTGCTTGCAACTTGAGATTTGTTAACAGAAAGTGGAGCTCTTAATTTAAATGTGTATATGAGATTGTACAACAGCAAACCACTACCTTTTACTGAGCTCCTACTGTGTGCCAGGCAGTGTGCTAAATGCTTTGCATATGTGGCTTATTTATGCCTCATGGAAAGCAGGGGTTGCTATTTTCATCCCTATTTTTTGGAGAATGAAAATGAGACTTGAGGACATTGAGAATGAATTACTTGCTTAAGCTACGTAGCTAGTAAGTGACTCTAGAAGGCAGGCTAGAGAATCCAAAGGCTAGTCAGCTAGCTAGTAAGTGACTCCAAAAGGTAGGCTTTCAGAATCCAAGACCTTTAAATCAAACCTTCCATTTCCATATTTAAAAAGAAAACTAACCAAGAGAAACCTAGTACCCTTCTTTATTACAGGACAGAATTTCTACAGCAGTTTTCAAGTACATGAAGCATCTGCTCATGTTTGAAACTTTTACCCCAAGTCTCAGACCACATTTTAAATCACAAAATAAGCTTGCCAAAACAAATTAAGTAAGTGCGTTGGTTTCTGCCATAACCTGTGTTTATGAACTCCTGTTTTTCATGCATTTTTCCAACTTCCAAAATTTTTATAATTTTTCATGGGCCCTTGTCGTATTAAGAATTAGCCAGATTATTTTGTATTATAGAATGTTAATAAATGAAACAACACTTCCCTGTTAATAAAATTAATGATTGTTTCAACTTTAGGGTCCTTGAGTTCCTAGGATACTGTATATTTTAGCATTCTTACAGCACTTTATACTTCCAGAATAGTTTATAATCATTAGTTAGCTGTTTCCCACACAATCTCTGTGGAATAGATTGGCATTCTTTCTTGTTGTTTTACTGATGAGAAGAGAGATAGATACAGGCAATTTGACTGGCTTTCTAAATTTACACAATAAGTCAGTAACCGTCTGGATTAACATTCAACTTTAGATTCCTAGTTTTTTGCTGAGTTCACAGGCTGTTGCTGTCTCAAAAAGCTGGTGATTTTTTCAATTTACCTGCCAAATGGATTGATTTCGGGTTGCTGGGAAAGCTCTAGATGCTGACATTCCATGAGGCTAGCCTGTACGGCACAGAGATCAGCAACCCTTTCATTTTCAGCTGGTGTCCATAAGGAGTGTGTTTAAGATACAGGTGAAAACTCAAAGGTTTGAAAGAGCAAACTCCATCTCTTTTCTGAATCTCTCTTTCCTAGATTCTCAGTATCTTAATAAACCTAGACCTGCGTCACAGCTGTACCCTGCTAAATATTACACAACTCTCATCTCTCCACATCCTAAATTGTGGCTTATCTAATGTTCCTACAAAGAGACCAGATTCTAGTCGCAGTCTTACCCAGGTTATACCTATCACTTTATCTCCATCTTGTTTTCCCTATCACCTGGAATAGTACAGAAGCCATTCCTGACTCCAGTCTTACTCCCTTAAACCATTCTTTTATGCTACTAAAGTGAACTGCCACAAATGCAAATCTGACTACCACTTTACTGTATCATTTATATTTTTAATTTTTATTTTTTGTATATTCTGATGTTTTGACATCTTAAAAAACCTTTCTGGCTGAGGAGGGGCCGTTCCTACTGGGGTTAGTTGGTTCTTAGAGATAACAAAGGGCAGGTGCAGCCAGGAGCATGACTTTGATATGCAAACTAACCAGTCCTAAGCCAGACCTCCTCTGTCTGACCCATACACCCCAGGAAACAATAGTCCTTTGCTTTAATCATCCCAGGGCCAGGTACCAGACCACTGGGGACCACCTCTAAATCCCAAAACCCACCAGAATTATTCACACTAGCCAGTCCTAAACTGTTTACCCTTCCCTGCTTTGTATTTTCCACAGGAACTCCAATAAAGACTCTGGCCTAGACTTACTTTCTTTTTTTTTTTTGAGACAAGAGTCTTGCGCTGTCACCCAGGCTAGAGTGCAGTGGTGCGATCTTGGCTCACTGCAAGCTCCACCTCCTGGATTCACGGCATTCTCCTGCCTCAGCCTCCCGAGTAGCTGGGACTACAGGTGCTCGCCACCACGTCCAGCTAATTTGTTTGTATTTTTAGTAGAGACGGGGTTTCACCATGTCAGCCAGGATGGTCTCAATCTCCTGACCTCATGACCCGCCTGCCTCGGCCTCCCAAAGTGCTGGGATTACAGGTGTGAGCCACCATGCCTGGCCCTCTGGCCTAGACTTTCTACCCTTGCTACTCTATTCTACCTGCTGACAGTCCCCAGTCCTTTCCCACGTGGCCCTGCGTGGCATGCCATGCCTTCTGTTTCTAGGGATTCAAGTATAAATTTCCTTCATAACTATCACTTCTTAATCACTTGATTAAAACAAATTTGGGGTATGTTTTAATATACTTTCTAACCTAATCCTTATGATGGCTTCTTATTCCCATAGGATTAAGTCTCCTTATCACGGCATTTAAAAGAGGTCTTTCGTGACAGGTCCTATTTACTTCTCCAGCATCACCTCCCATCACTCCTTTCTTTAGATATATGCACTAGAATCAATTATTTATACTCCCCATGGCCTGTGTATTTCATGCCCCTGAACCTTTTTTTCATGCTTTTATTTAAATGCTTTTCCACTTCACATTTACTTCATCATCTGGTTCGCTCTTTTTAACCCATTATGACTGGACCCAGCAGTCAATAGCAGGAAATCTTCCTTGAACCAACAGATCAGACTCTTTGCCACTTTGTGTACTGTCACTTCTGCTAGATCTTCTCCTTTGGCTTCTCTGGATTTTAGGGAAGGCATAACACTGGGCACAAAAGTAAACAACCTTATATAGAGGGCTTAACCAGCTCCCATAGTTATATAAGATCAAATTCCTGTGATAAAACCCATATTCTATACAATTCCTAATGGTTTGTATTGTTACTATTTTTTATTAAATCTGGATATACAATTTGCTGCTACTAAGCCATGAAGAATGAGCTTTGGCACTGAGCTTGAGTATAAGTTAGAAGGGCCTTGAAGAGACTGTTAACAGGACCCTAATGTCACTTCAGGAAGCTATTGGTAAAGGTTTAAACAAGGTGAGAGATATTACTGGAAACTGGAAGAAAGGTGACTCTTGTGACACAGTAGCAGAAATTTTAGCAATGGTGGAAATTTATTTTCCATGAAACAGTGGAAAATAAGTAATACTCAACTGCATGATCTCACTAAAGAGGTTTCTAGGCAATGTTGAAGGTGCTATCTGGATTCTTCTAGCCCCTATAGCAAAAGACAAAAGGAGAAAGGCAAGCAAGAGAAAAAATTGTTCAATATGAAGGAGCCACAACTTTTTGGGTTTGAAAAATACTTTCTTTCATTCCTAACCTCTCCAGACAGTGAATGATGCCAAAATTAAGCAATCTGTTCCAGACCGAGCCAATAAAGGGAGCTCTTGAGTAAAATGATGAAGATGAAAAGGCATAGCTATTTTAAAAGGCTTTGTTAAGAACTCAGAAAGCTTGGAGGGTGGTTCCAAGATGGCCGAATAGGAAGAGCTCCAGGCTACAGCTCCCAGTGTGAGTGACACAGAAGATGGGTGATTTCTGCATTTCCAACTGAGGTACCAGGTTCATCTCACTGGGGCCTGTTGGACAGTGGGTGCAGAACAGTGGATGCAGGACAGTGGGTGCAGCCCACCTAGCGAGAGCTGAAGCAGGGCGAGGCATCGCCTCACCCAGGAAGCACAAGAGGTAAGGGAATTCCCTTTCCTAGCCAAGAGAAACCATGACACACAGCATCTGGAAAATCGGATCACTCCCACCCTAATACTGCACTTTCCCAAGGGTCTTAGCAAACGTCACACCAGGAGATAATATCCCACACCTGGCTCGGAGGATCCCACGCCCATGGGGCCTCCCTTATTGCTAGCACAGCAGTCTGAGATCTAACTGCAAGGTGGCAGGAAGGCTGGGGGAGGGGCGCCTGCCATTGTTGAGGCTTGAGTAGGTAAACAAAGCATCCAGGAAACTCGAACTGGGTGGAGCCCACTGCAGCTCAAGGAGGCCTGCCTGCCTCTGTAGACTCCACCTCTGGGGACAGGGCATAGCCAAACAAAAGGCAGCAGAAACCTCTGCATATGTAAATGTCCTGGTCTGACAGCTTTGAAGAGGGTAGTGGTTCTCCTAGCACGGAGTTTGAGATGTGAGAACAGACAGACTGCCTCTTCAAGTGGGTCCCTGAACCCCAAGTAGCCTAACAGGGAGGCACCCACCAATAGGGGCAGACTGACACCTCACACGACCAGGTACCTCTCTGAGATGAAGCTTCCAAAGGAACAATCAGGCAACAACATTTGCTGTTCAGCAATATTCACTCTTCTGCGGCCTCTGCTGCTGATACCCAGGCAAACAGGGTCTGGAGTGGACCTTGAGCAAACTCCAACAGACCTGCAGCTGAGGGTCCTGACTGTGAGAAGGAAAACTAACAGAAAGGACATCCACACCAAAACCCCATCTGTACGTCACCATCATCAAAGACCAAAGGTAGATAAAACCACAAAGATGGGGAAAACACAGAGCAGAAAAGCTGAAAATTCTAAAAATCAGAGCGCCTCTCCCCCTCCAAAGGAATGCAGCTCCTTGCTGGCAATGGAACAAAGCTGGACGGAGAATGACTGACGAGTTGAGAGAAGAAGGCTTCAGACGATCAAACTTCTCAGAGCTAAAGGAGGAAGTTCGAACCCATTGCAAAGAAGATAAAAACCTTGAAAAAAGATTAGACAAATGGCTAACTAGAATAACCAATGTAGAAAAGTCCTTACATGACCTGACAGAGCTGAAAATCATGGCACAAGAACTACATAACAAATGCATAAGCTTCAGTAACCAATTTGATCAACTGGAAGAAAGGGTATCAGTGATTGAAGATCAAATGAATGAAATGAAGTCAGAAGAGAAGTTTAGAGAAAAAAGAGTAAAAAGAAACAAACAAAGCCTCTAAAAAATATGGGATTATGTGAAAAGACCAAATCTACGTCTGATTGGTGTACCTGAAAGTGACGGGGAGAATGGAACCAAGTTGGAAAACAGTCTGCAGGATATTATCCAGGAGAACTTCCCCAACCTAGCAAGGCAGGCCAACATCCAAATTCAGGAAATACAGAGAACGCCACCAAGATATTCCTTGAGAAGAGCAACTCCAAGACGCATAATTGTCAGATTCACCAAAGTTAAAATGAAGGAAAAAATCTTAAGGGCAGCCAGAGAGAAAGGTTGGGTTATCCACAAAGGGAAACCCATCAGACTAACAGCAGATCTCTCGGCAGAAACTCTACAAGCCAGAAGAGAGTGGGGGCCAATATTCAACAGTCTTAAAGAAAAGAATTTTCAACCCAGAATTTCATATCCAGCCAAACTAAGTTTCATAAGTGAAGGAGACATAAAATCCTTTACAGACAAGCAAATGCTGAGAGATTTTGCCACCACCAGGCCTGCCCTACAAGAGCTCCTGAAGGAAGCACTAAACTTGGAAAGGAACAACCGGTACCAGCCACTGCAAAAACATGCCAAATTGTCAAGACCATCGATGCTAGGAAGAAACTGCATCAACTAATGAGCAAAATAACCAGCTAACATCATAATGACAGGATCAAATTCACACATAATAATATTAATCTTAAATGTAAATGGGCTAAATACTCCAATTAAAAGACACAGACTGGCAAATTGGATAAAGAGTGAAGACCCATCAGTGTGCTGCATTCAGGAGACCCATCTCACATGCAGACACACACATAGGGTCAAAGTAAAGGGATGGAGGAAGATCTACCAAGCAAATGGAAAACAAAGAAACAAACAAAAGGCAAGGGTTGCAATCCTAGTCTCTGATAAAACAGACTTTAAACCAACAAAGATCAAAAGAGACAAGGCCCTTTACATAATGGTAAAGGGGTCAATTCATCAAGAAGAGCTAACTATCCTAAATATGTATGCACCCAATACAGGAGCACCCAGATTCATAAAGCAAGTCCTTAGAGACTTGCAAAGCGACTTAGACTCCCACACAATAATAATGGGTGACTTTAACACCCCATTGTCAACATTAGACAGATCAATGAGACAGAAAGTTAACAAGGATGTCCAGGAATTGAACTCAGCTCTGCATCAAGCGGACCTAATAGACATCTACAGAACTCTCCACCCCAAATCAACAGAATATACATTCTTAACCTAAGATCAGAGCAGAACTGAAGGAGATAGGGACAGAATAAAACCCTCCAAAAAATCAATGAATCCAGGAGCTGGTTTTTTGAAAAGATCAACAGAATTGAAAGACCTCTAGCAAGACTAATAAAGAAGAAAAGAGAGAAGAATCAAATAGATGCAATAAAAAATGATAAAGGGGATATCACCACCAACCCCACAGAAATACAAACTACCATCAGATAATACTATAAACACCTCTACGCAAATAAACTAAAAAACCTAGAAGAAATGAATACATTCCTGGACAAATACACTCTCCCAGGACTAAACCAGGAAGAAGTTGAATCCCTGAATAGAACAATAGCAGGCTCTGAAATTGAGGCAATAATTAATAGCCTACCAACCAAAAAAAAGTCCAGGACCAGATGGATTCACAGCCGAATTCTACCAGAGGTACAAGGAGGAGCTGGTACCATTCCTTCTGAAACTATTCCAATCAATAGAAAAAGAGAGAATCCTCCCTAACTCATTTTTTGAGGCCTACATCATCCTGATACCAAAGCCTGGCAGAGACACAACAAAAAAAGAGAATTTTAGACCAATATCCCTGATGAACATCGATGCAAAAATCCTCAATAAAATACTGGCAAACCGAATCCAGCAGCACATCAAAAAGCTTATCCACCATCATCAAGTGGACTTCATCCCTGGGATGCAAGGCTGGTTCAGCATATGCAAATCAATAAACGTAATCCAACATATAAACAGAACCAAAGACAAAAACCACATGATTATCTCAATAGATGCAGAAAAAACCTTTGACAAAATTCAACAGCCCTTCATGCTAAAAACTCTCAATAAATTCGGTATTGATGGAACGTATCTCAAAACAGTAAGAGCTCTTTATGACAGACTCACAGCCAATATCACACTGAATGGGCAAAAACTGGAAGCATTCCCTTTGAGAACTGGTGCAAGACAGGGATGCCCTCCTTCACTCCTATTCACTCCTTTTCACTCCTATTCCACATAGTGTTGGAAGTTCTGGCCAGGGCAATCAGGCAAGAGAAAGAAATAAAGGGTATTCAGTTAGGAAAAGAGGAAGTCAAATTGTCCCTCTTTGCAGATGACATGATTGTATATTTAGAAAACCCCACTGTCTCAGCCCAAAATCTCCTTAAGCTAATTAGCAACTTCAGCAAAGTCTCAGGATAAAAAATCAATGTGCAAAAATGACAAGCATTCTTACACACCAATAACAGACAAACAGAGAGCCAAATCATGAGTGAGCTCCCATTCACAATTGCTTCAAAGAGAATAAAATACCTAGGAATCCAACTTACAAGGGATGTGAAGGACCTCTTCAAGGAGAACTAAAAACCACTGCTCAATGAAATAAAAGAGGACACAAACAAATGGAAGAACATTCCATGCTCATGGATAGGAAGAATCAATATCGTGAAAATGGCCATACTGCCCAAGGTAATTTATAGATTCAATGCCATCCCCATTAAGCTACCAATGACTTTCTTCACAGAATTGGAAAAAACTACTTTAAAGTTCATATGGAACTATAAAACAGCCTGCATTGCCAAGACAATCCTAAGCCAAATAAACAAAGCTGGAGGCATCATGCTACCTGACTTCAAACTATACTACAAAGCTACAGTAACCAAAACAGCGTGGTACTGGCACCAAAACAGAGATATAGACCAATGGAACAGTACAGAGCCCTCAGAAATAATACCACACATCTACAACCATTTGATCTTTGACAAACTTGACAAAAACAAGAAATGGGGAAAGGATTCCCTATTTAATAAATGGTGCTGGGAAAACTGGCTAGCTATAAGTAGAAAGCTGAAACTGGATCCCTTCCTTACACCTTATACGAAAGTTAATTCAAGATGGATTAGAGACTTAAATGTTAGACCTAAAACCATAAAAACTCTAGAAGAAAACCTAGGCAATACCATTCAGGACATAGGCATGGGCAAGGACTTCACGTCTAAAACACCAAAAGCAATGGCAACAAAAGCCAAAATTGACAAATGGGATCTAATTAAACTAAAGAGCTTCTGCACAGCAAAAGAAACTATCATCAGAGTGAACAGGCAACCTACAGAATGGAGAAAATTTTTGCAATCTACTCATCTGACAAAGGGCTAATATCTAGAACCTACAAAGAACTCAAACAAATTTACAAGAAAAAAACAACCTCATCAAAAAGTGGGCAAAGGATATGAACAGATACTTCTCAAAAGAAGATATTTATGCAGCCAACAGACACATTGGAAAAAAGCTCATCATCACTAGCCATCAGAGAAATGCAAATCAAAACCACAATGAGACACCATCTCACACCAGTTAGCATGGCGATCATTAAAAAGTCAGGAAACAACAGGTGCTGGAGAGGATGTGGAGAAATAGGAAAACTTTTACAGTGTTGGTGGGACTGTAAACTAGTTCAACTATTGTGGAAGACAGTGTGGCAATTCCTCAAGGATCTAGAACTAGAAATACCATTTGACCCAGCCATCCCATTACTGGGTATATACCCAAAGGATTATAAATCATGCTGCTATAAAGACACAAGTGCACGTATGTTTATTGCAACACTATTCACAATAGCAAAGACTTGGAACCAACCCAAATGTCCATCAGTGATAGACTGAATTAAGAAAATGTGGCACATATACACCATGGAATACTATGCAGCCATAAAAAAGGATAAGTTCATGTCCTTTGTAGGGACATGGATGCAGCTGTAAACCATCATTCTCAGCAAACTATCACAAGAATAGAAAACCAAACACCACATGTTATCGCTCATATGTGGGAACTGAACAATGAGAACACTTGGACACAGGAAGGGGAACATCACACACCGGTGCCTGTTGTGGGGTTGAGGGAGGGGGAAGGGATAGCATTAGGAGATATACCTAATGTAAATGACGAGTTAATGGGTGTAGCACACCAACATGGCACATGTATACATATGTAACAAACCTGCACGTTGTGCACATGTACCCTAGAACTTAAAAGTATATAAAAAATTAAATTAATAAATAAAAAGAACTCAGGAAGGTTAAATATGCTGTCTTACCAATAAACAATAGGGTCCCTAAAAATCTTAATGATAATGTCTCACAGCAGTTTCACATGGGAACCCAAGATAGAGGCGGGCCATCCGAAAGAGATTTGTGGGTGTGGCTTTTGTCAGATAGAGTAAATTATAAACTGTTTTTAAAAGAAACCCATGAAGTTTTTAAATGATTTGCATCAGGTTGGATTGAAAAGGACAATAAAATGAAAAGATAAACCTTCATGCACTCTTAGTAGGAGTGTAAAATAGTGTAGCCACTGGAAAATCTGCCAGTACCTCAAAAGATGGAACATAAAGGTACCATATGACCTAATAATTCCACCCCTAGGTATATACCCAAGAGAATGAAAACATATCCACATAAAAAGTTGTACACAGATGTTTATAGCAGCATTATTTGTAATAACCAAAAAGTAGAAACACTGTAAATGCCCATCAGCTGATGAGTGGAAATGTAAACTGTGATGTATTCATACAATTGAATATTATTTGACAACAAAAATAAATGGAGTGCCAGTACATGCTGTAACATGGATAAGCCTTTGTACTAGTCTGTTTCGGCAGTTCTGTAAAGAAATACCTGAGACTGGGTAATTTATAAATAAAAGAGGTTTAATTGGCTCAGAGTTCTGCAGGTTGTAAAGTAAGTGTAGTAGCTTCTGCTTCTGCGGAGGCCTCAGGAATTTTCCAGTCATGGTGCAAGGCAAAAGAGAAGCAAGGCACATTTCACATGGCTGGAGCAGGAGGGAGTGGGGGGAGGTGCCACCGCTTTTAAACAAACAGATCTCACAGTAACTCACTAATATGAGAACAGTACCAAGAGGGAAATCTGCCCCCATGATCCAATCACCTCTCAACAGGTCCCACCTCCAACACTGGGGATTACAGTTTGATATGAGATTTGGGTGGGGACACAGATCCAAAGCATCTCAGCCATGAAAACATGCTAAGTAAAGTAAGCCAGTCACAAAAGTCCACATGTTACATAATTTCATCTATATACAATCCCCAGAATAGGCAAATCTATACAGATAAAAAGTAGATTTATGGTTGCCTAGGGTTGGGGTAAATGGGAGGAATGGAAAGTGATTCTTAAAGGCTTCAGGCTTTCTTTTGGAGATGATGAAAATATTCGAAAGTGGATTATGGTGGTAGTTACACAAGTTGGTAAATATCCTAAGGAACCATCAACTTGTATACTTTAAATGGTTGAATTAATGGTATGTGAATTTTATCTCAATAAAGCTGTTATCAAAAAGGAATTAAAATGAAGAGAGGCCCTTGAACTTCTAAGGACAGGAAACAGACTGAGGAAAATATTTGGCAAACATGGGCTACATTTTACGGAAAAGGAAAGAAATTCAGAGGATGGAATCAGGAGCCCAAATAGGGGAACCAAAAGCTAATCCCAGGCAGTACATGTGGGCGGGGTGCAGTCGCTCACTCCTGTAATCCCAGCACTTTGAGAGGCTGAGGCAGGTGGATCACTTGAGGTCAGGAGTTCAAGACCAGCCTGGCCAACATGGTGAAAGCTTGTCTCTACTAAAAATACAAAAATTAGCCAGGCATGGCAGCATGTACCTGTAATCTCAGCTACTCGGGAGGCTGAGGCAGGAGAATTGCTTGAACCCAGGAGGCGGAGGTTGCAGTGAGCTGAGATCGTGCCACTGCACTCCAGCCTGGGTGAAAGAGCAAGACTCCATCTCAAAAGCAAAAAACAAACAAACAAAAAATGACAACCTTGTGCCTCATTTGATTTCAGAATTGCTATAAACCAGTGGCTACTTTGTTCCTCTGTTTTTTCCTTTTTTTTTTGAATGGGACTAACTATTGCCTGCCGTTTGTTTTACCTATGTTGTATTCTAGGTACATGTGGACAGATAACTTGTCTCTTTAGTTGATAGGTCTTCAGGTCAAGATGAACTGCACTCAAGCTGAACTCAAGGAACTGCCTCAGAGGAGCTTCATCCACCTTCATACCTAACTTAGATGACAAAATCTTTGGACCTGATGTTCTAAATAGATGAAACTTTTGGGGAAGGGGGTTTTGCAGGAAGAGTGTCTGTGTTTTGCACATGGGAGGAATGTAAACAGCTCATGGCTACAGTGTGGATTGTGGTGGGTTTTAAAACATGTCCACAAATTTTTAGTTACTTGCTTTCAAGAGGCAGGGTCTAATTTGTCTTCCTTTGAATATGAGCTTGTTTCTGTGACTTGGTTCTAATGAATAAAATGTGGTAGAGGTGATTCTGTATGACTTCTGAAGTAAGGTCATGAAAGTAATACAGCTTCCACTCCACTTTCTCTCTTGGGATGCTTACCCTTCAAACCAAGCCACCATGTTGGGAGGAAGTCCAAGCCACATTGGAGAGGCTGCATGTAGAGGCTGATCACCCTAAGGCCCTAGCCAACAAGAAGTGTCTACCACCAGATGTGGGTTAGTGAACCTTTAGATGGTTTCTGCCCCAGACTTTGAGCTGCTATAGCTGTCACTAAGAACTATAGGCAAGCCCTGCCCAGATTAAGATTTGTCAATAAAGGCCGGGCATGGTGGCTCACGCCTGTAATCCCAGCACTTTGGGAGGCCAAGGCAGGCGGATCACGAGGTCAGGAGATCGAAGCCATCCTGGCTAGAACAGTGAAACCCCATCTCTAGTAAAAATACAAAAAATTAGCTGGGCGTGGTGGTGGGCACCTATAGTCCCAGCTACTTGGGAGACTGAGGCAGGAGAATGGCGTGAACCCGGGAGGCAGAGCTTGCAGTGAACTGAGATCGTACCACTGCATTCCAGCCTGGGTGACAGAGTGAGACTCCGTCTCAAAAAAAAAAAAAAACAAAAAACAAACAAACAAAAAAACAGATTTGTCAATAAAATAAATATTTTAGGCCATTAAGATGTGTGGTGGTTTGTTTCCCAGTGATAGATAACTGGAACAGGCAGTATGAATAGGATTGATTATATATTGGAAGTAAGGGAGAAGAAACACTCAAGAATGTTAACCAGGTTTTCTACGTTCAGCAGATTAACAGAAAGCAGTGTCAGATTGTATTGATTTGTTTACCCACTTAAAGCAGTAACAAATTTCCAGGGTTTGGACAATGTCAGCTGGGATGCTAGCCACCCAGTAGTTACTTAAGAGGTGATGATTGTCATGGATTTTTTTTTTTAAACAAAGCCTTGTGATCAGTTTGTTTTGATAGTAACAGCTTTATTATTCTTAGGAAACAAATAATATCAAAGTAAAGAAGACGAAGCATAGGTTTGGAAGAGGGAAGGCAAACAGCAGTGATTAAGAAGCTGAAAAATTATTTTATCTGTCATTCTAGCAAATGAAAGTCACTATTAGCACCTCTTGATTTACTGTTATGATATTGATATTCATTATAATCCCTTTAAAAATTTAATGATCCTTTTTTAGAATTCTGGCACTTGCTTTTACTCTCTTACTGGAAGAGGTCTTGTCTCTGATAGCATTCTCTCAGTGAGGCCTTTCCTGGTCATCCTGTTTAAAATTGTAAACTTCTCATTTCCCACACTCCCTGTTTCTCTTTTCTGCTTAGTTTTTTTCCCTTGGCATGAAATCACTATCTAACATAGTAGATTTACTTATCTGATTGTTTTTCTTCCCCTACTAGAATGGAATTTCCTTGAGAACAGAAATTTTTATCTTTTTCATTCACTCCTGCAACAGTGTTGACTATGTAGTAGGTGCTCAGTAAATATTTGTTGAATAAATAAATAAAGTGATTTCTGAATGCCAAAGGAAGGATTGATTTCTGTTCAGATCACTTTCAGTGCAGAATGTATTTTATAATGTTTAGGTTTTTGGAAATCCACATCTAAGTGTGTCACATACATGTGTAATCCTAATGCCTCTAAGATGCATCCTATCTGGGTGCTGATGGGGTTGTGATAATAATAAAATGTTACTGGCCACAGCTCCCCTCCCTCTCCTTTTTGTTCCCGTTTTAATGTTTTATTTGGAAATTTTTAAACATATGCAAAAATAATAAGACTAATATAATGAATGTTGATATGGTTTGGATTTGTGTCCCTTCCAAAATCTCATGTTCAATTATAATCCCCAGTGTTGGAGATGGGGCCTGGTGGGAGGTGATTAGATCCTGGGGGTGGAGTTCTCATGAATGGATTAGCATCCCCTCAGTGCTGTTCTGCTGATAGTGAATGAGTGAGTTATCCTGAGATCTGGTTGTTTAAGTGTTAGCACCTCCTTCCTCTCTGTCTTCCTCTGGCTCTGGCCATGTGAAGTGTTGGCTCCTCCTTTGCCTTCCACCATTATTGTAGGTTTCCTTAGGGCTCCCCAGAAGCTGAGCAGATGCCAGCACCATGCTTCCTGTATAGCCTGCAGAACTGCGAGCCAATTAAACCTCTTTTCTTTATAAATTACCTAGTCTCAGGTATTTCTTTATAGCAGTGCGAGAATGGACTAATACAACCCCCTATGTGTCTATTACTCAGCATTAATAATTATCAACATTTTGTCAATCTTGTTTGATCGGTTTCTTCCACCCACTTTTCCCCTAGATTATTTTAAAGAAAACTCAAGATATCATTTTATTTCACTTGAAAATTTCAGTATGCATTTCTGAATGTTAAGCACATTTAAAATAAATACTACCACCTTACCATTTTCACACGTAACAGAATTAATTTCTCTCGTCTAATAGCCCATGAACAAATTTCCCTGAGATGTTTGCATTCAATTGAAGATTCAAATACAGTCCAGACATTGCATTTAGCTGTTATTTGCCCTAAGTTTCACTTACCTCATAACAGTTTTCCCTCCTTTTTATTAATGCCTTTCATTTGTTGGTGAAACCTTGTGACATGGGACCAGGGACCAGTCCTGTAGAATCTTCCATGTTATAGATTTGACTGAGTGTTTCCCTATAATGAACTTAACTTATTCTTTGGTTCTCTTTTTTTGTAAATCATAGTTAGATCTTGAAGCCATGATTAGATTCAGATTTAATTTTTGGGCAGGAACATTTCATAGGTGGTGCTGCTGTGAACTTTTTAATTCATTACCTCATAAGGCTTATAATGTTATTGTCTCAATTTCATTGAAGCTAAAATTGATTAGTGGGTTATTAACCTGATCACTTGATTATAAAGTTCCTCATCAACCTTTCATCGAATACTTTTAGTCTCCAATTATGATTTTTGCATAGCTCCATTATTTTATTAGAATTTGCAAAAATTGTGATTATTCTAAAGTTATTTTTTCTTTCTCATTTATTAGTTTTGATTCTTATGAAAAAGAACTTTATTAACTATTAAGATATATTTAAGTACAGTTTGTACTGGAAGAGCAGAATACATGCTTATATTTTTTCCTTTATCAATTTTCAGACTGAGTTGGTGCACTAGTAATTCCCAGTGTGAGTAATGTTTCTTTTTAAAAAATGCCATATGAACTCAGATTTTAATGTATTTTGATATGTCTCAGTCTACTGTAGATTATTTTTTTCTGATCCTTAATATTTTCCATCTTAGACTAGTGGGAGCTCCTAGAAATTCACTTCTGTGTCTTCATTAATCTCTAATAACTTCAACATTGCGGTATAAGCTATCTTAGGCTTACCTGATACATTTCCTGCCCCAAACCTGGACTAGGTACTTTCCCTTCATATCTTTCACATGGGAAAATAATCTAATGCTTCCCGCCTTCAACATGGTGGATCTCAGAATGTTCTTGCTTCTATGACACACCAATTCTGTAATTAGAGGTTCTAAAGCTGTCTAATAAAGAACTCTAATCTCTAATGGTTACCTTCTTTGTTTTCTACTTCTTTTCCAAGATCATGACTGAGAGATTGTTAATAAAAGCATTGAGTGGTGGTAAAAACACGAAGATCATTACTTTGAATGGGAAGAAGATGACAAAGATGCCCTCAGCATTAGGAAAACTGCCCGGCCTGAAGACTCTAGTCCTTCAGAATAACCTAATCCCTAAAGTGTGCCCAGAGTTACGCACCTTGACCCAGGTGAGGAACAGTGTTTTGTTGTTGTTGTTTGGTTTTGAAGATGGAAAACAGGAAGAGAGAAAAAAGAGGTAAGAGACAGAACAATAACACTTCGTTCTGTGGAGACTTCGGTCTCTGGAGACTTAATGTGGAGTGTAGCAGGAGAGGCATCAGAAGGCTTTATCCCTTAGGGAATTCCATGTGGTAGGGAGAGGTGTTTCAATTTATTCATGTGCTCTTTGGCCCACGTCTGGAATCAGGGGACTGGGTCTCTGCCACACTCATCTTTCTAGAGGCTGTCATCTGGAAAGGGGTTAGAAACCTGGATCTGCTCATCTACCTTGGGGGCTCACATCTGGAAGTAGTTTTGAGGATCCAGGAGATGATGTTCACCCTGGGGACTGTCCTGAAGCTTTTGCTTATGGAATGAAGAGACATTTAGGATGTAGGAAGGGAGTTCCTTTTCAATTTCCTAGGGCAGGCTGAAACTTTGAAATGGCGTGTTGGCAGGGAATAGGAAGGAAGGGACATTTATTTCTCTTGAAATAGTCTTTAAAGGAAGGTTAATATTCTAAATAAAAAATACTCTTTTTTAAAGAGCAATAGCTGACATGAATGAATCCCAGATGCTTGTGTTAAACCTTTCTGCCTAACAATGTGAAATTCTAGCTGCCAAAAATCTTGAGGTTGAGAGAAGGCAAGGGATATTAACTTGGTAATTTTCTTTTTGTTCGCTTCTGAATTGTCATCAGCACAGGAAGAACCTATAAGCAGCTAAGGCAATATAACTCATTAATATTGAGTTTACAGTTCCAAAAAATAAATCTGTATTTTCTTACTTTCACCGTACCTCATTTCCTTTTAGGTTTAAGAAATTGAGTGTAATCTGTAGTTGTATCTTTGTAAGAAATAGGGTAACATTTACAAATTCCCCACTTCATTAGTAATTGCAGAAAGTACACTTGTAGTTACAAGACAACAAGGACTTGGAATTTTTTAATAAGAAAGAGGAGTTTCTACGCAAGAGAATTTGGGACTTGACTGAGTCATGAACCTATTCTCTCCTTCTATTTGAATTTATTTCCATTAAAGTAATACCACTGGTTACAGAGAATTAAATATTACAAAAAGTATATAACAAGAAGCTATCTTCTATCCTACTTCCCCTCATCTCCAATCCTGATCTTCATATATAACCACTTTTAACTCATCTATTTTCTTGATTTGTCTATATTTGGCATCATTTTTCTTCATCTTCTAGATAGTTATATTAATGTATCTATTGTATATTGGCCCACATCTGGAATCAGGGGATTAGGTCTACAGGTATCTTTTACATGTAATGTTACTACACCTTTATTTCTTCCTTCATCAACTGCAGTCTCTTTTGACTCCCCACTTCCCCACTTCGTAAGATGATAGTGTCAGCCTCTGTAATCCACCTTCAGCTATCCTTTCCTCTCCTCCCTCACAAACTCTGAAGTTTTTACTTTTATAAGACTTAGAGCTTTTATATTGTATTAAGTTATAACCATAATTAAGTATTTGTTTTGTGTCTTGGATAACTCTTAACTTCTAAAAATATATATTACTAATAAATAAATATTCACATGGGGTCAATTAATCTATGATTCTATTTTCTTTCTTACATGCAATTTTTGTTCCCTTAGGGTTTCTAATAACCTTTCCTTTGTTCTTGTGCCTTAGCTTTATGGTGGCCTCATTTTATTTCAAACTCGACCATATTATTTTTTTCTGTCAAATGTACTTTTCCTTGAGAGACTTCCCTCTAAGACCCTCCATCCTCTGCCCCAATCTAAGTTGATTGCTATCTAGGTTTGCTAGTTACTGTCAGCCAAAGACATTCACTTTGTTGCTCTCTTAAATTGGACCCACTGTTTCCTGTATCCTGTATTTTCCTTTCTTGGCTTGCTCTCTTAGTTTTTCCAGGAGTCTCAAGAAATCATCCTAGTCTGGGTATGTGGTAGTTAAATTGTTTGATCCCTTGCATATCTGAAAATGTCTGTATTCTTGTCTCACACTTGGTTAATAGTTGTTTAGTAAAAAGTTACAGATTCCAAAATATATTTCCATAGGAAAAAGCCCCAAGAGTCTGATTATCATTACATTGTCTTCTTGTGGCTCCCTTTATTACTTCTCTTCTTATTCTTCTATTTAGGGGTAACCTAAATGTTGACTTCTGTTTGTTCACACTCAGTTCCTTCACCAGGGAGCTGACTCAGCCCAGTGCTTACTTTTAAATAGGAAATTACACCATTAAGAATTCAACTGATTTGAAACTAGGCTGCTTATAGTCTAGCCTATCTTTAAAGTACTTTAAAAGTCAGATTCAGGCCAATGGCATATGTTTAGCTGTTCATGAGCTAGCAATTTTTCTTATATAGGGTCTTGGAGAGATTGTGGAATTTTGGAAAAAAAAAAAAAAACGATTTCCCCTGTGTGATGGGAGTTCTAGAAGCATGCTAGATAAAATGTGCTAGAAACCCTTAAAGAATGGTTGTAGATTATCATACAGTTCAGATGTACAGCTCCATCCCTCTCACAGTTGGTAATAAAGGGCAGATGGCCTGGTGCGGTGGCTCACATCTGTAATCCCAGCAGTATGGGAGGCTAAGGTGGGCAGATTGGGCTCAGTAGTCTGAAACAGGCCTGGGCAACATAGTGAGACCTCCTCTCTACAAAAAAATAAAAATAAAAAATTGGTCAGGCACGGTGGCACGTGCCTGTAGTTCCAGAGGATTGCCTGAGCCCAGAATATGGGAGGTTGCAGTGAACTGAGATTGCACCACTGCACTCCAGCCTGGGCTGCAAAGTGATTCTGTCTCATTAAAAAAAGGAAAGGCAGATGAAGGTTTCAAAGAAAGAGACAGCTTAGAGAATTGAAAAGAGCCCTAGATGAGAGTTTAGAAGTGCTGGCACAACTTAACTGGTTGAACCAGCTATATACAAGGCACTTAGTTTCTTTGGGCCTCAATTTCTGCCTAAGCATTGAGGACCATCTGTGTCTCAGGCACTCAGAACTGGTGATTCAGCGATGAGCAAAACAGATGGAAATCTCTGCCCTCGTAGAGTTTATGTTCTAGTCAGGAGTGATGTAAGAAACAAAGAGGGAAAATAGGACGTGAGGTGGTGATTAGTGTTAAGGGGAAAAATAAAGCAGAGAAAAGGGGCAGCGCGTATTGTGTCATTCAGCTGACCTGACTGATGCCACAGAGTGTCTTGTGGGCTTTATAACTTGGTGATGTATATGTCAAAATTCAGTGATTATAATTCTTATTCTAACAGTTTTCTCTAAAATTCCCGTGTACTTTTAAAGTTAATTTGAACTCTTTCTTATGTTCTATAGTCATACCCTTTATCGATAATGTTTAAAGCTACCCATCTACCTATGACTTTTGTTTCATTTTGTTTTATGTCTACTGTGTTTATCTTTTGAAGTAGCCTTTTATCATCATACGAAGCCCAGTTTGCCCCAGTATACTGATTTTTTGGTCACATTTCCCACAGAATGTGAAGTATTAAAATAGTCTTGATTTTTTTTTAAAATTCCTAAAACAAAAATACTACTTTTAAATTTCTTTACTCGCAAAATGGTAACAGAATAACATCAACCATTTAGTGGGAGCCAAGCGTAGTATCAGGAGCTTATCATTTTCTACAACTTGCAAGAAAGTTATTCCCCTCATACTGTTAATAAAACGTAGGGTTCAGGAAGAGGTTAAATTATTTGTCAAAGGTCACTCAACCAGTAAATATAAAATGAGGTCTCCTTGGAGGTTGCTCTCAGATCTGTTGTTGCTCTCAGCTCTATTGTGTTATTTATTATTCTATATATTTACTGTGAAATTTATCAGGGTCTGGTGTTCAATTTATAGTTCTTAAAAACTGAGTTGCCTAAAGATGACTGCTTTGAACACTACATGCATTATCCCCTCCTCCCATTTGTTTGCATATTTTTTTTTCTTTTAAGAGATAGGTCTTGCTCTGTCACCCAGGCTGGAGTGTATTGGTGTGATCACAGCTCACTGCAGCCTTGAACTCCTATGCTCAAATGATCCTCCTACTTCAGCTTCCCAAGTAGTTGGGGCTACAGGCGTGTGCCACTACCCCTGGCTAATTAAAAAAAATTTTGTTTGGAGACAGGGTCTCACTTTGTCTCCCAGGCTGGTCTTGAACTCCTGGCTTCAAGCAATCCTCCCACCTCAGCCTCCCAAAGTGCTGGGATTATATGTGTGAGTCACCCTACCTAGCCCATAGTGATTCTTGTATTATGTTTATTATATTGTTGTTATTGTTATGATTTTAGAGACAGAGTCTTGCTTTGTCACCCAGGCTGGAGTGCAGTGGCGTGATCTTGGCTCACTGCAACCTCCACCTCCCAGGTTCAAGTGATTCTCCTTCCTCAGCCTCCCGAGTAGCTGGGATTACAAGGCGTCTGCCACCATGCCTGGCTAATTTTTTTGTTTTTTTAGTAGAGACGTGGTTTTGCCATGTTGGCCAGGCTGGTCTCGAACTCCTGACATCAGATGATCTGCCCACCTTGGCCTCCCAAAGTGCTAGGGTTACAGGCGTGAGCCACCACACCCGGCCCATAGTGATTCTTTTAACAAATATTTATCATTCATTTTCTTGCATCTATGCTGTTCCCCAGGATATAGATGTGCACAAAGTGTGGTCCCTGCCTTCATGTTTGGGGATTAAATTAAATGTTTTTATATTTAAAGTTCCATGGCTGGCATGTAGAAGCTTTAAATACATTTATGATTAGTGTTACCATTATGATATAACTAGCAACAATGATAAAATGAGGGGGTAGGAGTTCTTTAGTAAATAACCTACTTTAGATCCTACTTCCATTTTTCTTTGCTAATTTAACTAGTGAAGCTGTGGAAAATTTCAGTCACTTCTAATGACAATGAAAAAAATGGGTTAATGTCCTATAATTTATGGTGAATGCATTTGGACTGTGGCTCTTGAAGTATGGGGATGTCAACAATTTTCAGACAAACACTTTATGAATTTTGAGGGCAAAGATCTTGTCTTGTCCCTATTGCTTTTTACTTACTAACTCATATAATGTCAACATGAGTGAAAAGGAAGTAATTTTCAAAGTCCAGCTTAACCAAACACATGTAGGAACAAAGGTTCCTCATAGGTAAAACAAATAGCCATCATCGCTAATTGTGTGCAGCATTGTTGACTTGCATCGTAAAGTCCAATGGCAGTGTGGCAAAGTTCCCCTTAAGCTGCTCACACGTGCAGCCGACCAGGACAAAGATATGGTCTGCCATAGCTTTTTATTTGGCCATAAACAATTGACAGTAAATAAGACCAACTCTAACCAGATTTGAGTAGTTTATAAACTTACTAATTGTGTCCTTAATCTCTCCTTTTCATACTTTTGCTGTCCTTAATGACCCTTTAACCCAATCAACTTCATTCATTCATACATTAAACAACTAATTATGTGTGCCTGCAGTGGAGTAGGCACTCTACTAGGTGGTAGCAGTACAAAAAGGATCAGAATCATTCATATGTCCCTATTAGGTGTGGACCACGGAAGCCAAAGGATTGGACATCCCTGATAAAGAACAAGTTATGCAGAGGAATAGGAAAGGAATGACCATGAGCAAAGACTTCCCCTAACTCTTCCTCCCTGGGCATTCTGGTCTCACTTTCTAACCCAAGCAGAACAGAGAAGATCCATGTCCCTTATACTGTTTGTCAGCGTCAAGCCTTTCTCTTCTCCTGTTCCATCCACTTAAAATCTGTTCTTTCTTCATCAGTAAGGTAATGCCTCCTATTTCCTAAGCCTTGCTCTCAAAACAGGGATTCATTATCCTGTTTTGTTGTGTCCTTTCCTGGTACAGGGGCACATAGTGAATACCTTCTCTCCAGGAACCGTTCACGTCTCCTTTGCCTGTCCTTTCATGTTGAGGCGTGTATTAGGTCTCCTGAACCCCCTGCTGGAAATCCAGTTTCTCTCTCTGCTGGCAGGCATCTAGAAAAGACCCAGGCCTCTTCTTTCCTTCACCAGTGATATAGAACAACTGATATACTCTATCTGTAGACCTGCCTTGACTCATCTGAAAAGTGGGCCTCGTCATTCTTAGCTCCTAAAGTTGCCATCACTGTTATCTACCTAATATAGAATGCCTTATCCATATTGGTTCCATAGAAAATTTTAGCTGAACCTTCATTAAAACTTCCAAACACTTAAGATTTTACATTTTAATTGAATGTCATTTTAATTGAATGTTAAGATTTTACATTTTAATTGAATTCTAATAATTTGAAACTCTTGTCCTTCCTTCTTATTCTTTCCTTATGAAGCTTTTGATGGGATATTAAAAGGTAATGCCTTGATAATCTTTTACTGTTAATGCCAGTAGAAAATCCTCCTTATATTTCATGACACTGAGCTTAATTTTGGGATTTAAGGGGCCAGCAGTAAGAGGTTGTGGGGATCTCCATGAAATATCTAGAAATTAGATAACATGCTGACCCATGGAAACTTCCTCTCAGTTTCTAGTGAAGTTATAATTGTTTTGAGAAATATGACTTCGTTAAGAAGTTACTGCAAAATTAAATAGTAGCTTTGAAATTGGTAGTTACTCATATAAATAAATTCCTTCAGGAAGAGCTGGACTCAGAAGCAGTTTGGCAGTTGTATTGAACAGCAGTTTTAAGAATGCCACAGATTTATTTAAAAAAAGGTATTGATAAGAATTAGCAAATTGAACCATAAATTGAACCTCCCCCATACCTTGGCCATACACATGCTAATTCAAAAATGTAAAATCCAGTTATTATTCCCTCATTAATTTGATTCAATTACTTTTACAAAATAGCTTATAGAACCTGACACATGTATACTATTTGATTATAGTAAATATGAATATTTACTCTTAAGGAAGTTAAAGATTTGTATTTCACATAGTAGTTCAAACCTATTTATACATCTTATAGGCAAATAATCTAATAGTTTATTCCAAAATGGTATAACCATGATTTAGTTTTGGAAGACAGTCTTCCAGATAAAGATGGACATTTGAGAATTTTTTTTAATACTTAGAAAGGTTTTATCTGGTCAGGTGCAGTGGCTCATGCTTGTAATCCAAGCACTTTGGGAGGCTGAGGTGGTGGGGATCCCCTGAGGTCAGAAGTTCAAGACCAGCCTGGCCAACATGGTGAAACCTCGTCTCTACTAAAAATATAAAATTGGCTGGGTGTGGTGGTACATGCCTATAATCCCAGCGACTTGGGAGACTGAGGCAGGATAATCACTTGGACCTGGGAAGTGGAGGTTGTAGTGACCTGAGATCTTGCCATTGCACACCAGCCTGGGCATCAAGAGCAAAACTCTGTCTCAAAAATAGACGGGGCCGGCGTGGGGGGGGTATCTAAGTTAGTCAAAACCAAGTAATTAAAATATAAAATAAGTAGCATAGAGTTTTCTAGTGATAATTAATAGCTACAAACATGGAATAATTAAACATTAAGAGAGGCTGTCTGGTCCAAGTTCTAGGCCTACATATGATATGCACTACATTGAATTGAATATAGGGGTTAGTGAGAATGAGCAGAAGGCTAGAATAAAGAAAGCATGCAGCTCATTAGAAGGAAATAAATCAAGCTGGACAAATTAGAACAGATTGAGCTCAAAAGATACTTGATTTTGAAAATAAAAACTGATGTGGATCCACAGTGACTATTCCATAGTTTGAGTCTTTACAGAGATGATCCAAGCAGGCATCATTCAACTAATATTTATTGAGCAACTATTATATTCCAGATATTGTTCTTTGAATGCTAGATGAATCACACAGAGACCCTGTCATTGGAAAATTTCCAATTTAATAGTAGAGGTAAAATATACATGTGAATCATGGAATCAACATAAATGTCCATCAATGATAGGCTGGATAAAGAAAATGTGGTACATATATACCATGGAATACTATGCAGTCATAAAAAATGAGATTATGGGTCGGGTGCAGTGGCTTGTGTCTGTAATCCCAGCACTTTGGAGGCCAAGGCAGGTGGATCACGAGGTCAGGAGTTCAAGACCAGCCTGGCCAAGATGGTGAAACCCCGTCTCTACTGAAAATACAAAAAATTAACTGGGCACAGTGGCAGGTGCCTGTAATCCCAGCTACTCTGGAGGCTGAGGCAGGAGAATCGCTTGAACTCAGAGGGTGGCGGTTGTAGTGAGCCGAGATCGTGCCACTGCACTCCAGCCTGGGCGACAGAGTAAGACTCTGTCTCAAAAAATAAAAAATAAAAAAAAATTGAGATTATGTCATTTGCAGGGATATGGATGGAGCTGAAGGCCATTATTTTTAGCAAACTAACACAGGAAGAGAAAACCAAATACCACATGTTGTCACTTATAAGTGGCAGCTAAATGATAAGAACATATGGACACATAGAGGGGAATAACACACACTGGGGCCTATCAGAGAGTGGAGGCTGGGAGGAGAGAGAGGAGCAGGAAAAATACCTAATGGCTACTAGGTTTGGTACCGGGGTGATGAAATAATCTGTACAACAAACTCCCATGACACAAATTTACCGATGCAACAAACCTGGACATGTATGTACCCCTGAATTTAAAAGTTAAAAAAATAAAAAATATATATACACAAGTCCTTATAATATAGATAATAATAATTGATAATTGATAATAGAAAGTACACTGTGCTATGCAAATACAAAAGGAGGATGCTTTCATGGGGAAGATGGTAAATCTCAAGGGGAAGCATTAAGCATGAAAATATGTTATAATTATTGGAGAACCAAGATACTGTTAGTATTTAATGAAAACAAAATCCTGAAACACATTATTACTGCAGAAACAATAAAGAATTTTTATCCAGCAAAATTAACATCCTGCTGTGGCCATTTTTCTCATTCCATGAAAATGTCATTCAGAAGTGGCTGTGACCTGGGACCTCAAAGCCGTGAGCTCTCTGCATGTACTTGTGCTCCAGACCCAGCTCTGCTGCTGCTCTGCATGCACTTGCACCTCAGACAGTGGCATCTCTGTGGCCCAGACACGCCCATTTGCTGGACCTAACACCAATGGGCATCCCCTTGGCCACAACCTCCCCTGATAGAAGGAAAAGAGATCAGCAGCACTCCAGCACCTTTTACCGCCGAGGACCCCAATATATGCAAATCAATCAATGTGATACAACACATTAACAAAACGAAAGGAAAAAAAAACCCAGCTTATTATCACAATAGATACAGAAAAAGCATTTGACAAAGTTCAGCATCCATTCATGATTAAAGCTCTCAAAAAAATAGGTATAGAAGGAATTTACCTTAACACAGTATAGGCCATATATGAAACTCCCACAACTAACGTCATAATCAGTGAGGAAAAGCTGCAGGCTTTTCCGTAAGATCTGGTACAAGGAAAGAATACTTACTTCTCTACTTTTCAACATAGTACTGGAAGTCGTAGCCAACAATTAAATAAGGAAAAAAAAAAGGGCAACCAAATCAGAAAATAAATAATGTTATCTCTGTTTGCAAATGACATGATTGTGAACATAGAAAAGTCTAAAGACTCAATGAAAAACCTGTTAGAACTAACAAATGAATTCAGTCAAGTTGCAGGTTATAAAATCAACATACAAAAATCAATCATGTTTCTATACACAAGGAATAAAGTATCTGAAAAGGGAATTAAAAAATCAAACCATTTACAATAGCCATAAAAATAATAAAGTACTCACGAATAAACAACCAAACAGGTCAAAGATTTATACAAGAAAAATTATAAGACATTAATAAAGGAAGTTGAAAAAAATACATGTAAATGGAAAGACATCCCTTCTTTATAGATAGGAAGAATTAATATTTTTAAAATGTCCATATTACTGGAAGTGATCTGCATATTCAATGCAATTTGTATCAAAATCCCAATGGTATTCTTCACAAAAATAGAAAAAAAATTCTAAAATACGTATGGAACTACAAAAGAACCTGAATAGCCAAGACATTATTGAGCATAGACATGAAAACTAGAGGCATCATACCTCCTGATTTCAAAATATATTACAAAGCCACAGTAATCAAAACAGTATGGCTTAGGCATAAAAACAGACGCATAGACCAATGGGACAGAATAGAGAGCCCAGAAATAAATCCACGTATGTATGATCAACTAATGTTTGAAACATGTGAGAAAAAGGGACCAGGAAGGAACTGTGGCGAACTGGTAGCTCATACATGCATAGTCAATAGGGGACATTGACAATAGGGGACAGTCCATCCAGTCCCCAGCACTGGTGAATTTTTGTCACAGCAGGATTGTATATTTAAAGGTTCTGTGGAAGCAAATACTATTTTTAAAAAAATACTGTGTCTATTAGTCATACCGGTTTCTGAGCTAAGAGTTTAGGCTTAATTCAGCAAATGGGGTGCATTGCTCTCTACGTACTAAAGTATGCAGGAATATTTCTTTAAACTTTTCCAATCTAAATGTTTCTTAAATTTTTGCCCAAACATCTGGGAAGATATACCAGTCTCTTAGTTTCTATCAGATATCTCCCTTTTTGTAATTTGTAAATCAAAGTGATTTTCTAAATTCAGTCAAATAGGAGAGGAAAATAGAGTTGCTGTTGGTAACTGTGCCTCATAACTATGGTTAGCGAGTTCTGAGGGTGAAACAAAGCTGACCCTGGAGTTGCGCCTTGGCACTGCCAGCAAGACTGCTTCAGGTTCCTTGCCCGTGGTTGACCCTGCACATGGAGATCCTGCCGATCCCACTTATATTTATAGGTGTCACTCCTGCAGGTAAGCCTAACATACATGGCTCTTCACCGTGAGCCAGGTAATGAATATATGTGTGTAATTTAATCATGATTTATAATCTATTAAATTTAATATCCCATGCCTAATAAGAGAGTGCTTGTGAATTTAGAAATATTTGAAAAAATGAGTTAGAAATTAAGAAAATAAGCAGGTTTAAAATTTGAAAACCAGTAAAGTATCAATATGTGTGTATGTGTATATGTGTGTGTGTGTATCAGGTGTTTACTGCATTTCTAGCACCATACCTGGTGCTAATTAAAAGATTATCATTTAATAATATCTGCTGTTTGCCTGGCACTTTATTAAACTGTCTCTAATCCTTAAGACTACCCTAAGAAGTAAATGCTAGCATCCCCATTTTTATAAAGAAATAGAGGCTTAGGAATTTGAGTGACTTGTCCAAGATCACATATCTGGTACATTGCATAGCAAACAGACTGTGCTTTGCCTACTGCACAATACAGACTCAAGAGTGTACACATGATAGGACAAGGATATTTAAAATAAGAATTCCATGTGTTGTATTCCGTTTCATTTTGTGAGCATGTGTATGTGTGTGAGCATATGTGTCTGTATACATATATATATATATATATTTGTATCATGTGCATATGTATGATCATTCTGAGCAATAGTAAATTCTTTTTAAAGATACGCAGTATATTATTGAAGACAGTGCAGGGTAGAAGTTAGGAATATAGACCATAGAATGAACCTATGTCATGTTTCACCATAAATCATAGCCTGGACTTCAGATCCCTTTTCTGTAAGATCAGGGTTATTGCGAGGTCCACATTAGACAGTGTTCAGCTTGGCACAGTGTTTTATATCCTTGGCACATAATTTATATTTAAATTAAATATTAGCCATTTGTATTGTCATTAATAGATTAATCAGTATGTTTTCTTCTTAAATTTCTTGTCTTCTTCTCTCCTACTTACAAAAAAAATCACTATACATTGAACCTAGATTCTATAATTCAAAGGCATCAATGGACATTGAGATGCTTGCCTCATATCCAAGATGTAAGAGAAAGTGCACATGCCTATTTTAAGGCAGGCCACAGATAGGCTATAACTTTCAGTTATGAGTGGGACAATACAATCAAACAAATCAAATAAAATTTAGTAAGAGCATAGACAGACAGTATTTGGAGCAAGTATACAAAGACATAGAAAAGACTATCTACAGGGAGGTTAGAAACTTTTAAGATATACTGGGTAGATAAATTTTAGGTTCATCTTTTGGGAAGCTGTTTAGATGTAATCAAATAGGATTGAATTAAGGAAATTTAAGTCATAATACATCCATTCTTTGTATCTTTTGCTATGTAATGCTACAGGCAGGCAGTAATAAGTACTAGGTTGATTGCAATGAGATAGAACTGAAAAAGGTACATCTAAAAGGATTTTTAAAACTAAAATTTGGTGGCAGATTGAATTTAGGTGGAGGGAGGGAAAGATGTTCTAGGTAGCTCCAATGTTTGGCCACCACGGGTTTATGAGAAGTGGCAGAAACAGATCTAGTTTTTCCAAGGGGCATAGTCCAGTTTTATACTTGGAATTTAGAGTGATCCGCTGGAGATATCTTAGAAGCCAAAACTAACAAGATCCACTTTTTTTTTTTAACAGGGATAAATGTAAATTCCTACATTAGATTAAGAAATGAATTCAATTGCACAAGTCCAGGATGTGGGATATCTGCTTGACAGTTAGCTTAGGGGTTTTTGTTGGCCACAGACAAAACTAATTATTCACCAACAATGTGCCCTGTTGCTGAAAGAGTACATGCCATGTTAGGCTGCATAATAGAAGTGTTGTCATGCGCCTAAGGGAGACCTGTGGTTCCACCAGCATATATGCTATGAGAGCTGATTTCTTGTCTTACCATAGACTCCATGTTTTCAGAGAGGAGTGCTCACAAAAATTAGAGAGTGGTCAGTATGGTCAGGGGTCTGGAAATTATGTCCTGAGGGAAATAGTTAAGGGGAAAATGGAACAAATTAGAGGGAATATGATAGCAATCTTCAAAACTTTGAAAGATTGTCATGTGAGAGAGAAGGAATGCAAATATTTATTATGATTGCTGTGAGAAGAATTGGGTAGAAATTTCAGAGAACCTAAACATTAAAAAATTAGATATCGATAGCTACATCTTCCTAACAAGATAAAAGTGCTACCCATTAATGGGTGTGCTCATAGGGAAGGTATATAATTGCCCACCTGCATTCTGTATATTGGTCTATGTGACTTGTAAAATTTCCTTCTAGGTGAGGTGCGGTGGCTCATGCCTGTAATCCCAGCACTTTGGGAGGCTGAGGCAGGCTGATCACTTGAAGCCAGGAGTTTGAGACCAGTCTGGCCAACATGGCAAAAATCCCATCTCTATTAAAAAAAAAAAATATAGCAAAGTATAGTGGCACATACCTGTAATCCCAGCTACTTGGGAAGCTGAAACATGAGAATCGCTTGAACTCAGTAGGCAGAGGTTGCAGTGAGCTGAGATCATTCCACGGCACTCTAGCCTGGGCGACAGAATGAGACTGTCTCAAAAAAAAGTTCTTCTAATTGTTAGTTGCTATAATTCTGTGGCTCATGGGTCTATGAGTAGCAGTGGTGTCTTTCAATCTATAGCAATCAGTAGCAATGGTGTCTTTCCATCTATAACCATACCAATTTCCAAGGGACAGAGAATACCAATAGAACTTCATTCTATATGTAAATTATTGAAGAGATGCAAACTTTAAAGCTTATCAAATAGTTGTCCGTCTTATGACTAAAGCCTTCCTTCAGGAACTACACATAACCATAGAGAATGTTACTAATGAAACACTGTAAATTCTTTCTGGATATCTGCTATTTCTGCAGCTCTTTGTTAGTAAAACACCATTTGAAACAACTTTGTCAAAGCATTCCAAATATCTTACATCAAATGTCATCTTCTCAGAGTCCTTCTCTAATGACCCTATCTAGTCCTGAGTTACTTTCCATCACATTATCCTGTTTTCTTTTTTTTCATATTTAAGACTAACTACTAACACACTATTTATTTGTTTTTTTATTTGTTGTCTGACTCACTTCCCAACATAGAAGCATTGTAGAGAGGGATCTTGTGTGTCTTGTTCACTCTTCCTCTAGCATTCAGAAATAGTACCATAATAGACATATCTTAAACGTAATTGAATTAATGAAACATCTAGGTTGGGGCTTGAGGTGTTTCTCAAAGGTAACTCAATCCTTGCTACAGTGTTTCTGGACCTTTCTGTATAATTTAAGTAATCTACACTGAAGCTCTGATGTATTTGCCATGGTGACAGAGTATAAATGCTACCACCTAGTCTTTAATTTAAGATTTAAATTTAAATTTATGAATTTAAAGGCAATCAGTGAATATTCCTTTGGTTATCCTATGCTATGAACACTATTCCCAGTCCCACTCACATGATTTTAGTTTTGACTCTGAAATACTTTACAATTTGAGGTTTTTATGTGAACCTTCTTCCTCTTCTCCAAGCTACATTCTTGGTTGCAGAGCTCAGAATTTCACATGGTAACTTTTTCCAGTCAAAGGACCATGTAGTTAATGCATTATCCAGATAAAATGTCTTTTCCCAGGTCATCTATCCATTTTACAATATCTTGGGAGCTAAGTGGGATGAGATAATCAACTGTGGTTGTTGCTCACCCTACTACATTTGCCTAGATTGCCTTTCAAAGTGACCCTTTCCTTTTCCTCAAACCTCCTAATCTCTTACTCTCAGCAGATGACTTTGTTTCATATTTCCTTGAGAAAACAGACACCATCCTTCAGGAACTCTCTCATGTTTTCATCACAAACTCATCTACTTATCTGATCCTCACTCACCCTTTCTTACCTTCCTTCCTACTACCCTTGATGAAGAGCCCTTACTCTTATCTAAGGCCAGCACCCACTTGTACTTTGTACCTATTTCATCTTCTAAAGGATTTTGATTCTGTGAGTATCCCCATATTTAAGGCATGAGTTTCTAATCCTTACAGGGTTATTTCCATCAGCACATAAATAAGCTAATCTATCATTTGTCTTGGGCCAGGGGGAAACTCCAACTTCTTCATTTTCTAGTATCCCTTTATAGCAAAAGTTCTTATAATAATTGTCTATTAGTCATTGTCTCTGCTTTCTCACATTTTCTGCACAGCCCACTTCAATCAGACTTTCTTCCCCAACACTTCACCCCTATTTTCAAGGTCACTAATCACTTTCCGATTGCTAAATCCAGTGGTTATTTCTATGCTTTAATTTTATTTAGTCTTCCCCTGGGATATGTCCCAAATCTTCCTTCTTAAAATACTTTTTTGTTTCTTTTGCTTTTCCCTTGGATTCTGTTACACTATATATCTTGGAAATCCTGAAACATAAGATTTTTGTAATATTGAGGCATTTCTCTCAGAAGAAACCTGTCTGGGAGTGAGGGAATCTGGACAGGGCAGGGAAAGAACCTGAATAAAGAGGTGGTTCCAGGAGAAATGTAGTTTCAGCCCAATCCCTTCAGAGCTTTGGGGCATGCCCTGTAGCACAGAGGCAAAGGGGTTGGGCTGTTATGTCCTGGCATCTGTCATGGTCTAGCAGCTGTCTGGGAGGATGGAGCAGAGGCACAACATTCCAGGTAAAGCACTTCCTTGCAGTTAAGGGAAATTCTTCCAGGAAGGGTGCAGAAGAAAGTCCTCATAGGATAAATTCATGGTAGCTGCGAATGGAGCACTGCTCAGCTGTGGGATGTGGTGTACCAGTTGCTTTAAGTGGCCTATCTTTCCCTTCTACTTCAGCCACTCCTCAGTCACTTCCTCTGCTGGGCTCACATTCTCATCTCTTACAATCCCACATGATGCCTTTTACTTACTGAAGGCTCACAAATTGATTCTGTGTTCTTGATTACTCCAGAAAACCCTAGAATTACTTTTACAACTCCTACCTGACATTGTCATTAAAGATCTAAAAGGCTTCTTAATTTTAACTTGGATAAAACTAAACTCTTGATTCCTTGTCCCTCCTCCAAACCTGCACTTGTCCCAGTTTCCCCATCTCAGGTGCTCAAGTTCCAAGTTTAGGTGTTATTCATGATCTTCTATTTATCTTACATCATACAACATTCTGGCTCTTCATCCAAAGTATATCCCAAACCCATCCACCTCTCTCCAGGTCCACCACCCACTACCTAGCTCAAGCCGTTGCCTCTTGCCCGCACCACTGCAGTATTGCCTCTGCGTTCTCTTTGTGTTTCACTTCTTGTTGCCCCTGCAGATTCTGCTGTACAGATGCCAGGATGATCCTGTTAAAACACATGTCAAATAATGTTACACATATGCTTAAAACCCTACAGTCATTTCTCACTGAACTTAGAGTAAAATCCCAACCCCTTACCCTGGTTTATGAAACCATATGTAATCTGGCCCAAGTATACCTTTCCAACTTCTTTTTTGGCTGAGTGTTCCTCTACCTACAGTACTCAGCCACATCAGCTGCATCTCCTAGCCTCCTCAACCACACCAAGAATGTGCCTCCATTGGGGTCTTTATTTTGACCATTTCTTCTTCCTTATTGTCACTCAGATCTCAGTCTATATATCAACTTCTAAGACAGGTTCTCCTGATCAATCACTTTCTCCTCACTCTTTAAATTGTCTCTAGAACACTTAACACTGTCTGTTATTCTTGTATTAATTTGTTTAGCCATTTGTAGTCATTGGATGGTTACTTTCTTACTGTGTAAGTGCCTTGAGGGCAAAGATGTTACATGTCTTATGCACGCAATGAATATTGTTTAATGAGTGAATAAATGAATGGCGACCCACCTGCTTTAAGATATATGTATTCACTTAGAATACATATTCTGTGCAGTTTAGACTGCATATTTAAAACTGTTTGCTTATGGATATATTTCTAAGCATCAAAAAAACCCACAAAAAAACAAAAACAAAACCAAAACTGAAACCCACCCTTCTTTACAGTCAAGATTGATTATAATCTGTGATTTCCTTTTGACATATGATGAAATCTAGTTACTATGTACCTTCATATATCTGGGCCAGACCCTTATATTCTGTAAAACACAATGACAAAAATATATCTAACTCATATGTAAGAACTTACCACATAACATGCAAAATGAGCACTGTACGGTATATACCCTCAGAAATACACAGAAAAGCATCAATAGTGTGGGAAATTACAAGCTGTTTCTTGTTTACTTTAAAAATATATGTTACCATCCTTTTTTTTAGGTGATAATTCACCATGAGTCTCACAATTCTGCACATTCTGTAAACAGAGGCACTGACTGGCTTTGTTTTGGACCAATTTTTCCAGTATAATTACATAGCAGACGGCCTTGGAGATTAGAAATAGTATCTTCCTCTGGACTGAAGGGCATGGTTACTGCCTATTATAAAAGATTCAGGGTCCCTAAACTCATTGTTCCTGTTCAGTAACACAGCTTACTTCACATCTAGGTATCTCTTTGTGTTCTTTGCATTTTCAGTGCAAAAATAGTAATATTCTGGACACTGCTATTGCTCTAAGTAATAAACGATCCCTTTTATCTTTCCCAGGGATCTCATGTTTTCTACCAGCATTCATGAAACTGCGGCAGGTTTACTTGTTAGCTTGTAAACTGGGTAAAATCTTGGACCTTTCACAATGCCTGACACATTCTTGCATATCTTGCCAGTCCTCATGGAGATTTTCTTGGGCTCTCAGTACTACTAGACTGCTGTGCGTGTTTCACTGAATTTAGGCAAAAGAATGAAATCTACCTCGTTTTGGGAGAGACTTCAAATAGTCACTTTCATAGGCAAATAATAGATCCCCAAAGATGACCACACCTAATCCCCCGATCCTCTGAATGTGTTAGGTTATATGACAAAGGGGAATTAAGGGTGCAGCTAGAAGTAAGGTGGATAGTCAGCTAACCTGGAGAATGGAAGTTACACTAGATTATCCAGGTGGACCCAGTGTAATTATGAGGGTTTTTAAATGTGGAAGAGTCAGCATTAGTGTGATGTGATTTGAAAAAGACTTAACCAGCCACTACTGACTTTAAAGGTACAAGTGGGGCATATAAGCCAGGGAATGGAGGCCAACTCTGAAAGTTAGGAAAGGCAAGCGAACAGATCATCCCCTGGAGTTTCTAGAAATGAACACCAGCTTGATTTTAGTCAGTGAGACTGTTTCTGATTTCTGATCTCCAGAAATACAAGATAAATTTGTGGTGTTCTAAGCCACAAAATTTGTGGTAATTTTTTATAGCAGTTGTGGGAAACCAATGCAGTTACAGACTCTGGATAAAATAGCTACATGAATGTATTTTAACTTCACATTTACAATAGAAGAAGACCTCCAACATGGTAGTAGATGTATTATACTATTATAAATTAGGATAATGGTAATTCTCAGACAAAAGCACATATGCAAGTGAAAACTTTACCATGAATTCCTAGGATGAGAAATTTCATTTTAATATCAATGTATATTTCTTTGTATTAATTTAAATCATTGTCTTATATCCATAACAAGTACTAGGTGACATTTAAATATAAATGGCTTAAATTTTCTTCTTAATTTTTTTGGTTTTATGTAAATTCATTAGTTTGTTAAAACTTCCAAGATTCCTTTTATTTGGCCTTACTATTAAAATTCTAAAGTATGCAATTGGTAATTAAACCTGAATAGTAAATTATGTTTGGGAGTAAAATAAAAGACTCTTTGTATTTTGGAAAGTACAATTAGATTTTACAAAGAATATTACTATATTTTTGGGAACAATCCTGTCACTGATTTATTGGATTACAACATCAAGGAGGAACTTTTTAACTCCCCTTATGTGGAGTTCTTCCTGGGCCTGACCAATCTGTTCTCTGTAGGACAGATAACTGTAGGGTAGATCTTGTCTACCCTCATTATACCATTTCAATAGTTTCTTTTCTAAATTTTGTGATCATACAGAGTGACATCAAAGTTAAAGGCCCTCCTGAGGCTGTATACATGTAATAGAGTGGTCTTATTGGCCTACATGAGATAGCTCCTTTGAGAATAGTATGTCAGGAGGACCTCAGATCTTTGGCTCTGTTTCTGTTTTCAGTAACTTAGTTCCTTTGCTGAGTGTTTAATAGTTTGATTCTATAGGTCACATAGATACTCTTCTATGTTCGGATACTCTTAAGTTGCAGATACTCTTAAGTTGCTCAAATGATTTATAAATGGATCATCCATTTATAAATTGTGGTTTTACATATCCTTGGGATGGTTTGTAATATAATTTTAATGAACTTAACTGCTCTAATTAAAAATTAAATTGTGTTTTAATTAACATAAAGTGAGCATGAAGCTCAAATGAACTTTATTTATAAACATAATTTTAGGTATAAGTGAAATAATTGTTTAAAATATTTTGAAGTTTTCTTAGGTTACATAGATCTGAGCAAGGGGGCTTAAATTATTTCTTTTTTTCATTTGAAGTTGGATAATACATGAGTCCATTAAACCTCCATATGTTTGCAGTTGACAACACTAAATCTGGGAAACAACCTTTTAGAAGAAGTTCCGGAAGAGATTAAATATCTTACATCTCTGAAGACTCTCCATTTATCTGGAAATAGGATCTGCAGATTTGCACCTGGAGCCTGTGGTAATTTAGTCAACAAGGAGCAACATTATAGCATCAAATTTAATCTCTCATATTTAATAATATGAAACTGAAATGAAAAAGAATTTTGCATGTTTAGTCTTTTTTTTTGTGGGAGGTATTTACATACTACTCTTGAAATATAGGAGGAATGGCCGGGCGCGGTGGCTCACGCCTGTAATCCCAGCACTTTGGGAGGCCGAGATGGGCGGATCATGAGGTCAGGAGATCGAGACCATCCTGGCTAAACCGGTGAAACCCCGTCTCTACTAAAAAATACAAAAATTAGCCGGGTGAGATGATGGGCGCCTGTAGTCCCAGCTACTCGGGAGGCTGAGGCAGGAGAATGGCGGGAACCCGGGAGGCAGAGCTTGCAGTGAGCTGAGATCCGGCCACTGCACTCCAGCCTGGGCGACAGAGCGAGACTCCGTCTCAAAAAAAAAAAAAAAAAAAAAAGAAATATAGGAGGAGACAGCATTTTTTAAAAAAGTATTGTATCATATGTTTATTTACATGTAGACCTAAGAAAATAAGTAAGCATCAGTGTTAATGAATTTTCCTCTTTGTAGAATCAATATAAAGTCAGATCGTGAATCTGGGGACTCTTTTCCCGAGCCAGAGATAATTCTATTGGAAAGTCAAATCAAGTAAAGCTCTACCGTAGCTTTGTTCTTTTCACTTTTTATTCTGTCTTAGATATTAAGTCACACTTTTTGATCAAGATACTAAATTTAAATCAATTTGGGGAAAATTTTAAAGAAAATATATGAGATCCAGTAAGTAGCATTTTTTTCTTTCTTTTTCCCATTAAGTAATAATTTCTCCATTCAAGATGATGCTATTCTTATTTAATATTCCTAGAGTGGGCTTAAGGACAGATGTATGACAAAGCGATCTAGATGGCTTTTATAGCTTTATCAACTAATGCAAGGTACTTCACCACTTTCTGTGTTGGTCCTTAGTAGTAAAACTAGAGAAATATTATAAAATTTATAAATTTCTATGAACTTTTGAGGCACAGGTGCTATATATAATCATTGTAATCTTCACACAGAGTTTATTAACCACATTACCACATGCAGCAATAAATTAGGGGTTATATTTGGCAAATAGCACAAGTAGACTCTAGTACTGTCTTTTTAAAGGTACTTTAAAATCTTAGGTCATATATCTTGGAAAAATATTCTTTTCCAAAATAATAGATGTAACGAACAATTATTGATACTTGAACACATTATATATGCAAAGCCATAGACCAGAATTCAGTTACAAATTTACCTTGGAAGAAAACAGTTTACACTAAAAATGTTAAGGTCATGCAAATCAATAGATAATAATATTTTATGACCTATACTGAGGGGACAAATGTAAGTGCAACCTGATATACATAAACAATATTGAACATACTAATTTATACTAATTAAGGCTCTATAAGGAATTTTCTATCATGTTGCCTTTAAATTTGAGATAAGTTAGGTATATGTATGTCTGTATCTATATCTATATAGATATATTTTATATATGTATGTAAAAATTTTTTGGAGTGCTCTTGAGTGTCTTTAGTGTCTATATTTCTTTTTAAAAATAATTGTTTTTTTAATTGACAGTTAACAATGGTACATACTCATGGAGTACATAGTGATATTTTGATACATATAATATATAGTGATCAGATCAGGATAATTGGCATAGCTCTTATTTCAAACACTTACCATTTCTTTGAGTTGGGAACATTCTTGATTTGGGGTTGTTGAACTTTGAAAATCCCATGTGATTGAGCTAAGTTATGTACTATGTCAGGTCCTGATGATTGAAGGTCAGAAGTAGTTTGATGTCAGGGAGTTTAATGCTGCCCAGCATGGGTCTGAACAACCTTGTTGCATTACATGACCCTGTTTCCCTGACCAGAGCAGATTGATCAGGGCTGGAGTTGTATTCCAAACTAAGCTTGTCATATTTTCTCTTTCTTGGGAATTGTGATAGAGTCTAAAACAGTTTAATTGGTTTGAGATAATTACATGACCTTAGGCAGAGGTTGCAAACTGGTGGCCCATGGGCTGAATCTGGTTCATAAATAAATTGATTCTATTTTGTTGGCCTTTAAAAATCTTTGAATTAGGTGCTCATGTTTTCAAATCAGGAGAGTTCACATAGAAGTCTGGATCTCTGGCTCTTTTTAAAAATCTGTTTTAAAAAAGAAAGATTTAGCAACACTGCAGTTGCATTCCCATATAACAATTGCCAGAGCTGGCTGAATGATGGTGGCCCTGTCTGACATGGCATGGGATTATCATTTTGATTCCTGTGGACAAGCGAGTTTGAAAGCTCTGTCTTCCCTGTCTGTGAACATTCAAATTCAGAAGTTGTAATATGGTTATGAGTACATAGAAAAATAGAGCAAACATGTTCAAAAGAGAGAATGGAGGGAGGAAAGAGAGTGCGAGTAAGATATTATAAATACGAAAATGAGAGAAGCTGTAATGAAGAACTAAACTATATTTTCTGCAGAGATATTCAGACAGTACATTCTTAGGTTCTGGGTGCCTTTTAGCCTCTGATTCCAGTTTGTGATGAGCCTAGTTGCATCCTCATTCCTCAGGCACAGTGATGTGAGTTAGATCTGTAACTTTGCGATAAATCACTCCTTTTTGCTTTAGGTAGTTTAAGAGGGTTTCTGTTACCACCACCAAAAGAGCCTTGGCCAAGGCAATAACCAGAAGGAAAATAAAGGTATGTAGAAAAGTAGAAAGTGACTAAAATGATCTAACAGATGGCTAAAGTGACTAAAATTATTTTTCTAACAGATGGCTTACAAAATTTAATACTGCTTAATCTGAACAACAATCATCTTATGCAGCTTCCTCAAGAAGTCAGCAGGTAATTTTGTTTATAGCAAGACTTGGTTAACAATCACGCCCCTCCTCTATCCCTACCCTGGTCATTTGAAAGCATTATGCCTAGCAACAAGTCCCTGTGGGATTTATACATAGCAAAGAGGGATCTGAAGGACTGAGGCAAGCCACTAATTTTAAGCAGATGATTCTTTAAACACTTTGGAGAAATGAGAAACAGCATGACTTGGTAATCTTTAGTGTAAACATTGGACTTTGAAACATAAAGTTCTAAAGCTGATGGTCTCATTGATTTCCCACCTCTGAGGTTCTTGGAGCTTGGATAGCCACAGAATTGGGCACATTAAATGTTATTTCGCATGTGTATTGTAAACCATTTTGAGTTTGATGGAAAAGGTAATATAAAAACTAAGGATTTAAAACTGCTTTGTCATTTTCATTTTTAAAAACCCCACATTCTATTGTCATTAACCAAAAAAAAAAAAAAAAAAAAAGCTGTTTTTCCTTATCCTGCACATCTGCACAGACAGAATGCCTTTCTGGAGCCAGCTGAGAGCCTTGTCCTTCTGTAGGCAAAACATGCTCTTGGGCTTTTCCTCTGACAGATGGAGAGAGAACTCTGTTCAGGTTTACTTTGGAGACTCCCTTTATTGCCTGTTGAGCAGAAACAGATGTATCACAGAGCAAGAGCATCCAGAGTTTTAAAAGAGAATACAAAACTTTGAACAGTCCTCAACACAGGGCTCTCTGCAGCACCTAACATCTATTCCAATTTACTTGTCTGTACCTCTAGCCAATGCATTAGTTTTTTCCAAATATATTTTTATAAGGAAAGCAATATTTTAAGTCAGAGCAACTAGAAAAGAATTGAATTAATCTAATTTCTATAGAAGATAAATATTTCCAGCAATGAAAATGCCATGCTAATAGTTGTCTGCTTGCTTTTCTATTAATTCAGCTTATCAATTGATTTATATATTGATGATGATATAATTTAAAAAATCCCTTGGGAGATCTCGTGAATGAGGTTCAGGGCATATCTCTGTGCAACTAGATGTATGCCTTTGGGCAAGTAAGTTAACTGCTTTGAACTGCTGCTTTCTCATCTCTAAAGAAAGAATTTTGAATAGATGAACCTCAAAGTTTTTGCAGCTATAACATGTTATGATTTCACAATTTCATACACTTATCTCTGTTTGTAATACAAATTACAATATTCAAGGAATCATGTAAATCTAAGGGAGTATGTTACAACGATGAAAGAATGCTTTCACTGAAAAAAGTAGGATTGCAAAGTGTATAGATCTATTCTGTTTTATAGTTAACTTTGGGTTGTCTGTATTCTGGCCGTATCCTAGATATTGACTAATTGATCATCTGTCTAAGCAGAATTCCATTTTCGGAGCCGGGGAAAGTTTCTTCACCTTTCTATATCTGAACATCTTCATCTGCAAAATGAGGATGATGATAGTGTTTTCTTCATTGGACTGTTTTGATGGTTAAGCGAATTCATACAATATATTTAGGGTTGAGCCTGGGACATAAAAGGTATTAGGGTTGAGTAAGTGCTCAATGGATGTTAGCTTTTCTTATTATTGGTTATTATTTTTATTCTAGCTTCTTTCCATTTCCTTTGTTCACTCATTTCCAGAGACAAAAGAATGACTTCTTAGTGGATTTGGGTGAAGCATTGAGCACGTGTAGTTTGACATTCTCCTCTTTTCCTGCCATGAAGTAAGCAGCAGCCTCAGCAGGAAAGGCTGTGAAGGGGTGGAATATTTAATACAGAGGAGGACTAGCAGGGACTCAGAGTGATCATGTCAGCTCTGTGCTGATGTTTAATTTCCTTCTCTCTAAATCCTATATCTTATTTCTCAATTTATTTAGAACTTAGGAGAGGGAAAAGGGAGTTTTGATTTTTGACTTGTTTAAACTACAGTTCATGGACTTGGAGTCAAGTTTGGGCAGGTAAGAGTTTTACTCCTAAACAATTCTGTCATGGCCAGCACTGCACAAGCACAGGAGGAGGACAGCATGGGCATCCTGGTGACAGAATGAGTTTGGAAGACAGCGAGAGAGAGAGAGCAAGGGACTAAGTCGGCAGGCTCAGTTCTTTCTCCAAATTTGTCCATCAGTGAAGTTGTTCTTCAATCTCCTGGGGAAGACAGATGTCTGGGAGAAGCTGCAAGTGTATCTCCTGTAGATGCTCTTTGGAAAAGTAGAACATCTCCCTGCTTTGTGGAAATAGAAACAATGGCAGATGTTTGTTTCTCTCCCTCCTCTTTACTCACACAAATGAATGATGGACAAATGAACAATAGGATGAGCTCATTTTATTGCCTTGAAATAACAAAAAAGATGAAAAGCCAACTCCCATGATATAGTAAATCAGATATAATAAAAATAATGATTATAAAAATGATTAATGAGGAAAATTCCCCCTTTCCCCACAGGACCTGCTCCACACATTTTCACTCCATTTCGGTGCTGAGTTGTCCTTCTTTGACCCTTTATACTGCAAAGAACTTCACTTCCTGTTTTCCTGAGAAATTTGAGCTCCCTCAATTCCCTTCTTTCCAGCCTCTTTCTCTCCATTGTTCTATTTCTTTCCTCTCTCTCTTGCTTCTTTATTATCTCTCTCTAAAGTGTCCTGTGTCTATTGCTTTTGCTTCCTGTGTAACACATTGTAAATTCTCTTCTGTCTTCTCCATTCTTTTTTTAAAATTATTATTATACTTTAAGTTCTAGGGTACATGTGCACAATGTGCAGGTTTGTTACATATGTATACATGTGCCATGTTAGTATGCTGCACCCATTAACTCGTCATTTACATTAGGTATATCTCCTAATGCTATTCCTCTCCCCTCTCCCCACCCCACGACAGGCCGTGGTGTGTGATGTTCCCCTTCCTATATCCAAGTGTTCTCATTGTTCAGTTCCCACCTATGAGTGAGAACATGCAGTGTTTGGTTTTCTGTTCTTGCAATAGTTTGCGGAGAATGATGGTTTCCAGCTGCATCCATGTCCCTACAAAAGACATGAACTCATCCTTTTTATGGCTGCATAGTATTCCATGGTGTATATGTGCCACATTTTCTTAATGCAGTCTGTCATTGATGGACATTTGGGTTAGTTCCAAGTCTTTGCTATTGTGAATAGTGCTGCAATAAACATACATGTGCATGTGTCTTTATAGCAGCATGATTTATAATCCTTTGGGTATATACCCAGTAATGGGATGGCTGGGTCAAATGGTATTTCTAGTTCTAGATCCTTGAGGAATTGCCACACTGTCTTCCACAATGGCTGAACTAGTTTACAGTCCCACCAACACTGTAAAAGTTTTCCTATTTCTCCACATCCTCTCCAGCACCTGTTGTTTCCTGACTTTTTAATGATCGCCATGCTAACTGGTGTGAGATGGTGTCTCATTGTGGTTTTGATTTGCATTTCTCTGATGGCGAGTGATGATGAGCTTTTTTTCATGTGTCTGTTGGCTGCATAAATATCTTCTTTTGAGAAGTGTCTGTTCATATCCTTCGCCCACTTTTTGGTGGGGTTGTTTTTTTCTTGTAAATTTGTCTGAGTTCTTTGTAGGTTCTGGATATTAGCCCTTTGTCAGATGAGTAGATTGCAAAAATTTTCTCCCATTCTGTAGGTTGCCTGTTCACTCTGATGGTAGTTTCTTTTGCTGTGCAGAAGCTCTTTAGTTTAATTAGATCCCATTTGTCAATTTTGGCTTTTGCTGCCGTTGCTTTTGGTGTTTTAGACATGAAGTCCTTGCCCATGCCTATGTCAATGGTATTGCCTAGGTTTTCTTCTAGGGTTTTTATGGTTTTAAGTCTAACATTTAAGTCTCTAATCCATCTTGAATTAATTTTTGTATAAGGTGTAAGGAAGCGATCCAGTTTCAGCTTTTTACATATGGCTAGCCAGTTTTCCCAGTACCATTTATTAAACAGGGAATCCTTTCCCCATTTCTTGTTTTTGTCAAGTTTGTCAAAGATCAGATGGTTGTAGATGTGTGGTATTATTTCTGAGGGCTCTGTTCTGTTCCATTGGTTTATATCTCTGTTTTGGTGCCATCTCCATTAAGCTACCAACGACTTTCTTCACAGAATTGGAAAAAACTACTTTAAAGTTCATATGGAACCAAAAAAGAGCCCACATTGCCAAGACAATCCTAAGCCAAAAGAACAAAGCTGGAGGCATCATGCTACCTGACTTCAAACTATACTACAAGGCTACAGTAACCAAAACTGTCTTCTCCAACCTACCGTAGATCATTTTCAAAAGTCGTTACTGTCCTTTACATAGTCAAATATAATGACCTTTTTTTTCTGCTGAATAAAAATTACATAAAACTATTCAATGCATTTTGGCAAATGTACACACACCAATAACATGTAAAACATTTTCTTCAGCCCAGAAATTTCCTCATGCACCCTTCCAGTGAATTCTTACCTCTCATAAGCAATCAATATTCTGATTTCTGTCTTCTTTATAAATTAGTTTTACCATTCCTAGAACTAAATAAATGGAATCATATAGTATATACGTTTTTGTGTCTGTCTTCTTTTGCTTAGCATATTTTTTGAGACTCACATAACTGTTGCATTTATTAATAGTTCATTGGTTTTTTTTTGTTGTTGTTTATTTATTTTTTTGAGACAGAGTCTGGCCCTACTCACCCAGGATGGAGTGCAATGAAGCGATCTCAGCTCACTGCAATCTCTGCCTCCTAGGTTCAAGTGATTCTCCTGCCTCAGCCTCCCGAGTAGCTGGTATTACAGGTGCCTGCCACCACACCCAGCTAATTTTTGTATTTTTAGTAGTGATGGGGTTTCACCATATCAGCTCGGCTGGTCTCGAACTCCTGCCCTCAAGTGATCTGCCTGCCTCGGCCTCCCAGTGTTGGGATTACAAGCATGAGCCACCATGCCTGGTAGTTTTTGTTTATTCTGAGTAGCATTTCATTGCCGGAATAGGCCCTAAATTATTCGTCTTTTCTCCTATTGATGTATACTTGGGTTTTTTCCAGTTTAGGGCTATTATGAATTAAGTTACAATAAACATTATTGTACACATCTTTTTGTAAACATGTTTAATTTCATTTTCGTTTAAATTTCTAGGAGTAAAATGGAAATTTATTTCTCATAGTTCTGGAAGTTGGGAAGTGAAGATCAAGGTGCTGGCAGATGTGATGTCTGGTGATGGTGTACTTCCTGGTTCATAGAGTGCCACCTTTCTCACTGTGTCCTCACATGGTAGAAGGGACAAGGAGTTCTCTGGGGCCTTTTTTGAGGACATTAATTACATTTATGAGGTTTACCCCCTCATCATGACCTAATCATCTCCCAAAGGCCCCGTCTCGTAATACCATCACAGTGGAGATTATATTTTAACATATGAATTTTGAAGAGACACAAATATTCAGACCATAGCACTATCATTTCTCTAATACCATACGATCTTGATTGCTGCAGCTGCATTGTAAGTTTTGAAATAAGGTAATGTGAGTCTTTTGATTTTATTCTTTATAATAGTTTGGCTATTCTAAGCCCTTTGAATTTCCATATACATTTTAAAATTGATTTGTCTTTTTTTTTTTTTTTTTAACGTGGGGTCTCACTATGTTTCCCAGGCTGGTCTTAAACTCCTGGGCTCAAGCAATCCTTCCACCTTCACCTCCCAAAGTTATGGGTTTACAGCCATGAGCCACAGCACCCAGCCCGAGTCAAGTCTTACACAAAAAAAGCTGTCAAAATTTTTATTTGGATCTATTATTGAATCTATAGATCAATATTAAAAAGTTGATATCTTAGCAATATTTTTCTTTTCTATTCCTGAATATAATGTATCTCTACTTTCATTTAGAGCCCCTTTACATTCTCTCAGTCATGATTTATAGTTTTCAGTGTAGAGGTCCCTCATGTCTTTTGTTATATGTACTCTTAACTATTTCATGAAGGGTTTTTTATACATTACTATAAATGGAAATCTTAAACTTTTATTTTCTAATTGTTTGTGGCTACAATATGGAGATACAATAGATTTTTAAAATATTGACTTGGTAGTTTGTGACTCTGTGTTAGTTCTACTAGTTTTGTTTGTTAGTTTGGATTATCACTCTTTAACATTTAAACTTTTGACCATCTCTTCAATTTTGAAATTTTCTTCTCTCACACCTTCAGAGATTCCTTGCTAATCTGGTTCTTCTTCTACTTCTCTGGTCATAACTTTGCTGGGTGCCTTTAATTTTTAATGGTCAGTTGTTTATATTTCTCAAGAATCTTTCTATTGGCTTCCTCTCTTTTCTCTCTGCCCATTTTCTTTTGTTTTTCCTGTCAGTCCCATGTATTCATATGGCTTCTACTGTGTATCGAGAAATCTATAGAATCCTCAGAATTCCCTTTGCTAGCACTGATGACTTCCTAACCTCCAGTCTCCCATTTTCAACTGCCTAAAAATTTAGTTCCCTCATTCTTACATTACTTCAATCTTAACACACTTCAACCTTGAGATCATTACATGTTTTCACTCTTAGCTTTTCAAACAGACACACCTGCATTAGAATTTTGACATTGTTACCTACCAGATAGGTAACTTGGGAAATTTATTTACTGCCTCTAAGAATGCTTTATTTTCCTCACTTTTAAAATAAGAGTAGTAATTCCAACCTCAGAGTTTTGTTGATGATTAAATTTAATGCACAGGCATGTAGTTGTGCTTAGTAATGTTAATTGCCTTCTGCTTCCTTATTCATAATATTTTTTCTTAGCTTACTATTCTCTCTTATTGCCCTATTTTATAAGTTCTTTTATTCAGGGCCAAATTCAAAATGTCAATTCTTTAGAAAAACTTGCAATATGCTTCAGGAACCATATCTGCAATTACAGAATCAAATTTCCTTAACCTTTTTCTCCTTAGCCAATGGTATTTGCTGTTCTCAGTTTATGGCTCTATTTAATATCTCCTTCTAAACCATGACATCCAAAAGGGCAGAATTTGTGGCTGATTCATCTTTGAACTTCCACAGCAATTGAGCAGTACTCATATCTATTTGGTACTAGGTATATTTATGTCTACGTATGCTTATGCCTGTACCTGTATCGATCTGTATACATAGGTGTGTCCATGTTCTCCTTGTCCTCTAGCTTTCTCTTGGATATGAGAAATGTATATGTATAAATGAAGGAAATAGAATTTTCTTTTTCTTAAATCTGGGTTTTGATTACCTAACATACTTTTAACATAAGCCATCTGATTACAAAAGGTCTTTAAAAATGAAATTTCAGCAAAAACTTTTTATACTTATGATTCACAATAGTTGTAAACACTTGACTGAAGAAAGCTCAGATGAGCTACAAAAAATAAACTTACACATGGCTTCTGCTAAGTTGGGCCTATATAGTGGACTCTGTTATTCTTGTGAGTTTCATTCATATACTTTGGTGTTTTTTTTTTAGATTAAAAAGTCTTACTTACATGAGTATAAATTATAACCAACTAGTCAGCATTCCTAGAGAACTTTGTTTTCTTAAGAATCTTGTTGAACTTCAACTTAACTACAATCAGCTGATATGCATACCTGAAGAGATTAAGTTCTTGAAGAAGCTTCAGAAATTTTTGCTAGCCAGAAACAACATTGGAGTTTTGCCAGAGGTGAGCAAAACGTGGAGCCACACCACTTTGTTGTTGGAGAAGAACTCAACATGATGGGAGGTGGTTATAGATTAGATTTGGGTATCTGAGTATAAGCCACCACTTGCTTTCCCTCAGATTAAATGTAGTCAGTTCCCAAATCCCTATGACAGAGGAAGGCTATAATTTGAATTATCCCACATAGCTAGGGCTGCCAGATTTAGTAAATACAAATATAGAATGCTCACTGAAATTTGAATTCCAGACAAGCAATGATTAAATTTTTTTGCTATAAGTATGTTGCAAATATTTCATGGAATAGACTAAAAAACATATTTATTGTTTGTCTGGTATTTCTTTTCTTTTTTTTTTTTGAGACAGAGTCTCGTTCTGTTGCCTAGGCTAGAGTGCAGTGGTACGATCTCGGCTCATTGCAACCTCCACATCCCAGGTTCAAGTGATTCTCCTGCCTCAGCCTCCTGAGTAGCTGGGATTACAGGAAGACACCACCACGCCCAGCTAATTTTTGTAATTTAATAGAGACAGGTCTTCACCATGTTGGTCAGGCTGGTCTCAAACTCCTGACCTCGTGATCTGCCCACCTCGGCATCCCAAAGTGCTGGGATTATAGGCGTGAGCCACCGTGCCAAGCCTTGATATTTCAATTTAAGTGAGCATTATATATTTTATCTGGTAACCATGTATACAGAACAAAATACAAGTTCATTTTGGCTTTGGAATGTGTACTGGCTCTCCTCCTTTTCTCCTTCATATTCACTTTCTGTCCTGCCTTCTGCTTGGGAGACTGACCTGTGTGGGCAGCAGTGAACTCCTTTGTCTTCTGGTTTCCTCTTGGATATGGCAGATGAGAGGCACTAGCAGGAAGTGACAGGGCAGGAGGATAGCGAGTAGTTGATGGTATTCAACTACTTGAATTGTGGGTTGACTGTGTGCCTTTCTGGAAGGCCACAACTAATGAACTAATAACATACTTACATGGGTAGATAGATAGATAGACAGATAACTGGATAGATAACAGGGGATTTATTAGGGGAATTGGCACACATAATTATGGAGACTGAGAAGTCCTACAGCAGGCTATCTGCAAGCTGAAGACCCTGGAGTGCCGGTAGTGTGACTGAGTCCAACTCTGAAAGCCTCAGAACCAGGGAAGCCAACTGTGTAATTCTCAGTTGGAGGTCAAAGGCCTGATTACCGGAGGTGGTGGCTGGAGGGGAAGGGTACTGGTATAAATCTTAGAGTCTAAAGGCTGGAGAGCCCAGAGTTCTGAGGTCCAAGGGCAGAAGAAGAAGTGTCCCAGCTCCAGAAGAGAGAGGAAATCACTTTTTTTCATCGAAGTCACTAACTGACAGGATGGTGCCCAGCAATACTGAAGATATATCTTTCCTACTCCTTCTACTGACTCACACACCCATCTCTTCTAGAAACAAGCTCACACAGACACACCCAAAATAAAGCTTTACCAGCATTCTAGGTATTCCTTAATCCAGCCAAGTTGGCACCTAAAATTAACCATCACACTAGACTTCTTGTAGTTCTATCCCAAACAACTGTTTACTCTTAATGGAACATCATTTGTTCCAAAGAACTCAAAGAATCTCAGCTTAAACTTCACTTTTTCCAGGAAGCCTTTCCTGACCTCCTAATACCAAATTTTCCACATGTCACTGTTTCCTTAACCCTTCGTAACACTTCTCATTCTCATAGCACAACTTTGCCCTTGCCTATTTGTGAGTTTTTAAACCTTCATTGAATACTCGTGAGGGGTATACACATGCAAAGATTAGAACAAGGCAGCAACAAATATCAACAGCAATAATAGTGGCAGTCATGGCAGCAAAAATGAACAAATGAAAATGAAAGAGTCGACAGCAATGGAAGTAATGCTATGAAGTGTTTTCAAGTAGGGTGGGAAACCCTTATATCATAACATGAGATACTGAAGGAACACATTGGAGTCTGAAAATCTCTGCAGCTAATACAATACAAAGGAGAGTATCATGGCAATGGAAGATTATGTAGGACTTAAGAAGAGAACTCCCTTCAAGGATTTGCTGCCTAGCTGTAGGGAAGGGGATTGCAGACAGCCTCTAGCTGTTAGCTCTTTCAGGGTCTGCCTTAGCTTCAGAGAGCCTCTTTTCTTGCCCAAGGTCATGCTCTTCCTAAAGCATTCTGCATCTTGTGACCTAACAAGGGAGGGATATAAAGGCTTGGCCATTTCTGCCTGATAGAGAAGAATTTGGATGGGCAACAGCCCTCTGGAGCTCCCCACCCACCTAAACAAGATTCTATTATGTCTGAATCCCACCTCAACTTCCCCATCTGCTCAGTCCTGCTTCCTGACCCTGCCTTTTACAGGGGTGATCCCTAATAAACATTTAGCACCCCAAATTCCATCTCAGCATCTGCTTCCAGAGAATGAAACCTGAGATAACATGTGACAAAACTGAAGAGGAAGAGTACTGGCATGACTAAAGAGGCATATCGTCTCCCTAGGGAGAGGTATGATCATCAATATATGAGTGACGTTTTAGAAATATCACTATAAGTGGTTGGGACTGTTTAGTAAGTCATACCTCTATTTTTCAATTTTTAAGTTTTTTTTTTTTTTAATGTTTCCACTTAAAAAGAAATAATACTTATCCTTTGCTTGCTAGTAGAAACACCAGAACCCAGATGCATTATAACAACCGTGTGGTTACTATGGTAATGAGCAGTCACATTTGGCATGTAGTAGAGGCGGTAACAGATCTTCTTTCTTTTATAAGGAAAGGGTTGTGTTAGCACAGGGCTAAGTAAAAGGTAGATGCTTAATAAATCCTGGTGGAATTTTTAATAGAGACAATACTCTAGGATTACATCTGTTTTCTGTTTCTCAACGTCTTTCTATTTTTAATAATTGACAATGTCTACTGAGTGCTCACCACATAGTAGGCCTTTAGTAAGCACTTTCAGATTCGTAACTCATTTAATTAATTCAACAACCATATGACTTAAGGGCTTCTATTAGCATTTTCATTTTACAAATGAAGAAATTGAAGTACAAAGAAATTAAGAAATTTGCCCATAGTTATAGTACCTGCCAGAGGTGAGATTTGAATCTAGAAGTAGTGTAACTCACAGTGGCTATGTTACGTTGCCCCAGAGTGGTCAGAGGAAATGAAGAATTCAAAGATATCTGGCAGTCCAGGATATGGGGATCTGCTTGGGAAGATGTACTGAAGAATTGGTCGGTACAGTGATTAGAAAGACGGCTGCCTTCGTCATGTTGGAGCTTTAAAAAAATTTATGATTTTCCTTATGATTTTGAATATTAGATTAAAAAAATCTCTTCTGTTTTCTGACACAGGAACTTTGTGATCTTAAAAAACTAAGAATCCTAGACATAGCTGGAAATATTATTCAGATATTTCCATCAGGAGTAAGTAGAGTCAACTTTCATTATAACTGAAAAATAATGTTGTTTATGCTATTGGGAATAGAAAAAATATGGGCAGACAGTAAAATCTGTAGTAACTGGAAACTTAAATTATACAAATGACTCAAAGATTTGCTTTTAGAATTTCAAAACCTGTTCTCTCTTGTTTCTTTCTTTGTGCTCTGTGCCTGCTGAACTTGTTTGAACTAAGTGAACTCTGATTGCTATCATAAATATTTTAATATATCAGCTATGATTAAATTTTTTGGTTATTACACACTGCTTTTGGACACCTCTGACTTTTTGAAAATATTACTTTCCAGAGCATAAATTTTTATCCCTTGTAATTAATCCAAGGGTGACACTTTTGTTAGTTGTTTTTAGGCCATAAACAATGAAAAATGCACTTTTTTCTCATTTGAAAATGAATTTTGACCTCATTTTATTTCAAATACGGTGAAACCGTTTGTCTTGGCAACTCCTAACTTTTGAGAAAGAAATGTCAGTTTTCCTATTGCATTTTTATATCCAATTGAACATGCTTAAATTCATGGGAATAATGAGAAGTCCATCTATCCAGAAGGTATTCAATGAATAGTTGTTGACCCATTAATTATTTTTCCTGATTTATCCACTCTAAATTGAGGTTTCAGTCTTTTTCTGCCTCCTAGAGCAATATTTTATACTGAAGGTAATTCAAATATAAAAAAATGAGTGTAAAGTCTGTGTTTTAGAAAAAAGTATACAGTTTTTAAATTGTGGCAAAATATACACAACGTAAAGTTTACCATTTTGATCATTTTTACTTGTATAGTCCACAGTACTAAGTACTTTCACATTGTTGCACAACCATTGGCATCATCCATCTCTAGAACCTGTTCATCTTCTCCAACTGAAACTCTGTATCCATTCAACTCTAACTCGCCAGTCCCTTTGTACACCTATTTTAGAAGTTCCTATAAATACTTTGAAATACGATATTTCCCCCCTCCATGGCAACCACAAATCTACTCTATGTCTCTGAATTTGACTACTCTGGGTACCTAGAGTACCTAGAGTAAGTGGAACCAGATATTTGTCCTTTTACCACTGACTTATTTCACTTAGTAAAATATGACTAACATTAATTTATCTTATAGAATGTGTCAGAGTTTCCTTCCTTTTTAAGGCTGAATAATATTCAGTTGTATGTATATACGACATTTTGTCTATCCACAGGTATCTGCCCACCTGTGGGACCTTGGGCTGTTTTCTCATTTTGGCTCTTGCTGCTATGAACATGGGTATACAAATATTTGTTCTTTATCTGCTTTCAGATCCTCTGGGAATATACTTAGATGAAATTGTTGAATCATATGATAATTCTATGTTTAATTTTTTAAGGAATCACCACAGTGTTTCAAAAAATGTGTAGATTTGAATGTTTAGTAAAAATTGGCTATTGTTAATATTGACCCTGAAAATGCGACATGGTTTTATTTACCCTCTGTGTCTTAATTTAACTCTCTGTGTCCTGTGACGCCTCCCTGACTTCCAAAGCAGCCTTCTGGTGCCACTTTTTCTATGGTATCCCTGGTGCCACTGCTACTTCTATGGTACCTTCTGTTGCCACTTTTTCTATGGTGTTTCTATGGTATGCTTGAGCAACATAATGGAGTAATTCATTTCAAGTCTTTCTCGCTTTTGGATGGTAAGCTTCCAGAGAAAGAATACTCTTTTTTTCCTCTATACCTGCAGTGTCTTGAATTTTAACTCAATACATATTTGTTAAATGAACAAATCTAACTAACGTTCTTAAACTTCATTTATTTTTCACCTTAGTAATCTGTTAATTGACTGTTTCTTCTATGAAGTGATTCTGTACTTAACAATTTTGATAAAACATAATTACTTAGATCTCAATAATTTAGAGTAATTTTGACAGATCTGAGTTGGTTTCATCTATGTAGTACCTATTTCAGAAATTTCTATAAACACTCTAACGTAAGATGATCTGCAAACTCATCTGAGCTTTGGTCCAACCATTTCAAATTATTTTGGTTCAACTGATTCAAAATCAAAGTTTCCCACATTAAAAATATGGCACAAGTGGTGGACCTAGAGGATAAATGACTGACTCTAGGTCACACTATGATTATCAGTGAAAGAGAGTAAGTTTCAAAGTAATGGTAGAGAACATTCAAAACAAGCCATACTTTTTGAGAAACAGAGTAGTGTAGAAGTGAATAACATAGACTTTGGAGTCATATACACATGAGTTTAAACCACTAATTTCCTATTTTCTAAATTTGTGATCTCAAACAATTTGCTTAATTTCTAAGAGTTGCTGTTTCTTCATCTATATAATGACAATATTAAAACCACTAACCTCATAAGGTTGTTATGTCAAGCAGTGACTATGAAGCATTTTGTGCATAGTTGGTTTCCAGGAATGGAAACTATTATATGTTGTGTATAAAATATATACCAATAGTGAAATACTAATAAGTAATATATAATTATAGCAATCATATGCTCTCTACTGGTGATAATAAGAAGCATTAACCTTGTGAAGTACATTTTTAAAAACATTTTTAAACTATGAGAATATTCAAACATACATAAAAACAGAAAAGCAAAATAAAGCTCTGCATACCCGTTACTTTTAAGTGTATTCTTAACTCAAAGATTTAAAACCGCATTGTGCATAAGTGCCTTTGAGTAGTTTATTTTGCTGCTTTATAACTACTTTTTAAAATAAGTATTTATTTAAGAGTGTTTTGCTATTTTATGATTTAAATAAATTTGGTGTACAATTTAGAAAATGCAATTTTTTTAGAACAGTTTTTTTTTCTTTGAAATTCACATGGCATTTGAACATTTGAAACTATTTTCTTTCTTTTGAAATGAATTTATTTATACACAAAAGTGAGTCATTTAAAGAAAACATTAAGTAAATGGTGGCACAGGCAGCATGCAGCCCATCATGGTGCTATTTTGTAGCTATGGTGAAAATCATGAAAGAGGTGAATGACTGATGTTTGGAAAACTCTGCTAGAACATTATTCTGGGTGGTTGGACTGCCTGAGGGAGAGGTCAGGGTCTGCCTGAATTGGGCATTCTTGGTGGGGGAAGCAGCATGTACGGATTAGTGTGAACGTGTTAGGAAGGATGGGAAGCTCGTATGATAGTGGTGCAGGGTACTGGGGTGATACAGAGGCCTTCCTCCGAGGTCAGGCTATGGACTTTGACTCCCAGGGGGAGAATCCAGGGGCGGATGCGTTGCAGGGAAGTGACAGCAGGCCAGTGTTTATCAGAAGGTTGGAACCACTGCTAGTAGAGATAGTGCTGTCGTCCGGTGGGCAGGGCCCCAGGCCTCCCATCGTGAACTCTTTCCATTCATCCCCAGCTTAGGTGCAGAGCCACGGATCCTAATTTTCACCAGGACTTTTGTATAAGAATATACATTAAATGGAAATTTACAGTAAAAAATGGGACTATTATAAATATTTTGTTCATATGTGTTAGATTAAAAGAGTTTCTGTGTTATTTAGATATTAAGAAAAAATCTGGCATGATCACATAGTGAATGAATTGTTTCAGAAATGGCCAGGTATGGTGACTCACGCTGCAATCCCAGCACTTTGGGAGGCTGTTGCAGGCGGATTGCTTTTGATTCCAGGAGTTCCGGATCAGCCTGGACAACATGGTGAAACCCCTATCTCTACAAAACAAACAAACCACCAAAAAAATTAGCTGAGTGTAGTGGCACACCCTGTGGTCCCAGTTCCTTGAGGTGAAAGTATCACTCAAGCCTGGGAGGTTGAGGTTGCAGGAAGCTGAGATGGTACTCCAGGCTGGGCAACACAGTGAGACCCTGTCTTAAAAAAAAAAAAAAGAAATGTCTTGGTTCTGTTATGAACATGTAGTCAGATCTGCTACAGAGAGACTTTAGTTTCTTTCCTTATCTCTTTTTTCCTTTCCTTTATTTTAACTTAAAAAAAAATTAAAACTTAAGAATTTTAGAAGTTGTACAACTTCTGCATTCTTCTTAAAATGTCAAGCAAAATAATAGTATGGAATCAAAAGTTTTGGCTGGGCGTGGTGGCTTACGCCTGTAATCACAGCACTTTGGGAGGCAAGGCAGGTGGATCACCAGGTCAGCAGATCGAGACCATCCTGGCTAACACGGTGAAACCCTCACTCTACTAAAAGTACAAAAAAATCAGCAGGGCTTGGGCGGGTGCCTGTAGTCCCAGCTACCCAGGAGGCTGAGGCAGGAGAGTGACGGGAACCCGGGAGGCAGAGCTTGCAGTGAGCCCAGATAGCGCCACTGCACTCCAGCCTGGGCGACAGAGTGAGACTCCGTCTCAAAGAAAAGAAAGCTTCCATTCCAGGACCTCTTCATGTGTGTTTTTAGAAAAGTCTGTTAAAACAGTTTTTTTTCACACGATACTATGTCTGGATTGGTTTTATTATATTTAATTGCCCAGTATGATTTTTCTTTTAAAAAAGTACCATCTGGTCAGGCGCAGTGGCTTACGCCTGTAATCCAAGCACTCTGAGAGGCCGAGGCAGGCTATCACCTCAGGTCGGGAGTTTACAACCAGCCTAACCAACATGGAGAAACTCCGCCTCTACTAAAAATACAAAACTAGCTGGGCGTGGTGGCGCATGCCTGTAATCTCAGTTACTCAGGAGACTGAGGCAAGAGAATCGCTTGAACCCAGAACGCAGAGGTTGCAGTGAGCCAAGATCATGGTGCCATTGCACTCCAACTTGGGCAACAAAAGCGAAACTCCATCTCAAAAAAAAAAAAAAAAAAAAAAAAAGGACTATCCAAGTGTTCTCCATAAGGCGTTAAAATATATCAATAGCAGAAAGATCAGCAAGAGAAAGCAAAACTCTGGGGGCTATTTTGATCTGATCTATCATTGCACAATTTTAGAACATTCTCAGTTTTCTCATATATAATTTTTTGATACCTAATTCCTGTCAGAGACATACCAAATTATTTATTGTGTTAGTTTGCAAGTGTCCTCAGCTTCTTGAATGAATGGGTATTAAGATTTAAGATGTTGTCTTCATTTATCCTTTTGTAAGTAGCATTTTTCTGGTAATTCATTCATTGTAGAAAATAAGTAAATAAATATAGGAAGAGTAAAATGTAAGGTGTCTTTAAGCTTACCTTCCAGAGATAACACTTTATTGTTTTCTTCAAGAATCTCATTTTTATATTCTCATTTAAAAAACCTTCAATGTATGCTGCATAAAGAAATACATGTCTTACTTTGTCATTTTCACTTAACGTTATATATTAAGCACTTTCCTTAAATGAATATTCTTCAATATGTGATTTTTAATCATTGGGTATTCGTCTACCTTTTCTTTATCATGTTTACTTTTTCTGACATTTTTATTTATTGCTGGAATTAGAATTGGATTTTGAATGAACAAGCCTTTGAGAGCAAGGATGATCTGAAATAAAATGTCTTTATTTGTATCTGTCTTTGAGAGAATAACATATCTGAAGTATGGCCTTTAGTGGACACTGGGCAATCTATGGCAACACTGTCAGTTGTTCAGTTAGTGCAGGAAACAGTGATACTTGTTTTATTGGTTTCCTGAGGCTGCTATAGCAAAATATCACAACCTGGGGCTTAAAGGACATGTCTTTGTTTTCTCTTCTTAGAAGGATACCAGTCCTTGGATTGTGGCCCACTCTAAACCAGTATGACCTCACTTTAACTAGTTACATCTACAAAGACTGTTTCCACATAAAGTCACATTCTGAGGTTCAAGGTGGATATGAATCTTGGAGGACACTATTTAACCCATTATACTTTGATGGAACATTGAGTTTATTACTCTTATTTAGAATCTGCAAGGGCAATTGGTATAAACCTCCTTGATGATGTTTATATGACATTCCAATTCCATAAACAATTCCTGAGTACCTTCTCTGTAGCCAAGCTCTCTTCTAATCTGGGGAAGCAAGTGAAGAAATATGAATGTTGCTATATAGAAACTTTGGAATTTGTGTTTGAAGAAATCTCTAAACATTGAAGTGGAACCTGGAGATATCAGAAGAACAAGATAAATATGTGATTTTTAATGATGGACAGAAATTTAAAATTAGAAAAATCAAAGAAACTGGCATGAATTAGCTTGAACAAAGATGCAAGTCAGGTAGGTGGTAATTTCATTGTTGAGTTCAAAATACTAAGGGGAAAGTGACCTGTTGCCTTCGTAACTTTTGATGATAGGGAAAGAAAAAGCATTATTATTTGCTGCTGAAGTTTTGGATAGGCTATCATCGTGGGATTTCTGGGAAGAAAGGATTACTAATATCTTTCTTTAGGTCAGAAAACTCAGTCTCTGAAGTAGTTGTGATTCAGTCTTTTCAACAGAAAACAAAGTAAATTATTGAAATTTTATGGTTCCTTTGAAACGGTTTTTTATTTAATCTTTTAGTCACAGGTGTTCTTTCTCTAGCTCCTCTTTCCCTCAGGAGCCCAGTTATTTTTCAAACTGCAATCATTTGAAGAAAAAGATGACCTGACAAAAGTGAGAAAAAGTTTTAATGATCATCACCAGGGAACATCATGAGGTTTGTGTTTGATGTGAAGTTTATAACAAAATATCATGTATAAAACATTGCAGACCAAATAGAAAACTTCACATTTCAATAAGCTCTTAGTTAGAATCCTCCATTAGCAATCTATCTAACAACCTGTACTATTATGACTACTTTTCAAATTCACAAATAGTGTTCAGAGTTATCTTTCTGGATGAATACTTTGCCATTATCTAAAAATTTGCAAGTTATAAAATCTGTTTATTATTGAATATTTCCTTGAAGAAGAGAGATTTGGTATCATTATTCCTGTTTGGAGCTGAGGACATTGAGGCTCCAGAGTAGTTTGTCTGCAGCAGCGACCCTCAAACTTGAATGTGCATCAGAATCCCCTGGATGCCTTCTTAAAACCCAGAAGGCTAGGCCCTCCTTCTAGGATTTCTGAGTCAGTAGGTTGGGGATCCCACGGGTTTGCATTTCTATTATGTTCTTGGGTAATGCTGATGCTGTAAGTCCAGCAACTACACTTGGAAAACCATTGGCCTGAATGATGGAACAGTGGCAGAGCTTGAACTTGCACTCAAGACTTTTGGCTACACTCTCAGGACTCCTCCTGCCTCTGAGGAATCCATTCTTGTCTCAGGTTGGAGCAATCTCTGTCATGCTATACAAATAAGGCATTTCTTTGAGCTCACTGGGAGTTTGGGTTCTGAGAATTTCACTGTGTCCTTGACTAAAACGATACTCAAGGAACATTCTTTGGACAATAGAATTCTTGTACACTCTGAAAAATATTTCACATAGATACTAGGATTTTGGTATGTGAACACAAGGAATGCCTATATAGTTGGAGGCTGAGTTTTATATGTTGTTTAATTCAGTTAGCCTTACTTCTTTTTAGCCACACTGTGGATGTACTTGGTGCGTATATGCCACTGACAAAACTTCTTAAACATTTATTCATCAGCCAATCTAAAATTGGAGAGATTTTTTAGCATGTGAATTTAACACTAAATTTTATTTTGGAGAAATTTGGGGAAGGCCAAATCTTTATCATGTTACTTTCATTTCTGAGTTTTGCCTTTTTAAAGTTCACCCTTTGCATTGGGTGATTGTAGTTTGGAAGTGAAACTCAAGTGTAGCTAAAACATTTACAAGGATACAGATAAATGTGGCAGCTTACAAGAAAGTGCTTTGCTAAGAGTAGACACTTAAGAAATGTGCTTAAAAAGATGTAAATTATACCCAATGCTACATTTTCCACATGCACTACTTTCTTTCAGTTTCAAATTCATGATATTAACATTCATGTGAATCTGTAGCTTCCATAAACATATTCTGTGTCAGAGTTAAGAATCTTGCCCGAGCGCGGTGGCTCATGCCTGTAATCCCAGCACTTTGGGAGGCCGAGACGGGCGGATCACGAGGTCAGGAGATCGAGACCATCCTGGCGAACACGGCGAAACCCCGTCTCTACTAAAAAATACAAAAAAAAAAAAAAACTAGCCAGGCGAGGTGGCGGGCGCCTGTAGTCCCAGCTACTCGGGAGGCTGAGGCAGGAGAATGGCGTGGACCCGGGGGGCGGAGCTTGCAGTGAGCTGAGATCCGGCCACTGCACTCCAGCCCGGGCGACAGAGCCAGACTCCGTCTCAAAAAAAAAAAAAAGAATCTTAAGTATTTGTATATCCCTAAGGTTTGTAGGCACATACTGTTTTTATAAGAAAAAAAAAAAAAAATAAAGCGGGAAAGCCTCATGCAGTGTTGTCATAAGAAAAAGTGTGCTTGGACTATTTATGTGAAATCATAGTTATAGCACCTATTCCATTGCATCAATGCCCCTTTTATCCTTCAAGAATTCTTGAGTTATCATAAATAAAATCTGAGAATCTGAAAGCAATTTCCTCTTTTACAGTATGAGAAACATAGGAGGAAAAAAATGGAAGGAACTTTCCCAGAAATACAAATCATTTGAGTAGTGAGAAGAAGATTTGAATCCATTTTTCCCAAACAAAAATTAAATTTGCCTAGCTTAACAATGTACCCATTCTGTGACCTTGGACAGGTAACTCCATTACTCTATGTCTCACTTTTTTCCTCTGTAAGTTGGGGATATTAATAACACTTGTATCATCACATTGTTAGGAAAGTGTCTCACATAACAGTTGGTGGTCAGTAATGATAGAATGAATGAATAATTAAGTGAGATAATATATATAAATTCATATTAGTGTTTGGCACATGACAGATATTGAATGTTATTTTCTTGTCATTTTAAGGTTTGGTCTGAGATACCTGCCCCTCAATCCACCCCAAATTTAGGGTTGTCTCTGAAAGCTTTCAAAGCCATGAGATCACCTGAATGGTTCTAATTTGCAACTGTTAGTGTAAACAACTGATCTGTACCCAAAGGTGTACAAGGGTGACTGGTTTCAGCAGTACACTCTGCTTCCTATTCCCCATGTTGTCTTTGGCCCTGTTCCAGGTTATTTTCCTCTGCAGATTCCTTTACATTCTGTAGGCTTACCTTCCTTGGGCAACAAAACAGAATCAATAAACTATCTCCCTGAACGGGGTCTCCTTTCCCTGGCTCCTTGCCTTTGATTTTCTGTTTATTTCTGTCTTACCCTTTCCCTCTCCCTTGTGGCTCATTTGGTTTGTTTGCCAGACCAGATTCCTCTGGAAATAGGACCTCTCATTACTGAATTCCCTTTTCCTTAGACACTTCACTTAACTTGTTGCCTACTACTTATCCTGATGTCTCTTCTTTTCTTGGATATTTTTAATTTAAAAGGATTTCTCTTTTTATAGCCAATGATTAATGATTTTGATCCACACCAGTCTAAGCATATCTTTCTATGGTGTCCTTGGTTCCAGACACTTGCCTGATATCTAGCATGGTACATATCCTAGTGTACTGTCACTCTCTGTCTGATACTTGTGTAATTCAAATACTACCAGTATCTTTTGTTAGTATATAAATATTTTTGTACTTAATACCATGTCAAGTGAAGAAAGCCATTTTATTTTTGGATGATTTCTGATTTCCAAATGAACTCATCTGCCTTCAATAGAATGATTTCCATATATGAGCAGTAACACAAATATGTGTACATACAGACAAGCATTCCTAGGAGACCATTTAGTTTTGCATTAACAGAAATATTTCTGTGAAATTGATTGAACATTTGGAGAATGTCTATTTCAAATTTAAACATGTCCATGATCAAAAATGTCCTTAAGTGGTCTAGAAAGTGCAATACAATTGTGGGAAAGAAACTCCTTGGGAAAGTGAAATTGTGATATTTGCCTTGTATCAAAACTCCTATTAAAACTTTTGAAACTCTTTTGCAAGATGGTAGAAAATAGCCTAGAAGTTTAAAAGTGATACACAGGGAAATGTCCATAAAACTGTGGTCAAGAACATCCTGAATATCTCCACAATATAGTGATTTCCTTGGAACTCTCCACTTTGCTCAAATTGCCATGAGAAATTCCAGTTGGCTGCCTCATTCCCATTGTTGTTCTGCCTCTTTCGATTAGCAACATTAGAGATCCACTTTATTCTTGTTCCCATATGAATAGTTTATTTTCTTTGTTTAATGTTAAGGAAAAGTATACCCTATTCTTGAAGCTCATTAAATGCCTCTCTAAAATTTGACCTTGATTTTAAAATAGTATAATTTTCTTTGGTTGTCAATGCTGCCTTCAGTGGCTCAGTTTATTAGGAGCCATACATTCAAAACAACATTCAGTGACCTTTTAAAAAAATGGGACACAAGCCAATGCTTTTCTAATGGAAACCCCTTGTGGGTTCTGTGGTTTTATGTAAGTGATGTAAGCTTAGCTAATATAGAATTAGTGAGTTCCAAAACTTGACTAAATGCTTTCGCTGTCACTACTTTTATGAGAATGAGATCATGTTTTCTGCTGTTTCTTATATGGGGGTGGGTGAAGAAGAGGGTGTTGAATTATACGTTATTGCTTCTTTCACCATTGTAATTCTAAAATTGCAGGGGGTAGACTTTTTGAAATGAAAAGCAGACAGAAAAAAATCATAAAATATTATTCTTGATGCAATGGTGATTTTGTTCAAATTCTTGTTTTAAAAATTGAGGGCCCAATTAAGTTAGGGAATACAACTATCTTTCTCTTTTTAGTTAAATTACATAATTTGAGTTCTGACTTTCTACTTCTATATGTGATTTTATTGGAATTAAAGATAGGCTGACCCTGAATGCCTATAAAATATAAGTGCTGCAAAGGACCTGTTTCACATGGTATAGTGGTTGGTGAACATCATTTCACCAACCACTATCGCTAGCTACCCTTGGAAATTTTATTCTTCTAGCCAAGTACCTAATGAAAGTGATTCAGGAGATAAAGGGGATGCCTTGCTTACCTTCAAAATGGAGACCCTCAAATTTCAGCAACATTCACCTCTCACCTCTCTTGTTGAGAGGTAGGAAGGACAGGCTCATAAGGTCAGAGAGTTGGAACTTCTGTGTTTTTAGTCTTGCAGTAAAAGTGGAGTTCAAATGATTTCAAAATCAGGGCCAATATTTTTCAGAAAGTAAACTTTAAAAAATTAGAAATATTATAAAGAGAGACTGATTGAAATCAAACGTGGCTCTTGTACAGACTGTTTAAGCATTGATTTTCATTTAGATGAGTTCTCTCTCTCTCCCTTCCATCTCCAAGTAATCTCTATGGAGGTCGGGGTTTTTGTCCCTTTCACTGATGTATTCCAAACTTATAACAGTGCTTAGCACAGAGTAGGCACCCAATAAATAATTGCAGAAAATATGGGTAGATGGATAGATTGATGGGTGGGTGGATATGGATTTTACATAACAAACATGATTGCTTTGCTTTTCTGAAAAATCAAAACTAATTTGTGACAATTAATAATTAAGTTGTTTTAAGGCAGTGGATTTCAACCAGGGAAGATTTAGCCCTCCCTCCATGTCCCAGGGATATTTGGCAATGTCTGGAGATATTTTTGGTTGTGAAAACTAAGGAGTGATACTGCTGGCATCTAGTGAGTAGAAGCCAGAGATCCTGCTAAATGTTCTGTAATGCATAGGACAGTCCCCCATAACGAAGTATTACCTGGCCCAAAATGTCCATGTTGAGATTGAGAAACTATTTTACATTCCCACCAACAGTTGATTTAAGGGATTGACTATTTCTTTATGTTCTCCAGGCCTTAATCCTAATACAATACATCTTTATCAAATAGATTTTAGAGTGTATAATAATCAGCAATGTGCTTGTTAAAATGTTGATCCCTGGGCCCCATGCTCATATATTGTAAATTATTGCTAATAATGCTTTGGCTTTAAAGCTTATTTTTTTCTTGTATGAATATAGCTATATTATATATAAACATATAATATATATTATATATTTTGATTCACATTTACATGATGTATCTATTTTCACTGCCTACTTTCAGCCTTTTTATATCCTTACATTTTAGATGTATATTTTATAAATACCATATAATACTTCATTTAAGAAAATCCATCTGACTATTCTTTCTTTCTCTTTGTTTGAGATGAGATCTTGCTATTTTCCCCAGGCTGGTCTTGAACTCCTGAGCTTAAGCTATCTTCCCACTTCAGCCTCCTGAGTAGTTGGGACTACAGACATGTGCCAATTTTCCCAGCCTGCTGGGTATATTTAATTTGTTCTACTTGTTCTGTACTCCTTTTATCTTTTTTCTTGCCTTCTTTTGAAATAATTGGATACTCTTTATGGCACATTTTTTAAAAATCTTATAACGTTTTATATCATTTTACTATTCTTATTTTAAAACTTATTTTATTTTAGGTTGCGGGATACATGTGCAGAATGTGCAAGTTTGTTACATAGGTAAACCTGTGCCATGGTGGTTTGCTGCACCTATCAACCCATCACCTAGGTATTAAAACCTGCATGCATTAGCTATTTGTTCTGGTGGTCTCCCTACCTTGCCCCCTCAACAGGCCTTGGTGTGTATTGTTCCCTTCCCTGTGTCCATGTATTCTCATTTTTCAGCTCCCACTTATGAGTAAGAACATGTGGTGTTTGGTTTACTGTTCCTGGGTTAGTCTGCTGAGTATGATGACTTCCAGCTTCATCATGTCCCTGCAAAGGATGTAATCTTATGCCTTTTTATGGCTGCATAGTATTCCATGGTGTATATGTACCACATTTTTTTATCCAGTCCATCATTAATGGGCCTTTAGGTTGGTTCCAAGTCTGTGCTATTGTAAATAATGCTACAATAAACATATGTGTGCATGTATCTTTATAATAGAATGATTTATGTCCCTTTGGGTATTATACCCAGTAATGGGATTGTTGGGTCAAATGGTATTTCTGGTTCTAGATTGTTGAGGAATCACCACACTGTCTTCCACAGTGGTTGAACTAATTTACATTCCCACCAACAGTGTAAAAGCGTTCTTATTTATCTGCAGCCTTGCCAGGATCTGTTGTTTCTTGACTTTTTAATAATCGCCATTCTCACTTTTGTGAGATGCTATCTCATTGTGGTTTTGATTTACATTTCTCTAATGATCAGTGATGTCGAGCTTTTTTTTCATATGTTTCTTGGCCGCATAAATGTCTTCTTTTGAGAAGTGTCTGTTCATGTCCTTTGCCCACTTTTTGATGTTTATTTCTCTTGAAAATTTGTTTAAGTTCCTTGTAAATTCTGAATATTAGACCTTTGTCAGATGGGTAGTTTGCAAACATTTTCTCCTATTCTGTAGGTTGCCTGTTCGCTCTGGTGATAGTTTCTTTTGCTGTGCACAGAATCTTTAATTATATCCCATTTGTCAATTTTTGCTTTTGTTGCCATTGCTTTTGGTGATTTCATCATAATATCTTTGCCCATGCCTATTTTCTGAATAGTATTGCCTAGGTTTTCTTCTAGGATTTTTATGCTTTTGGGTTTTATATTCAAGTCTTCAATCCATCTTGAGTTAATTTTTGTATAAGGTGTAAGGAACGGGTGCAGTTTCAGTTTTCCACACATGGCTAGCCAGTTTTCCTAGCACCATTATTTTCCTACAACCATTATTAAATAGGGAATACTTTCCCCATTGCTTGTTTTGTCAGGTTTGTTGAAGATCAGATGGTTGTAGATTTACCGTCTTATTTCTGAGATGTCTATTCTGTTCCCTTGGTCTAAGTGTCTGTTTTGTTACCAGTACCATGCTGTTTTGGTTACTGTAGCCTTGTAGTACAGTTTGAAGTCAGGTAGCGTGATGCCTACAGTTTTGTTCTTTTTGCCTAGGATTGTCTTGGCTATTAGAGTTCTTTTTTGTTTGCATACGAATTTTAAAGTAGTTTTTTCTAATTCTGTGAAGCATGTCAATGGTAGTTTGATGGGTATAGCATTGAATCTATAAATTGCTTTGGGCAGTATGGCCATTTTCACGATATTGATTCTTCCTATCCAGAAGGATGGAGTATTTTTCCATTTGTTTGTTTTCTCTCTTATTTCCTTGAGCAGTGGCTTGTGAGTGTGCCAAATAACCAGCTAGCATCATGATGACATCATGAAATTCCCACATTACAGTATTAACCTTAAATGTAAATGGACTAAATGCCCCAATTAAAAGACACAGACTGACAAATTGGATAAAGAGTCAAGACCCATCAGTGTGCTGTATTCAAGAGACCCATCTCATGTGCAAAAACATACATAAGCTCAAAATAAAGGGATGGAAGAAAATTTACCAAGCAAATGGCAAGCAGATAAAAGCAGAGGCTGCAATTCTAGTTTCTAACAAAACAGACTTTAAACCAACAAAAATCAAAAAAGACAAATAAGGGCAGTATATAATGGTAAAGGGATCAACAAGAGTAACTATCCTAAGTATATATGCACCCAATACAGGAGGACCCAGATTTGTAAAGCTAGTTCTTAGAGAACTACAAAGAGACTTAGACTCCCACACAATAATAGTAGGGGACTTTAACGCCCCACTGTCAATATTAGACCAATCATTGAGACAGAAAATTAACAAGGATATTCAGGACTTGAACTCAACTCTGGATCAAGTGGACCTGATATCTACAAAACTCTCCACCTGCAAACAACAGAATATACAATCTTTTCAGTTTCACATGGTACTTACTCTAAAATTGATCAAATAATTGGAAGGAAAGCACTCCTCAGCAAATTGCAAAATAACTGAAATCATAACAAACAGTCTCTCAGACCCCTGTGCAATCAAATTACAACTCAAGATTAAGAAACTTAATCAAAACCACACAACTACATGGAAATTGAACAACCTGCTCCTGAATGACTCCTGAGTAAATAATGAAATTAAAACAGAAATCAAAATGTTCTTTGAAAACAATGAGAACAAAGAGACAATGTACCAGAATTTCTGGGATGCAGCTAAAGCAGTGATAAGAGGGAAATTATAGTACTAAGTGCCCACATCAGAAAGCTAGAAAGATCTCAAATTGACACCCTAACATCACAACCAAAAGAATTAGAGAAGCAAGAGCAAACAAATCCAAAAGCTAGGAGAAGACAGGAAATAACTAAGATCAGAGCAGAACTGAAGGAGATAGGGACATGAAAAATCCTTTAAAAAAATCTATAAATCCAGGAGCTGATTTTTTAAAAAAAATTAATGAAATAGACTGCTAGCTACACTAATAAAGAAGAAAAGGGAGAAGAATCAAATAGGCACAATGAAAAACTACAAAGGGGATATCATCACTAACCCCAAAGAAACAACCATCAGAGAATACTGTAAATACCTCTTTGCAAATAAACTAGAAAATCTAGAAGAAATAGATAAATTCCTAGACACACCCTCCCAAGACTAAACCAGGAAGAAGTCAAATCCTTGAATAGACCAAAAACAAGTTCTCAAATTGAGGCAGTAATAAATAACCTACTAACCAAAAAAAAAAAAAAAAAAAGCCCAGGATCAGATGGATTCACAGCTGAATTCTACCAGAAGTACAAAGAGGAGTTGGTACCATTCCTTCTGAAACTATTCCAAATAATTCAAAAGGAGAGACTCCTCCCTAACTCGTTTTATGAGGCCAGCATCATTCTGATACCAAAACCTGGCAGACACAACAAAAAAAGGAAACTTCAGACCAGTATCTCTGATGAGTATTGATGCAAAAATCCCCAATAAAATACTGGCAAACTGAATTCAACAGCACATCACAATGCTTATCCACCATGGTCAAGTTGTCTTCATCCCTGGGATGCAAGACAGGTTCAACATATACAAATCAATAAATATAATTCATCACATAAATAGAACTAATGACAAAAACCCCATGATTATCTCAATAGCTGCAGACCAAGTCTTCGATAAAATTCAACATCCCTTCATGTTAAAAACTCTCAATAAACTAGGTATTGATGGAACGTATCTCAAAATAATAAGAACTATTTATAACAAACCCACAGCCAATATCACATGGAATGGGGAAAAGCTGGAAGCATTTCCTTTGGAAACTGGCACAAGACAATCATGCCTTCTCTCACCACTCCTATTCAACGTAGTATTGGAAGTTCTGGCTAGGGCAATCAGGTAAGAGAAAGAAATAAAGGGTTTTCAAATATGAAGAAAGGAAATCAAATTGTCTCTGTTTGCAGACGACACGATCCTATATCCAGAAAGCCCCGTTGTCTCAACCCAAGAGATCCTTAAACTGATAAGCAACTTCAGCAAAGTCTCAGGATAGAAAATCAATGTGCAAAAAAATTACAAGCATTCCTATATACCAACAGTAGACAAGCAGAGAGCCGAATCATGAATGAACTTCCATTCACAGTTACTACAAAGAGATTAAAGTATGTAGGAATATAGCTAACAAAGGATATGAAGGACCTCTTCAAGGAGAACCATTTTTCTATTCTTTTAACTGACTACCCTAAAAATTAAAAAACATTATTGCATGCTTTATGAAAAGTATTTATTTGGTACTTTTTCTGTCCTCTTAGATAATTCAAAACTTTCCATTACATACCTCCATCTTTTAAAAAAATTTTTAAGCAACACATAATAATTGTACATATTTATGGGGTAGAGAGTGAGATTTTTATACATATATACAATGAGTAATGATTGAATCAGAGTAGTTAGCATATCCATTACCTCAAATATTCATCAGTTCTTTGTGTTGGAAACATTCAACAACCTATTTGAAATTCAGCTATTTGAAAACATACATAAATTATTAACTATAGTCACCGTACGGTGCTATAGAACACTAGAACTTCTTTCTCCTCTCTAGCTGTAATTTTGTGTTTGTTAACTAACGTTTTCCTCACCTCTTCCCTACTCTTCCCAGCCTCTAATAACCACTATTCTACGCTCTACTTCTATGAACTCAACATTTTTATCTCACACATGAGTGATAACATGGCATTTATCTTTCTGTGCCTGACTTATTGTAGTTAACATAATGTCCTTCAGGTTCATCCATATTGCCTCGAATAACAGGATTTCATTCTTTTTATGACTGAATAATATTCTTTGTGTGTGTGTGTATATGTGTGTGTGTGTGTGTGTATATATATATATATATATATATATATATGCAACATTTTCCTTATTCCTTAATCTGTTGCTGGATACTTAGGTTGACTACATATTGTACTGCTGTAAACATGGGGGTGCAGATGTTTCTTTGGTATACTGATTTCTTTTCCTTTGGAAATACTCAATGGTACTGCTAGATCATATTGTAGTTCTATTCATAGATTTTTGAGGAAACTTTGTACTGTTTTTCATAATAGATGTACTAATTTATGTTCCCATCTACAATGTATGAGTTTTCTTTTCTTTGTGTCCTCACCAGCATTTATTTATTTTTATTTGTTTGTATTTGTTACAACAAATTCAAACTTTTGGATAAGAGCCATTCCAACTGGGATATGTCTTACTGTGGTTTAGATTTGCATTTTCCTGGATGATTAGTGATGTTGGACCTGTTGGTACTTGTTGATACTTGTTGGCAATTTGTGTGTCTTCATTTGAGAAATGTCTATTCAGATCCTTTGCCAATTTTTAAATCAAATTATTTGGAGTTTCCTTTTGCTCTTGAGTTGGGTTCTTGTTTAATTCTATATTAATCACTTGTAGGATGAATGGTTTAGAAATATTTTCTACCTTTCTATAAGTAATCTCTTCACTCAGTTGATTGTTTCCTTTAATATACAGAAACTTTTAAGTTTGATATAATCTTGTCTATTTTTGCTTTTGTTGTCCGTGGTTTTGAGTATTTTTTTTAATTCTCTTTTTAAAAAAATTATTCTTTCTATTTTGATTTTGGTGTGGGCATAAACTCTTTGCCCACACCAATTCCTGAAGTGTTTCCCTTATGTTTTCTTGTAGTAGTTTTATAGTTTCAGGTCTTACCTTTAAGTCTTTAATTCATCTTGAGTTGATTTTTGTTTATGATGGGAGATATGAGTCTAGTTTCAATCTTCTGTTTATGGATATTCAATTTTCCCAGCACTGTTTATTGAAGAGGCTCTCCTTTCAGTGTATGTTCCTGGCACCTTTGTCAAAAATCAGTTGACTGTAAATATATGGATTTATTTCTGGGTTCTCTATTCTGTTCCATTGGTCTAAGTGTCTTTTTAAAACCAGTTCTATGCTGTTTTGGCTACTATAGCTTTGTGGTATATTTTCAAGTCAGGTAGTTCAATGACTCTAGGTTTGTTCTTTTTGCTTAGAATTGCTTTGGTTCTTGGGGATCTTCTGTGGTTCCATATGAATTTTAGAATTACTTTCTCTGTTTCTGTGAAGAATATCATTGGCATTTTCATAGGGATTGCTTTGAATCTGTATATTGCTTTGTGTAATATGATCACTTTAACAATATGAATTCTTCCAATCCATGAAAATGAGATGTCTTTCCATTTTTGTGTGTGTCCTCTTTAATTTCTTTTAGCAGTATTTTGTAGGTTTCATTGTGGAAATCTTTCACCTTTTGGGGTAAATTTATTTTTAGCTTTAGAAATCTTTTGTAGCTACTGTAAATGGGATGAATTTGTTCTTGATGAATTATTTATTACTAGTGTATAGAATTACTACTAATTTTTGTTTGGTTGATTTTGTATCCTGCAACTTTATTGAATTTGTTAATTAGTTCAAACAGGTTTTTTTGGTGGAATCTTTAGGTTTTTTTTAATGCATAAGATCATGTCATCTGCAAATAGGGACAATTTGACTTCCTGTTTCTTAATTTCATTGCTTACTATTTCTTTGTCTTGCCTAATTACTCTCTTAGGAACTCCAGTACTGACATGGTTTGGTTCTGTGTCCCCACCCAAATCTCATGTTGAATTGTAATCTCCAATGTTGGGGGAGGGACCTGGTAGGAGGTGATTGGATTATGGGTGCAGATTTACCCCATACTGTTCTTGTGATAGTGAATGAGTTCTCATGAGATCTGGTTGTTTAAAAATGCACAGCACTTCCCCCTTCGCTTTCTCTCCTGCTGACCATGTGAAGATGTGCCTTGCTTCCCCGTCATCTTCTTCCATAATCGGAAGTTTACTGAGGCCTCTCCATACATGCCTCATGTACAGTCTGTGGAACCATGAGTCAATTAAACCTCTTGTCTTCAGTCTCAGGCAGTTCTTTACAGCAGTGTGAGAATGGAGTAATACAAGTATTATATTATGTTAAATAAAAGTGGTAAAAAATAGACACCCTTGTCTTGCTCCAGATGTCAGAGGAAAAGCATTCTTTTCCCTGCTGAAAACTTTTCCTTACTCACTATGATTTTACTGTTGGTTTATCATATATGGCCTTTACTATGATTAGGCATATTCCTTTAATACCTAATTTGTTGAGAGTTTTTATCATGACGAGGTGTAGAATTTTTATCAAATCTGTTTTCTGCCTCTATTGAGATGATCATATGATTTCTACCCTTCATTCTGTTGATATGATGTATCATATATTTACTTATTAGCATATATTGAACCATCCTTGAATCCATGGCCTAAATCTACTTGATCATGGTGTATAATCATTTTGATGTACTGTTGGATTCCATTTGCTAGTATTTTGTTAAGGTTTTTGCATCTATGTTCATCAAGGATATTCATCTGTAGTTTTTCTTGTTGTTTTTGTGTCCTTGTGTGGTTTTGGTATAAGGGAAATGCTGGCCTTGAAGAATGAGTTAGGAAGAATTTCCTCCTTCAATTTATTTTTTTTGGAATGGTTTGAGAAAAGTGGGTGTTAGTTTCTTAAAAGTTTGATAGAATTTAGCAGTGAGGTTATGCAGTCCTGGACTTTTTTGTTTGTTTATTTTGGGAGACTTATTACTGATTCGATCTCATTACTCATTATTGATCTGTTTAGGTTTTCTATTTCTTCCTGGTTCAACCTTGTTAGATTATATGTGTGCAGAAATTTATCTGTTTTCTCTAGGTTTTCCTATTTTTTGGTGTATAGTTGTTCATAATAATCTCTAATGATCCTTTGCATTCTGTGATATTAATGTGTCTCCTTTTTCATTTCTAATTTTATGCATTTGAATCTTCTGTCTCGTTTTAGTCTAATGCCATGTTGATTTTGTTTATCTTTTCAAACAACTTTGTAAATTTGCTTTTTATTCTCTATATTGTTTATTTTTGCTCTAATTTTCTTTCTTTCTTTCTACTAATTTTGCGTTTAATTTGTTACTTGCTTTTCTAGATCCTTGAGGTGCATTGTCAGATTGTTTATTTAAAATCTTTCTAATTTTTATTAGAAAGGTATTCATTGCTATAAACTTCTCTCTTAGTAATGCTTTTACTATATTTAATAGGTCTTGGTATGCAGTGTTTCTGTTTTCATTTGTTTCAAGAAATTTTAAAATTTTCTTCTTAATTTCTTTATTCACCATTGGTGACTCAGGAGCACATTGTTTCACTTCCATGTGTTTGTACAGTTTCCACCGTTCCTCTTGTTATTGATTCATAGTTTTATTCCATTGTGATCTGAAAGATACTTATGATTTTAATTTTTAAAAATTTGTTGAGACTTGTTTTATGTCCTAACATATGGTTTATCCTGGAGAATGTTCCGTGTGCTGGGGAGAAGAATGTATATTCTTCAGCTGTTGGTTGACATGTTTTATAAATGTCTGTTAGGCCCATTTGAGTACTTTAAGTCTGATGTCTCTTCATTGATTTTCTGTCTGGATACTCTGTCCAATGCTGAGAGTGGAGTGTTGAGTCCCCAACTATTATTGTACTAGGGTCTATCTCTCCCTTTAGTTCTACTGATGCTTGCTTTATATATCTGGCTGTTCAGTGTTGAGTGCGTATACATTTACATATGTTATATCGTCTTACTGAATTTATCCCTTTATCATTATACAATGACCTTCTTTGTTCCTTTTTATATTTTTTGACTTGAAGTCTATTTGATCTAATATAAGTATAGTTACTCCTGCTCACTTTTGTTTTCCATTTGTATGGAATATCTTTTCTCATCCCTTCACTTTCAGTCTATGTGTGTTGTTGCGGGTGAGTGAGCTTTTGTAGGCAAAATATAGTTGGGTCTTATGTTTTTATCCATTCAGCCTGTTTAAATCTTTTAACTGGGAAAATTTAAACTGTTTATATTCAATATTGTTATTGATGGCGAGTACTTACTTATCTTTTTGCATCTTATCTCCCTATACCTCTGTTTTCCATTCTTTTGTCTCCCTGTGTTTTATTCTAGATATGTTCTCCTGATATATCTTACAAATTTGATAATTTTTTATTTGGCTTTGTCTACATGTTGTCAAACCTACCCATTAGATTATGTATTTCAGTTTTATTTATTGTTACAATTTCTTATTGGTTCTTCTTCAAATCTGCTATGTTACTTTTTACACTTTTCATCTCCTGAAAATCTTAAACTTGGCTTTTATTTTCCAGATCATGTTAAGTGTGGTTATTTCTATCTTATATTCCCATGGTTGTCTCTTTTGTATTATATAGATCTCAGCTCAGATATCAACTCCTCAGGGAAGCTTTTCCTCACCACTCAGTCAAAATAGCCTCTACTCTATGACATCAAATTTTAAATTTTTCTTTATGGCACTTACCACTGTAATACATATGTTAATATTTGTTTACTTGCTTATTGTTTCTATGTACCCACCCTCCATGTTTTTAGCATCAATAGAATGCAAGTTTCCATGAGAACAGCATCTTTGCCTGTTATTCATTGCTATATTTTATTGCCAAGAGCAGTCCTTGGCAAATAATAAGCATACATAATAAGCAACAATACACATTTGTTGAATGAATGAATGACTGAATGGCCTTATCATAGCCATTGTCTGATGTCCCTACACTTCATCTAATGTTCACAAGTCACAAACTTTGGGAGGGTCTCAAAAATCTTCTCTGAGCTTGATGTCAGAACTTGTCTCCATCTTGATCCTACTTCTCTCAGCTTCCACTTTATTTGCTTGCTTGTATATTGCTTTCCTGTTCCACTTATTTTTCAGAAGACTTTGTGTTCTTTCTTCTAAGACCACTTTAAGGTAAATCTCTTTAATAGCTGCATTACATTTCTATTATAGTTATATTTCCTTTTAAATTTTATCAGGTAGTTAAAATTATATAAACCCCTAAAAATTCTTACTGCTATGGCTGCCAGGTTTAGAAAAAAATTAAAAGATTATAGTTTTAAAATCAATATTTTTTCTATATTTTGAGCTCTAATTTTATTGGCCACATTTTTCATATCTTCTATTATAAATCACAGAGTTCTTAGAGGATAATATAATATATATTAAAATACAAGTCAAATCAAAAGTAAAAATCTAGCTCTTGACTGAGAAGGGTATCTCAAGAGACTTCCAAAACTCCCTGTAAAAAATTTCAGGGAATTTCAGAATATTTGATTTGTTGTCAGCAGTGAGAGTATGAGGCAAGGCAATCAATTTTTTCATTATTCTTAAGATTTGTATGAAGTGGGATCAAATAAACTTATAGAAAACTGCCTACAACTTTATAAATGTTAGCTTTCTCTTGCTTTTTTCTCCAAGTGCCCATATGTAGAAAATCACATTGTAAATTGGGATTGTGGAGAAGGTATTGTGAGATAGGTACAGTGATTAGAGGCAGTAAATATGGAAGGTTCTAGAACATAATGAGGGTAAAAACTAACTTCTGTGTCAAGAAGACAAGTACCCAAAGGTGTCAGGATACTAGGCTCAGAAAATAGCTCATTCTTTTGTTAGAGCCACGGCCGCTTTCCTTTGGAAAAAGCTGGCAAGGAAATTCCATAGTCTAGAAGTCTGATGATTAAGGTCAGAACCTTCAAAGATGGCCAAAGTCCATCGTAGAAGGCTACTCTTCAGTCTGGGATATACTCAGAATGGTTAGCTATGGTTTCATCTATCTAGGTCACAGATGCTTGCCGGAAACAGTAATATGCCAAGAAAGGATATGTAAAATTGCTATATAAAAACAAACAATGATTAATAATATTTTTTTGAAAACTATGCTGGTTTTGTGCTAAACACTTTAAAAAGTATCCTTTTATTTAATTTTCATTATAGTGTCATGAGCTAGGAACCATTACCGTTTCCATTTTACAGATGATAAAACTGAGGCTTTCAGTAAAGATTAAGGTACTTTTCTCAATTCCAGAGCTGAAATTCAAACCTAGATTGCTTCAAAACCAAAAATGCTCTTAATTACTAGTAATGATTTATATAAATATATTATGCCTGATTATCATGTATTGTTCTTGACTGTTTGTGAATATTGCATGTTTTTTTAATTGTTGAGGAAGATTGGCTGAGTTGAACTAGCCAGAGAAAGGACTGATCTGTGAATTCCTTTCCTGCTGCTACATACCTCCCTAACTCCTATAGGCTCACTTTAGAAACTAGAAGTCAAGACTCCTACGAAGGTTCATTTGAAATGGGAAGTTGGTGAATAGACATTTTGTGCCTGGTAATTAGGAGGAACAATTGGCAGTATCTGTAGTTCCCCCACAAAAGGAAAATTTTGCCTAATTTTTGAGAGGAAGAAAGGATATTCTCTGGCACAGTATCTTAGAGTCTTTGCTGGCATTCCTGTAGTCTAGGATAAAATGGGAATGTCAAAGAAATTTCAGGTGTGGTTTTATAGGAGGACACATTAAAGAAAAGCAGAGCTGTAAGTCAAGGAAATAATTCCAAACAGAAGGCACTGGATTAGTAAAAGACTTAGGCAACTTAGCTGTGTAGGGGATGTCATGCAACTGAATCACAAAGGGGAACACACCAGGTGACCCTGAGAAAAGCTGATTGTGTCACTGTGGGGAGACCATGAGGTTTCTGTTATTGTAGTTGCTTGTTTCAGAATGCAAAAGTTTTGCTTACTTTCCCTTTCTTTTACTTGTAAGAAAGGAGTTAGTGCTAATATATTAAAATCATCTGGTGGCAAGATTTCTCAGGTGGTTTGGTGCATATTTGGACCTGAGATTTTTTCTATGTGCATCTCTGTCATGAGAATTATAGCTGCTTAAAGTCACATGCACAACTCTAATAAAGACATGTAGTTAATGGGTTTTCTATTTTTGTGTAATAGATATATTTTAATTTTTTTCATTAATGGAAGAAATATGATGGGTGAAAACATCAGACAGAGTCTGGAATCAGACAAACTTGGGTTTTAATTCTGACTCTGACACTTATGGTTGACGTTTTATGATTCTTGCAGATAACAGCCATTGCAAGAGATCCCTGAGTTGGCTATAGAAGAAGGCATGTTTTTCTTGGTAGATTTCTTTACAAATTAGCTTTCCCAGGGAAATCTAGTGAGCAAGATTTTGGTAGTAACCTCTTTTTTAGGTCATAATAGAGTGAAGGGCAGCCAGAGTGCTGACTTGGTTGGGGCAGCATTGTGTAGTAGAAAACACATGAAGTTTCATGTGCTGCGTATGAATTCCAGTTTTGCAACTTTCTAGCTGTGTGACTTTGGGAAAATTTTAATTGACTTTGAACTTTAATTTCTTTATCTAAAAACTGGGATAATAATACAAATGATACTGTCTACCATGAGGATTGACTGAGCTAAGAAATATACATCACCAGAAACATAGCAAATACTTTGTATATTACATTAGTTCTAATTCCTGTCTTCCCTTGTCACCATCAAAGCACCAACATGTTCCTCCACCTCATACACACTATTACAGTGGTGTAGGACTGCCACCATAATGTCAGGACCTTAGACAAATTCTGCTACAAGGTGGTATTATTGCTTTCTCACCACTCTTTTCCCCCTTGGGCTACCCTACATATATGGGAGTCCTCTGGGACAATCAAACCTGGACAATGAGAGAACAGATGGGAGGAGGAGGTTGTATAATAAACTGAAAAAAAAAAAAACCTATGAATACCTGAAAATCCTAATATTAGCAATTTGGAAAAACTTTATGGCAGGAAGAGGAATTATAACTTATATTCCTTGATCAAAGATATGCTCTGTAAAGCAAGAAGAAAACAAAATAAAGCAAACATATAGCTTGTGTTAAATATTAGCGTGGAAGAGGACACTTTATGAAATTGTTTTATGGGATACATATATATTTGTTTCTCAATTATTCACTATTTTAGAGTGCAAGTTCCACTGAAAGTGCCCTGGGGAATGGCAAGTAGAGTCAGTCTAGTACTACCTATCCTCATATAAAAAGAACAAGATTTATGCCTCCACAGAGGAAGCTCAAGACTGCCAGCCAAATGCTGTTATTCAACAAAGGTTCTGCCCCTGGTCGTTTTCAGACACAGAGCTGGTTATCGATTCGCTTGTTCTTTTCCACACCTACACTCCGGTGCCTTTGCCCACTTTGCTTGCTGGATAGTCACAGTTTTTAGTTACAGTTTTTGCCCCACCCCCTGTTGGGCTGTGATACTTGTTCAAAGATTTAGAGATTTGGAGGGTAAAGAAAGCAAGTAACAGGAGGGCACCATGCTGAAAACTCAGTGAGTACTACGGGAGCAGCAAAATAAGGACTGCTTCTAGGGAGGGCTGTAGTAGTCTGCTCTCACTCTGAGACTGGGTAATTATAAAGGAAAGAGGCTTAATTGATTCACAGTTCCATATGGTTGGGGAGGCCTCACAATCATGGCAGAAGGCAAGGAGGGACAAGTCTTATTTTACATGGCTGCAGGGAAGGGAGAACTTGTGCAGGGGAACTCCTTTTTATAAAACCATCAGATCTTGTGAGACTTATTCACTGTCATGAGAACAGCCTGGGAAAGACCCGCCCCTATGATTCAATAACCTTCCACTGGCTCCCTCCGACAACACATGGAAATTGTGGGAGCTACAATTCAAGATTGGGTTTGAATGGGGACACAGCCAAACCATATCAAGGGGAGACACTGGAAAGCACAGGGAATGCTTTCAGCATTCATATATACAAGGAAGTGAGATGTGAAATATCCAGTATTTTGCTAGTAAATGTTTAACACAATCAGCCCCCTGGGGCGGCAGAATGGAACCCTCATTTGTAGCATCTGCTAATTCCCATAATGTAAATACTCCCACCATGGCCTGTTTCAAGCTACCAGTATAATGTGACTAAAAGCCATGTTGGACATTGATGCTCAGAACTGGCTCTTCTGTGTTGGTACCAGTCAGCACACCAGTGATAGTAGCCTTAGAACCACTGACTGAGACAGGGAGGATATGGTAGAGAATTTTAAGAGACAGTATTCCTTTTGTGGTGATAGAAATTCTTAAAATATTAGCTTTACTGCTTTATTAACTATGACTTTCTGTAGAGATCCTTAAATTCCCCGAGTCTCAATTTCCTTATTTATTAATATATTTATTCGATATACATTTTCTGGAGTGTCTTTTGTATGCCAGGAACTTTTGTAGGCATCTGGATACAGAGGTGAATAATACAAATTCCCTGCCCTTTTGGAGCTTATAATCTAGTAGGGAAGACTGATAATACACAGGTAAACAAATTTAAGGTAGTGTCATGAAGAAAACGCTTAGGGCATTGTAAGCCCAGGAGGGGAGATTTTGTCTGTTTGGGACACTGCTGTGTCCTCAGTGCTTATGACATTGCTAGAATGATTCAGAGTATAAATGAAGGCTCTGGTACTCTAATTAGGGGTTTTGGAAAAGGCTGAGGGGCCAAAACATGACCAGAGATATGTGATTGATATACAAGAACAAATGTGGCAGGTGCGGTTGGGTAGCTGCTGACACCCCCATCTCGAGCCCTCCTCTCCTGAACTACTTCCAGTGGGAGTGGTCATGTGTCACAGTTCTGGCTAGGGAAAAATAAATGGAAATCTTTTGGGTGGGGTTTCCAGGAGAGCTTTTGTTTTTCCTATAAATTGGACAGACTTTATCTCTTGCCACTTGGTCTTTCCTCATTTGTGTTGCCTGAATTTGATTGAGAATTAGCAGCCATTTGAGACTGTAAAGTGCAGGCAGGAAGACAACAATCTACCTGCTAAGCAGGATGGACCTCTGGCAGCAGCATTGCACAGCCTTACTACTCCTGGCCTGCTCAACTTGTGACACTTGTTACATGAGATAAATGACACTCTATGTGTTGTCTGTTTTTTTTTGTTTTTGTGTGTGTGCGTGTTTCTTTTTTTTTTGCAATTAATATAGCAAGCCAGACCATAAAAATATAGAAAGAATAATGAATACTAAATAAGTCATATAAAACAGCAGAATTTAAGAAACGTTGCTCAAAAAATGTTGCTCTTAATATTATAATGAACTCAAGTAATAAAGAATCATTACGTACTTTTGAGCCCTATCCTGTGCTTTATAATAGGAATCATAATAATGTGAGCAATTCCAGAGTCAAATACAAAAAACAAACTGTGAGTTTAAAATCTTGGGACTAACGTTAATAGCTATCAGTTCACACTTCATCAACAATTCAGACACTTATATTTCAAAACAGGAAGCAACAGAATGCTTGGAAAAAGGTCCCGGACTTTATAAAACATTGTCCTTTTTAGAGCTGGAGGCCATAATCCTAAGAAAACTAACTCAGGAACAGAAAACTAAATACTGCATGTTCTTACTTATAAGTAGGAGCTAACCATTGAATACACATGGACACAAAGTAGGGAACAACAGACACAGGGGCCTATTCGAGGGTAGAAAGTGGGAGGAGGGAGAGGATTAAAAAACTCTCTATCAAGTACTATGATTATTACTTGGGTGATGAAATAATCTGTATACCAACCTCCATGAAATGCAATTTGCCTATATAACAAACCTGCACATATACCCTTGAATCGAAAATAAAAGTTAAATTTAGAAAATATTATCCTTTTTGGTATAGAAATTTCAATATAGAAGCAAATTACTGAAGAGTTTCCTGACACAAAGGAACATGAGTACATGTATATATGTGTGTATATAATTTTCTTAAAGTAGTCAATTCTGAGACTCTAAGGAATGTAACAAAAACAGAATGTATGAAAAAAAGAATTTGGGTTTTATGTTCCTATAGCTGAACCATGTTTCTCAACCATTTTTACATTATTGTTTCCCTTCACCCTGGACACTTTTTAGACTTTATTCCTCTGATAACCTCCTTCTACCCACCCCATGAAATTTTAATATTAGAGTTATTCCATATATACATTTATATTGTCAGAGTTGAGCTTTGGAGGGTCATAAACAATTACAATATCTAAGATTTTTTCATCTCCCCCATAAACCAATTTTTACATCCTTGGGGATGATATCACCTCCTCCTGCTCCCTGATTAAAATGCATAAGCTGAACCCGCACTGAACTTGAAAACATATTTCTTACTTTTTTACCTCATGGGCCAGATATGTGGGAGAGTTTTCAAACTTCTGAGAAAATCTTAGAATCAGCACAGATGTTGATACAGCTTTCTTGAAACTCTTGAAATATTTTTAGCCCTGGGAAAATTGTATCCACGTTGGGAAGCTGTATTTTCAGTCTTTTGAGCAAGTATAGGAGGAGTCTATCTCCTAGTATTCCCAGTCCCAAATGTGTCTTTGAAAAATTTACAGATTGGTGATCAGAATCAGGGTGATGTAAATTTAATGATTCCTGGAAAAACTTTTAAAAACACCTTTTCACTGTAGATTATTTGGAAAATATAGGTAAGCAAACAATAAAAGCCAAACTACCCATGGTCTGACCAAGGAGGTATGAACAACATATTGACTTATTTCTTTACTATATTTCCATTTTAAAAATGTGCATGTGAGTGTGAGTGCATGTATATACATGCGCATGGAGGTTTTTTTTTAAAAAAATGGAATATTCAGACGTGTTAATACATACATATTGATGTATTATTCATACATGCTTTGTAATGTATCTTTTACATTTTATTGTAAACATTTCTCCATGGTATTTTCCTACATCACTATTTCTACTGGCTGTTTAGCCTTGATATATGTATATAATTAAACAGTCCACTATTTTTTGACTTGTAGGATTCTTCACACTTCTTGCCACAATAAAAATGCTTCCATAAATTTCAGTGTGGCTACTCTTTGTACATACCATTAGTTATTCCCTTAGGAAATATATCTAGAAGTGTAATTACTGTCTCAAAAATTATGCACACTTCTACTGATTTGATAACTATTGTTAAATTATGCTTCAGAAAGCTTCTATAAGTCAACATTTCCACGTTTTCTAATTGATCATTATTTATCACTTCTTTTTCTTGCTTTATGTAAGCAATAGTTTACATATTTCTTTGAAGATATTAATTATACTAATTATTTTATAGTCCTGTTTTATCAGCTCTATTTCCTCTGGTATAAACTCTTTCTTTTCTTTTCCTTTTTTTTTTTTTTTTTTTTTTTTGAGACTGAGTTTCATTCTTGTTGCCCAGGCTGCAGTGCAATGGTGTGATCTCGGCTCACTGCAACCTCCACCTCCTGGGTTCAAGCAATTCTCCTGCCTCAGCCTCCTGAGTAGCTGGGACTACAGGAATGCACCACCACACTTGGCTAATTTTGTATTTTTAGTAGAGACGGTGTTACTCCATGTTGCTCAGGCTGGTCTCGAATTCCTGACCTCGTGATCAGCCTGCCTCAGCCTCCCGAAGTGCTGGGATTACAGTCATGAGCCACCGCGCCTGGCCATAAACTCTTTCATCTATTATCCTGAATGGTGTTAGCATTCGATGATAATCAGATCATTTCATTTTTAAAATTGCAGCTTATTTTGGAATTCTGGGCACAGGAGATTCCCTGAAAGACTTATGGCTGTTTTTTCAGTTCACTTTATAGAGAGGAAAAATGTCTGACAGGAGATTGCTTTGGTCAGTGAGTGTGTGGAAGCAAGTACAATGCATTCTGATTCTTCTCTGGTGTTGCCAGCTACTCTTAGCTCCATTTTATCTCTCTCTGTTCAAAGCACATCTCCTAACTAGGCTATAGTTGGATAGGATGTAGGGGAAGAGGGTGAGTAATAGGAGGAATAGTGTGGCTGTTGGGTAGAGTAGGTGGTTTAGTCCACAGAGCTGCTTGGTCCTGAGAGAGTATAGTAATCCCTCTGTTGTTCTCTGATCCCATTATTCTCTGAAGGACTCTACTACCTCTGTGTTTTGAATTGCCTTAATTATTTTTGGTGAAAGCTCTTCCTTGGGCTTCCATATTCATCCTGGGTCAATGCTTACTTCCTCATTTGATACTATCTACATGTGGTTTCTGTTCCTGTAAGAATTTAAATTCCTGTATTTAAGTGGCTATTTATGTATTATTTTAAGTTATCCTCTTGGCTGGTCGCGGTGGCTCACGCCTGTAATCCCAGCACTTTGGGAGGCCGAGGTGGGCGGATCACAAGGTCAGGAGATCCAGACCATCCTGGCTAACCCGGTGAAACCCCGTCTCTACTAAAAATACAAAAACAAAATTAGCCTGGCGTGGTGGCGAGCACCTGTAGTCCCAGCTACTCAGGAGGCTGAGGCAGGAAAATGACGTGAACCCGGGAGGCGGAGCTTGCAGTGAGCCGAGATTGCGCCACTGCACTCCAGCCTGGGTGACAGAGCGAGATTCCGTCTCAAAAAAAAAAAAAAAAAAAAAGTTATCCTCTTATCGTTTCTAAGTTTTGGCATGGGAGTATGCCTAGTTCTACCATCTTAAAACTGAAAATACTTGTATCAATTTACTAATACACTTGCAGTATATATAAACACCTTTACCTTTGTCTGGTAGAGCTTAATGGAAGCAAAGTAATTGTCTTAATCCATCTGGGCTGCTATAATAAAATATCTTAGACTGGGTAATTTATAAACAACAGAAATTGTTTATAAATTTGGGATGTTCAAGATCAAGGTGCCAGCAGATTTGGTGTCTGTTCAGGGCTTGCACTCTGCTTCAAAGATAGTACCTTCTAGCTATGTCCTCATGTGGTAGAAGGGTAGACAAGATTCCTTGGGAATCTTTTATAGGGACACTAATCTCATTCCTGAGGGCTCCACCCTCACAAACTAATGGTCTCCCAAAGGCCTTACCTCGATACTATCATATTGGGGATTGTTTCAACATACAAATTTTCAGGGGACAATAATGAAAAAAAAAGAAAAAACAAAAGCTGATCCTAACAAGGCCTTTTTATTGAAAGAGAGTAAGAGACATGACTTGCCTACTTTAGACAATGAACTACATGGTGGTGTAGTACCTTATTTTTCTACAATGCCTTGAAGTTATTTAAACATCCCTCATTTGATCTTCACAATTCAATGAGATGGATATTATTAATTCTATTTATAAGATGAGAAACAGACTCAGGTACTCTAAATGATACGTTCAGAGAGGCTGTGTGGAAGAAATGAATTGAATCCTTTCCCCAGCCTGTAAGTCCAGTGCTTTGTCTGTAGTCTACTATTAAGTACAGATAAAGTTATATGAAAAGCTAAAAAACAGTATTCTTTTGGTTACAATAGTGACTTAAAGGAAGGTGAAGAAAAGCATTCAAGAACCACTTTAAATATATAGTCTAATACAGAAGAACGAAAATATACTAAGTGAAATTAAAGGTGCTATGCCTTTGAGAGGCTTTATTTAGAACCACACTGGGCCTTGTATGGAAACCAAATGATAAGCTTCAACTGGCATTCTTTCGGCGGTCCCCATCAAGAATCTGACCACTCGGGGCGGAGCAAGATGGCCGAATAGGAACAGCTCCAGTCTCCAACTCCCAGCGCGAGCAACACAGAAGACCGGTGATTTCTGCATTTTCAACTGAGGTACTGGGTTCATCTCACTGGGGAGTGCCGGACGATCGGTGCTGGTCAGCTGCTGCAGCCCGACCAGTGAGAGCTGAAGCAGGGCGAGGCATTGCCTCACCTGGGAAGCACGAGGGGGAAGGGAATCCCTTTTCCTAGCCAGGGGAACTGAGACACACAACACCTGGAAAATCGGGTAACTCCCACCCCAATACTGCACTTTAAGCAAACAGGCACACCAGGAGATCATATCCCACACCTGGCCAGGAGGGTCCCACACCCACGGAGCCTCCCTCATTGCTAGCACAGCAGTCTGGGATCTACCGGCAAGGCAGCAGCGAGGCTGGGGGAGGGGCGCCCGCCATTGCTGAGGCTTAAGTAGGTAAACAAAGCTGCTGGGAAGCTCGAACTGGGTGGAGCTCACAGCAGCTCAAGGAAACCTGCCTGTCTCTGTAGACTCCACCTCTGGGGACAAGGCAATAACAAACGCAGCCGAAACCTCTGCAGACGCAAACGACTCTGTCTGACAGCTTTGAAGAGAGCAGTGGATCTCCCAACACGGAGGTTGAGATCTGAGAAGGGACAGACTCCCTGCTCAAGTGGGTCCCTGACCCCTGAGTAGCCTAACTGGGAGACATCCCCCACTAGGGGCAGTCTGACACCCCACACCTCACAGGGTGGAGTACACCCCTGAGAGGAAGCTTCCAAAGCAAGAATCAGACAGGTACACTCGCTGTTCAGAAATATTCTATCTTCTGCAGCCTCTGCTGCTGATACCCAGGCAAACAGGGTCTGGAGTGGACCTCAAGCAATCTCCAACAGACCTACAGCTGAGGGTCCTGACTGTTAGAAGGAAAACTATCAAACAGGAAGGACACCTACACCAAAACCCCATCAGTACATCACCATCATCAAAGACCAGAGGCAGATAAAACCACAAAGATGGGGAAAAAGCAGGGCAGGAAAGCTGGAAATTCAAAAAATAAGAGTGCATCTCCCCCGGCAAAGGAGCGCAGCTCATCGCCAGCAACGGATCAAAGCTGGACGGAGAATGACTTTGACGAGATGAGAGAAGAAGGCTTGAGTCCATCAAATTTCTCAGAGCTAAAGGAGGAATTACGTACCCAGCGCAAAGAAACTAAAAATCTTGAAAAAAAAGTGGAAGAATTGATGGCTAGAGTAATTAATGCAGAGAAGGTCCTAAACGAAATGAAAGAGATGAAAACCATGACACGAGAAATACGTGACAAATGCACAAGCTTCAGTAACCGACTCGATCAACTGGAAGAAAGAGTATCTGCGATTGAGGATCAAATGAATGAAATGAAGCGAGAAGAGAAACCAAAAGAAAAAAGAAGAAAAAGAAATGAACAAAGCCTGCAAGAAGTATGGGATTATGTAAAAAGACCAAATCTACGTCTGATTGGGGTGCCTGAAAGTGAGGGGGAAAATGGAACCAGGTTGGAAAACACTCTTTAGGATATCATCCAGGAGAACTTCCCCAACCTAGTAGGGCAGGCCAACATTCAAATCCAGGAAATACAGAGAACGCCACAAAGATACTCCTCGAGAAGAGCAACTCCAAGACACATAATTGCCAGATTCACCAAAGTTGAAATGAAGGAAAAAATCTTAAGGGCAGCCAGAGAGAAAGGTCGGGTTACCCACAAAGGGAAGCCCATCAGACTAACAGCAGATCTCTCGGCAGAAACTCTCCAAGCAAGAAGAGAGTGGGGGCCAATATTCAACATTCTTAAAGAAAAGAATTTTAAACCCAGAATTTCATATCCAGCCAAACTAAGTTTCATAAGTGAAGGAGAAATAAAATCCTTTACAGATAAGCAAATGCTTAGAGATTTTGTCACCACTAGGCCTGCCTTACAAGAGACCCTGAAGGAAGCACTAAACATGGAAAGGAACAACTGGTACCAGCCATTGCAAAAACATGCCAAAATGTAAAGACCATCGAGGCTAGGAAGAAACTGCATCAACTAACGAGCAAAATAACCAGTTAATATCATATTGGCAGGATCAAGTTCACACATAACAATCTTAACCTTAAATGTAAATGGGCTAAATGCTCCAATTAAAAGACACAGACTGGCAAACTGGATAAAGAGTCAAGACCCATCAGTCTGCTGTATTCAGGAGACCCATCTCACACGCAGAGACATACATAGGCTCAAAATAAAGGGATGGAGGAAGATTTACCAAGCAAATGGAGAACAAAAAAAAGCAGGGGTTGCAATACTAGTCTCTGATAAAACAGACTTTAAACCATCAAAGATCAAAAGAGACAAAGAAGGCCATTACATAATGGTAAAGGGATCAATTAAACAGGAAGAGCTAACTATCCTAAATATATATGCACCCAATACAGGAGCACCCAGATTCATAAAGCAAGTCCTTAGAGACTTACAAAGAGACTTAGATTCCCATACAATAATAATGGGAGACTTCAACACTCCACTGTCAACATTAGACAGATCAACGAGACAGAAAGTTAACAAGGATATCCAGGAATTGAACTCATCTCTGCAGCAAGCAGACCTAATAGACATCTATAGAACTCTCCACCCCGAATCAACAGAATATACATTCTTCTCAGCACCACATCGTACTTACTCCAAAATCGACCACGTAATTGGAAGTAAAGCACTCCTCAGCAAATGTACAAGAACAGAAATTATAACAAACTGTCTCTCAGACCACAGTGCAATCAAACTACAACTCAGGACTAAGAAACTCAATCAAAACCGCTCAACTACATGGAAACTGAACAACCTGCTCCTGAATGACTACTGGGTACATAACGAAATGAAGGCAGAAGTAAAGATGTTCTTTGAAACCAATGAGAACAAAGATACAACATACCAGAATCTCTGGGACACATTTAAAGCAGTGTGTAGAGGGAAATTTATAGCACTAAATGCCCACAAGAGAAAGCAGGAAAGATCTAAAATTGACACTCTAACATCGCAATTAAAAGAACTAGAGAAGCAAGAGCAAACACATTCGAAAGCTAGCAGAAGGCAAGAAATAACTAAGATCAGAGCAGAACTGAAGGAGATAGAGACACAAAAAACTCTCCAAAAAATCAATGAATCCAGGAGTTGGTTTTTTGAAAAGATCAACAAAATTGACAGACTGCTAGCAAGACTAATAAAGAAGAAAAGAGAGAGGAATCAAATCGACGCAATTAAAAATGATAAAGGGGATATCACCACCGACCCCATAGAAATACAAACTACCATCAGAGAATACTATAAACACCTCTACGCAAATAAACTGGAAAATCTAGAAGAAATGGATAATTTCCTGGACACTTACACTCTTCCAAGACTAAACCAGGAAGAAGTTGAATCCCTGAATAGACCAATAGCAGGCTCTGAAATTGAGGCAATAATTAATAGCCTACCAACCAAAAAAAGTCCAGGACCAGATGGATTCACAGCTGAATTCTACCAGAGGTACAAGGAGGAGTTGGTACCATTCCTTCTGAAACTATTCCAATCAATAGAAAAAGAGGGAATCCTCCCTAACTCATTTTATGAGGCCAACATCATCCTGATACCAAAGCCTGGCAGAGACACAACAAAAAAAGAGAACTTTAGACCAATATCCCTGATGAACATCGATGCAAAAATCCTCAATAAAATACTGGCAAACCGGATTCAGCAACACATCAAAAAGCTTATCCACCATGATCAAGTGGGCTTCATCCCTGGGATGCAAGGCTGGTTCAACATTCGCAAATCAATAAACATAATCCAGCATATAAACAGAACCAAAGACAAGAACCACATGATTATCTCAATAGATGCAGAAAAGGCTTTTGACAAAATTCAACAGCCCTTCATGCTAAAAACGCTCAATAAATTTGGTATCGATGGAACGTACCTCAAAATAATAAGAGCTATTTATGACAAACCCACAGCCAATATCATACTGAATGGGCAAAAACTGGAAAAATTCCCTTTGAAAACTGGCACAAGACAGGGATGCCCTCTCTCACCACTCCTATTCAACATAGTGCTGGAAGTTCTGGCTAGGGCAATTAGGCAAGAGAAAGAAATCAAGGGTATTCAGTTAGGAAAAGAAGTAGTCAAATTGTCCCTGTTTGCAGATGACATGATTGTATATTTAGAAAACCCCATTGTCTCAGCCCAAAATCTCCTTAAGCTGATAAGCAACTTCAGCAAAGTCTCAGGATACAAAATTAATGTGCAAAAATCACAAGCATTCTTATACACCAGTAACAGACAAACAGAGAGCCAAATCAGGAATGAACTTCCATTCACAATTGCTTCAAAGAGAATCAAATACCTAGGAATCCAACTTACAAGGGATGTAAAGGACCTCTTCAAGGAGAACTACAAACCACTGCTCAGTGAAATCAAAGAGGACACAAACAAATGGAAGAACATACCATGCTCATGGATAGGAAGAATCAATATCGTGAAAATGGCCATACTGCCCAAGGTAATTTATAGATTCAATGCCATCCCCATCAAGCTACCAATGAGTTTCTTCACAGAATTGGAAAAAACTGCTTTAAAGTTCATATGGAACCAAAAAAGAGCCCGCATCTCCAAGACAATCCTAAGTCAAAAGAACAAAGCTGGAGGCATCACGCTACCTGACTTCAAACTCTACTACAAGGCCACAGTAACCAAAACAGCATGGTACTGGTACCAAAACAGAGATATAGACCAATGGAACAGAACAGAGTCCTCAGAAATAATACCACACATCTACAGCCATCTGATCTTTGACAAACCTGAGAGAAACAAGAAATGGGGAAAGGATTCCCTATTTAATAAATGGTGCTGGGAAAATTGGCTAGCCATAAGTAGAAAGCTGAAACTGGATCCTTTCCTTACTCCTTATACGAAAATTAATTCAAGATGGATTAGAGACTGAAATGTTAGACCTAATACCATAAAAATCCTAGAGGAAAACCTAGGTAATACCATTCAGGACATAGGCATGGGCAAAGACTTCATGTCTAAAACACCAAAAGCAACGGCAGCAAAAGCCAAAATTGACAAATGGGATCTCATTAAACTAAAGAGCTTCTGCACAGCAAAAGAAACTACCATCAGAGTGAACAGGCAACCTACAGAATGGGAGAAAATTTTTGCAATCTACTCATCTGACAAAGGGCTAATATCCAGAACCTACAAAGAACTCAAACAAATTTACAAGAAAAAAACAAACAACCCCATCAAAAAGTGGGCAAAGGATATGAACAGACATTTCTCAAAAGAAGACATCTGTGCAGCCAACAGACACATGAAAAAATGCTCATCATCACTGGCCATCAGAGAAATGCAAATCAAAACCACAATGAGATACCATCTCACACCAGTTAGCATGGCGATCATTAAAAAGTCAGGAAACAACAGGTGCTGGAGAGGATGTGGAGAAATAGGAACACTTTTACACTGTTGGTGGGATTGTAAACTAGTTCAACCATTATGGAAAACAGTATGGCGATTCCTCAAGGATCTAGAACTAGATGTACCATATGACCCAGCCATCCCATTACTGGGTATATACCCAAAGGATTATAAATTATGCTGCTATAAAGACACATGCACACGTATGTTTATTGCAGCACTATTCACAATAGCAAAGACTTGGAATCAACCCAAATGTCCATCAGTGACAGATTGGATTAAGAAAATGTGGCACATATACACCATGGAATACTATGCAGCCATCAAAAAGGATGAGTTTGTGTCCTTTGTAGGGACATGGATGCAGCTGGAAACCATCATTCTTAGCAAACTATCACAAGAACAGAAAACCAAACACCACATGTTCTCACTCATAGGTGGGAACTGAACAATGAGATCACTTGGACTCAGGAAGGGGAACATCACACACAGGGGCCTATCATGGGGAGGGGGGAGGGGGGAGGGATTGCATTGGGAGTTATACCTGATGTAAATGATGAGTTGATGGGTGCAGCACACCAACATGGCACAAGTATACATATGTAACAAACCTGCACGTTATGCACATGTACCCTACAACTTAAAGTATAATAATAATAAATAAATTAAAAAAAAAAAAAAAAAGAATCTGACCACTCAAGTTTTAATTTCCTGTCAGATAAGATAAATGGAAGACAAAATCTCACAATTAGGTTTCAAACTATAAACAGCCTTCACGAAATCTTTGAATATTTTTTGTCTAGTTCACTGCTATGAATTGTTGCCTGGTCTGAATACATTTTAAAATGGAATTCTTTAGTTTAAATTGTAGACTATTCCAGGACAGAGGCTGGGAGCTTTCATATCTTTGGTATTCCCTAGGGAAAGTGCCTTTTGTAGAGTCTGGTTACTGCTCATTCCAGCTTTTCTTTGTAACCAGCGCTGCAAGGTTTACAAGTATGGTTGAAAGAACATCTCTAGGTATACGGCTGTCCTATCCAGTGAAGAGGTACTAACTGTATAACTGGCTTTTAAAACCCGAAAAGACTATTTTTAAGGAATAAATGACTAAGGATTGGGAGTCTTAGTCAGATTGAGAGAAGAGAGAGGTAGAGTTTGACATTTTGCAAAGGAGAATTCGCTAAAAAATACCCATGAAGGTTATTTGGAGCAATTTAGAAACATTGGAGTGACTTATCTATCTGCCGAAGGTGGAGCAGGAGAATTCTATGACATTTTGAAATTGCTGTGCGTGTTTTCTTTTAGTTCTTTGGTTGGAACATAAATGGAATTTAATTAAAGTTGCACAGGGAGGAGTAGGGAAAATCTCTTGGAGACTCAAACAGGAGATAGGGTAAGGCTGGGCAGAGCTCAGAGGTACTGGAGTTAGCATGTGATTCTCAGTTCAAGGAGGAGCTGGAATCCTCAGCTGCATGAATATTTAAGTCATCATACCTGTTACACTTAAATGAAACATATCTTAGCAATGTTCCAAATGCTTCTTCTGCTTATACCTTTTTTCTATCCCTTTATAACTTCGATGTGCACATAGCCCACTGTAGACTCTCCAGTCCCTGACATAATACCTGTTCTATTTCAGCTTCCAGAGCTAAATATCAAATTATTTCTATATTTCTTGGTTTGAATTCCCAAAGAGTATATGATTAGGCCAGCCCTTTTGTGGCTAGGTGATTGAATCAGAATTTGTGGCCAGGGTATATTGGTTTTCTTTGGCTCAAGAGTCAAGCTCTTGTTCAGTTAGTTCAGTTTCCAAGCAGTTGAATTATATGGTGTAAAATCTGCAGATGACAAGGTTTCTAGGTGGGTGGTTGCACTTAGAAAGGGGGCATCAATGGAGTAGGAAAAGTTTGGTGGTCCTATTGTATGTTGAATAGTATTCCTGACTAATTTTTAACTATCTTGAAAAGGACTAAGTTCTGAGTGAGACATGACACCACTGGAGTTTCATTTGAGCAGAGGAGTCATATAATTGGACATGCTTTAAAGGACTGCTTTAGATGCTCTCTGGAGATGATCACTATTCACATTTTGGTGTATTTCCTTCTGGTCCAGTGTAACAATATTTCTTCTACTGAATCTTCTCTTTTCTCTCATGTATGAGCCACCACGCCCGGCCTCTATGATATATTTTAAATAGATGTATTGGGGTCTGCCAGAGAAACAGAACCACATTTTTGTATTAAACTTATACTAGATCAGTAGATACAAAGAACCTTTGTATCCTTTTGTAGGTATCTCTATTACAGAATTTATTTCATGGCATCCTCTATTTCAGCTGCATTTCCATTGCCTCTTTCCTTAGTAGTTTATTTGGCTTATGTTTTCAGGTACCATCATATATATATCTATATCAATAGATATATATACACACATATATATATATATATATATATTTTTTTTTTGAGACAGAGTCTCACTCTGACAATAGGCTGGAGTGCAGTGGTACAATCTCAGTTCACTGCAATCACCACCTCCCAGATTCAAGCGTTTCCCCTGCCTCAGCCTCCTGAGTAGCTGGGACTACAGGCGTGTCCCACCATACCCTTCTAATTTTTTTTTTTTTTTTTGTATTTTAGTAGAGATGGGGTTTCACCATGTTGGCCAGGATGGTCTCAATCTCCTGACCTTGTGATCTGCCCACGTAGGACCTCCCAAAGTGCTGGGATTACAGGTGTGAGCCACCGCGCCCGGCCTCTATGATATATTTTAAATAGATGTATTGGGATCTGCCAGAGAAACAGAACCAACATGATATCTCTCTCTCTTTCTCTCTCAAGATATTTATATAATAAATTGGCCTACATGATTATGGGTTTGAGCAGTCTCACTTCACTAACTTTTGTATACAAGCTGAAGGCCCAGGAAAGCCAGTGGTACCCTTCCAGTTCAATCATGAAGGCCTTAGAAGCAAGAGAGCTGATGGCATAAGCCCCAGTCCCAGTACAAGAGAAAACTGATGTCCTAGTTCAGTTAGACAGAGTGAATTCTCCTTCCCTCTACCTTTTTGTTCTAGTCATGCCCTCAACAGATTGGATAATGCCCAGTCACACTGGGGAGAGCAGTCTGCTTCATTCAGTTCATCAATTCCCTAATTTCATCTAGAAACACCCTCAAGGCACACCAAGAAATAATGTTTAGCCAAATTTCTAGATACTCCATGGCCCAGTAAAGTTGACACATAAAATTAATCATTACAGTAAATAAGTTTAAATGTATTTGAAATATTGTTATATGTTCTGTTTAATTTATTTACTTATGTTTATATTTAGTTAACTGTGTGGTCATTTTATTAAAAATAGGTAATTATAGTCTTTTTTGGGGGGAGGAATCAGATCTGAATTACTTTATTTATGACTACAATATCCTTTAATCAAGGACTGACTGATTAGCATATAAAGAATACACAGTTTAGAACCATAGATGGCAATTTTAAATGGATCATCTCAAAATTATGCTGCACATGTTTATATTTATTATTTGAACATCAAGTCATTCAGGAATAGTATAAATTCTAAAAAAGGGTAAATGTTATCAGAGTTTTAAGAGAAATTTTGGTATTCTCTATTAATTTATTTGTAAAGGTATTCTAGGAAAGATGTGACAATCAATTACTGTACTTTTTCATCTCATCTGATTCTTAGATATGAGCTCAGGCAAATATTCAATAGACCATTCTATTTTACTTTATTTGTATCAAATATGACAAGTGTCAACTATATATATTGAAATATGTTTAAGAAGAATTATAGTTCTACATAATTATATAAATTCACTTTAATATAATAAGCAAAAATGACTCTTGATGCCAATAGTATTAGGCTCCTATATAGGTATGAATGAGCACTGTTCTGAAACACTGCTGCACGTGGTACTCAACAAATGATAACAAATCTATTTGGAATGCAGAAAATTTTCTTTTCAAAAGCAGAAAGCGAACAAGGGGAAATGGAAATGAATAGTATCAACTATTCTGGAGAAACAAAAGTCTGTAGGTTCTAGCAGTAGAATTGTAGGGTTAAAAACCTGTATTTCTTTCTCTTTTTATCTCAGTCTCTTTCCAAACCTCCTAGATTTTATTCTCTAACACTAAATGTTTTCTGCTTTTCAACTCCAATTCTTGTGCTATATGTTTATCAGATTTCTGTGATGGATAAAATGTGATGATATATGATAGATGACAGAGTAATAGTTGGAAAGAGTCCAGGCCTGGAGGCCTATTTCATTTCTGTTTGCAACAGCTGAAAACTTGTGTGCTACAGTTGATATGGCCCCTTCTCTTTCTGGGCCACTTAAAACAACAGCTTTGATAACTTGTTCTGAGTTATCTTTTATTCCATGTAATTAACTTAGATGACTTTCTTCCTAATAGATGGAAGAGCTTCAGGGGCAATCCAGTAAAAGGGAAAATTTTCCTAAATGTTCAGACAGTACAATTAATATGTAAAATTGAGGCAAATATTTTGTTAGCTTTTTGCTTTTATCTTCCTGTTTCCCTTTGTCATGTACTAGACAACATTAGGCTGGTACTCACAAGTTTTATAGACTCCTGGTAAAGATAACAAAAGTCCCTGAAAAATGTTTGCAAAATGGTATCTTTTGATGTAAGTCTTTATATTTCAAAGAACATTCAGAAATTTCAGCGTATACATGATTCAAGATATGAGAGGTTTGGCAGCTGAGTCCTTTCACATTATTTGAAGGGATCTTAGGAACTGGCTTCTAGCAACAGATCTTTCCTTAACTCGTGTCCCTAGGAAGCAGGAGTACCTGAGAGGTGACCCTGGGACAAGATTGGCAGGGGGCCATTGCAGTTTCATTCCTGAATGTTTATGCGTACACGATTTTCACTACCCTGAATGCTCTTTTTTCTTCTGTATGATTTCTCCTTGACTTTTAAGGTTCAGATGAAACATTTTCCCCATGTAAACTTGGCAGAGTTCTGCTAATTCACCTAGCTTTTACATTCTGCATCTGTAAACAGAAGCTAATAATATCCTCTTCACTGAGGATTAAATGAGAACTGGGATTGGAACCCACGTCTAGCTAACTCCAAAGTCATTGCACTTAAACATTGTATTAAGCCGTTCTTGCATTGCTATAAATAAATACCTGAACCAGGGTAATTTATAAAGAAAAGCAGTTTTATTGACTTGCAGTTGAGCAGGGTGTACAGGAAGCATAGTGCTTCTGCTTCTGGAGAGGCCTCAGAAAGCTTTCAATTGTGGTGGAAGGCAAAGGGGGAGCGGTTGTCTCACATGGCAGGAGCAGAAGCAAGAGAGAAAGAGCAAGAGGGAAGGTGCAACATATTTTTAAACAACCAAATGTCATGAGAACTCACCATCATGAGAAAAGCACCAAGGGAGATGTTGCTAAACCATTCATGAGAAACATCTCCATGATCCAGTCACCTCCCACCAAGTCCCACCTCCAACACTGGGGATTACAATTCTACATGAGATTTGGGCAGAGATACAGATTCATAACATATCAAACATAATGCTCAAGATATTTTAAGCTACTACCCACTTTGTTTTTTCCTAATCTACCATTTGTATAGCAAACATTCATTCTAAAGATACCCTTATTATCTGCATTGGTCTTTTGACCCTAGGCATTCACTACCTTTTATTGATAAATATTATTTTTTGGTATGGATAACTGAGCATTTGTTGAAAAATATTTATTGAACCACATTTATGTATTAAACTTATACTAGATCAGGAGATACAAAGAATAAAAAATCATTCTTATGAAGGGATTCAAAAACAATGTGAGATAGTCTTGTAAAAAGTAACGTTGAATTGTAAATTGGGATATTACAATGCAATGTGGTATGTGTAGGTCTACAGCTTGAAACTAGGATTTTCTGTTTCCAACAGAATGTTAAGCTTTTGAAAGCAGGAACCAGTCTTCTACTTCATTCAACTTTTTCATTATTTTTAGCTTAGTATCCTGTTCTTAGTAGGTGTCAGGATTTATCAATATATTTATTGATTTGCTTTAGTAAAATAGAAACTGTCTATTATATATTAGTTACTTGTTGCTGTGTAACACATTACCCCAAAACTGAGCTGCTTAAAGCATCAGAGATTTGTTACTTCACACAGGTTCTGAGGATTAGGAATCTGAGAGTGTCTGAACTGGATGGTTCTAGCTCAGGGTCTCTCGTGAGTTGTAATCAGGTTGTCAGCTGGAATTGCAGTCATCTGAAGGCTTGACTGGAGCTGGAGGATCTGCTTCCAAGATGGCTTACTCACATGGCTTTTGGCAGAAAACCCCAGATTCTTACAATATGGGCTTCTCGACAGAGCTACCTGAATATTCTTACATCATGGCAGCTGGCTTCCTCCAGAGTGAGTGACTTACAAAGAAGAGAGAATAAGCAGGAATTGCAATGCCTTTTATGGTCCAATCTCTGAAGTTGTACACATCACTTCTGCTTTATTCTATTCATTAGAAGTGAGTCACTAAGTCCAGTACACACTCAAGGGGAGGAGAATTAGGCTCTACTTCTTAAAGGAGCAGTAACAAATAATATGTGGATATATCTTAAAGTTACCACGGTGCACCAACAACACAAAAAGTACTCTATCATTATTTTCTTTTTGAGCTTTGTAGACTGAGGGAAAAGCTTCAGAAAATATATGGAAAGATGAAGGCAGGGAAAATAAAGAGGGACTAGGAGAATGCACAGGAGTTTAGAGGGAATGAGGGTCTGACATAGGGCAAAGAATCTACACAACCTGTGGATGTTATGTTCTGATGTCTTAGGTATTCATAACAAGGGGGCTAAAGAGAATGACAGTGAGAGATGGAAGTGGGGAAAGAATGAAGAACAAAATAACTGAGAGAAAACAAGGATAATTGTGTAGAAAGTGAAAGGACAAGAGAAGAAAATAAAATAAAATACCTCTAAGAAAAATACTCTGGAATCAGTCAAAATCTGTTGCCCAGTTGTGAAGCAAATAAGCCCATTGGAACTGTCCAGAGGGGCTATTTTCTAAAATCTTTATTGTATAGTATCTGAGTATGACTATTTGAGACATTTTTGTGGTGATTCAGGTGCCAATGCTGAAGACAATGAATTAAGATTCAAGAGTAGAACAATTTATAATTATTTTAAAGAAAATATATGGAGAAAAAAAGATGAGAATTGCTAGAAGTTTTTTGTATAAATGATTTAGAAATAAAGTTGTTATCAGAGATAATAATTATATAACTGAAGAGTCATTGCTGGGCAAATTATGAACACATTTGGGCTATGAAAAGTGAAATATAAATGTGTGATGAAACCAAGGCAAGGTGGAATTAAAATTCCATCCTCCCTCATTCCCCTCCTAATTACTTAGTGGGGGAGAGAAAGTATTGAAGTCATTCATCTTTTGTCATACACATATAGAGAAATTTCATTATAATATTGTGGCATGTTTAGATATAAGAGATACAACATGTGGAACTGACATAACATACATGCAAACTAAGTGGTCAGATAGATTTATTGCTTTAGTTGTGTAGGATAATTACACAAAGACAGTTTATATGACTAGGATATTATTTAGAAGGAAAAGAGAAAGACTCATACAAATAAACTGGCAAAACTTAAGGCACATTGTAGGGTTTAGATAATGCAAAGAGTTAATAGGAAGAGGAATACCTTAGAAACATCAGTAGGAGAAAGAAGCAATTGATGAATGGAATTAGGCATACGATTTAACTTGGCAGCAATGGTCCTCACGAGAAGGGAGTGTCTAAAATAAGGTAAGTTCAGGGGATGTAACTAGATTGTTAAAAAGCAGAATACAGACTTTAAAGAGAGTCATTGGAGGCCCAAAATGGGGATTTTTGTCTTACTCTTTAGCATGAACTCACCTAAGAAGAAAGAATGATGATGATTTTTTACATAAAATATGAAAAAATAAAAGACTATCAGCTTTGTTATTGACAACCACATTTTCCTTCACATTAGGGGGCCTATTTTTGGTCTATTTTCCAACATTTACATAAAGAAAGGGTTTTCTAGTATTTCTTTTGCTTATAGAAATAGTTTTCTGAATTGGAAAATTTAGGAAAATACGAAAGTGCATAAAATAAATTACAACTATACAACCCATTGACAACTGTTAATATTTTAGCATATTTCTATGTTTTGTTTTAATATTTATGATTTAAAAGATATTTTTAAAAAAGTTTTGTATACTGCTTACTTTACTCAATATCATATCAGGACAATTTTGTCATTAAAAATCTCTTGTAAACATCATTAAATTTATTACCTTTTAAATTTTTAATAAATTTTAAGGGGCATAGGATATTTAATCCTAATATTTACTAAAACGTTATAACACAAAATAGAAAATAAATGATACATGTTTAAATTATTAATGGTTGAAACTGTTGACTACCTACTGTGATAATAACAGCTAATACTAATTATTTACTATGCCACAGGAACTGTTCTAAGTACTTTGTATGGATTATATCATTTAACAATCATATTAACCATTATGAGGAACTTGTAATTCTTATTCCCATTTTACTTAAAGAGGTTTAGTAATATGGCTCAAGTTCTCACAGCTAGTAAGTATGGAGCTGAAATCCAAACAAGGCAATCTGACTCCCAAGTCCATCTTTCTAAATCTATACATTTTGCATTATATGTTTAAGCTTTGCATTAGGAACTGGAGATAGAATGATAAGGAAACCATAGAGGGTCTGCTCTTTCTGAGCTGTCGTGTGTAGAGAAACAATTATTACCAAATAATTAACATTTTAAATGTATAATTACAAACTGAAATCAGCACACTAAATGAAAGGAACATAGATCCATGATAGACAACAGGAGCCTGACTAAATAAGTAAACTGGGGAAGGCTTCCTGGAGGAGGTGACACAAGCTGACAGCTGAAGAATGAATAACAGTCAGTGAGGTAAAGGGGAAAGATACATTCCAGACAGAGGGAATATAGCATGTGGAAAGGCCCTAGTGTGAGAGGGAACATGAATGTTCAGAAAACTGGAAGAAATTCAGTGTGACTGGGGCTCACAGATTGTATGGGAGCAGGCTGTGGCCCAGGAATGTAGGGCTTGCTAAGGATTTTGAACTTCAAGGACAATGGAAATCTCAAAGAGTTTTATGTAGGTGGTGACATAATCAGATTTATTTTGAAAAGATCTTTCCATCTGAAGAATGGCAGACATACTAGAGAGAGGCCAGAGGGTATGTGGGGTGGATTTCTGTAGACTTTTGCTGAAGTCAAATAAGAAATGAAGATAACTTGGCCTAAGGTAGTGGCAGGAAAGGTGGAAAGACCTGAACATATTTAATAGATATTTAACAGGTAAATTTGAAAATGGTGATGGAGTTAGTATGTTTTCTATGGGCTGAGATAGACAATACTATAAGAAGACCAAAGACCAAAATTTAGGAGGGCGGATCATGAGTTCAATCTTGGAAATAGTGAGTTTGACATGTGAATATTTTGAGTATGTAGTTGCCTATTGGGTGTGGAACCAGAGTTTTTGCCATAGAGATTTAATCAATTTGATGAATATGGGTAAAAAAAGAAGAAGAAGATAAAGTGAAAAGAGAATGTAGTGGGCTCTAGGGAGCACTATTTTATGGCTGGGCAAATAATTATGAGTTAGCAAGGAATATTTAGTTAGAAGAGCATGTTAACTAGATTGGAATTGTTGGCAACCACTGAGGGTATACTTGAAGTTGGTGATGATGAATTTATGGCGATTCTTGTCTGCCCTGAGGTGTAACTCTGCCAACAGCACCACAGAGGCGAGGAAGCCTGGTGGCAAGAATGACCCGGAAAGGTTTTGTAAGATATGTGAAATGAGAAGGTTAAATGTCAGAGGATTCAGGCATATGATAACATAATTTACCATTCTTTTTTTTTTAACATAGAAAAGGGTTTAAAAAAAAAAAATTAGGCTTGGCACGTGGCTCACACCTGTAACCTCAGCACTTTCGGAGGTCGAATTGGATGAATCGCTTGAGCTCAGGAGTTTGAGACCTGGGCAATATGGTGAAACTCCGTGTCTGCCAAAAATACCAAAAGTTAGCTGGGTAGGGTGGCACGTGCCTGTAGTCCCAGCTACTTGGGAGACTGAGGTGGGAGAATAGCTTGAGCCCAGGAAGTAGAGGCTGCAGTGAGCTGAGATCACACCACTGCACTTCAGCCTGGGTGACGGAGTAAAACCCCACCTGCCCATCCCCCCCACCCAATTTAAATAATTCTGAGAAATATCTTTTATGCACAAACATTTGTCTCTTTTAAATGTTTCTTTTGGAGAAATTCCTATAAGAATTACTCAAAGAGTAAGAATAACTTTCAGCCTTTTAAATGACATTGCTAATTTGTTTCCAGATTCCCCAATCTTATTTGCGTGGGGGCAGTGGCTGTTCTAATTTTTATTCTTTGTGTTTTGACCGGCTAAAAGAATGTATCCTTCAAATTCTTCTTTCTTTCTTACCGTCTTTCAGCTGCTGTGTCATGAGTAATTTTCTTCGGTTAAGGTGCATATCTCACACACATATGAGAAGGTCTTCATGTTGCTTTGGAACAACAAAGAAAACTTTCTGGTTATTGAATCTTTGGGTCATAAGCACGTCCCTTCTCAAACCACTAAAGATCTTACTCCATTTTGTTGTGATGTTTTATGATACGGACAAAACTGATACCAAATTGTTCCAAGAAAGGGAAATGCAAAGGTCCCAAGGTGGAGAATGCTTGGGAAGAAAGCCAATGTTACCACAGTGGAAAGAGACAGAGAGAAGTGGAGAAAGAGTGAGAGAGCAAGTACTGGGAGATGAGGCTGAAGAGATAGTGCAGAATCCAAATCATAACCAAGTCCTGTAAGCCAGGGTGAGGAGTGTGCATTTCATTTTGAGTGAGATGAGAAACCACTGGGTGGTTGTAAGTGGGGGAGTGAAGCGGTGTGATTTGCATTGTAAAGCAATTGCATGGTTAGGGTTGGCACACACAGGCAGGGTGGAAGTAGAGGCCTCTTCGGGCTACTGGTTCTCAGGTAGTTCAAGGGCAGAAATGGGGTCTAAAGTAGGCATGAGGTGGGGACTATGAGGTGACACAAATAAGCCCTCCCAGATCAGTTATTTCTATGCTGATGTTTAAATGGAAAAGCCTGAAGAGGACTCTCCCTTCGGCTTTAAGGCCCAGGGTACTGGGTGGGGCAGGGCCTGGACTTGGGGGCCTTCAACTGCTTCTCCCTAACTAGAATGAGGAAGGTCTCAGCATCTCTCTCTCTCTCTCTCTCTCTCTCTCTCTCTCTCTGTCTGTCTGTCTCTCTCTCTGTCTCTCTCTGTCTCTCTCTCTCTGTGTGTGTGTGTGTGTGTGTGTGTGTGTGTGTGTGTGTGTGTGTGTTTATAGCCTGAGAGTTTAGTTATCTGTTTCCCCCCAGGCTTGGCTCTTAGCCTTTTCTCTTCAACTCCCTCTAAGGATCTTCTCTTGGGACAAGTATTCAGCAGATACTGAAGGATTATGACTCTAGGTAACTTTCTGACTATTTTCCCTCCTTTTCATGCAGGGTGTGTGAGAGAAAGGTTCCCAGTACAGATTTTTTGGCTTTCTTATGTTCAGATGATATCATCAGGCTAATTGCTCTACAATTCTGATTAGATATCAAATTTATCATACGGTTTTTTGAATTTCCCATTGGTCACAAATAGTATTCATATCCTTTCTTAGAGTTATTAATTAAATCTAAGTTTTGGATGCCTTAGCCCCCACACTTGAATCTTATCCTCCTTCCCCGAAACTCGACCTTAAGCCTATTTAGGAATCCCAGTTGTCATTAAAGAGTAACCCTGTGAATTTTGAGATGCTTTGAAGAGTGCACAGGAATTTGTCATACTGTACTTATTTGTTCTATTTTTGAGTCCATGTGAAATCTCAGCTTCCTCCCTCGCCCCCAGTTTACTTTATAAATGCTCCTGCTAATCTAGCCCCCTTCTGATCTCCCTCATTACTTTGGGCTAGTCTGAAGCAACAGAAGGACTTGCTAAATTTATATATTCTTCCTGAGGCCTGGGGCTTTGTGGGAACAATTGTAAAAATTTACCAAGTCTGGAGAAGAAGGCTTTCGCAAATCTTGAGTGTGCAGGGAGAAGCCAATGTGTCTGGGGTTTCTGAGAAGATATTTGTTTATTCATAAATCATTTATTGAACATCAGCTCTGTACTAGGCATTGAATTTTGAGCTTGCATTAGTCACATAAGTCATAGTTTTTAAAGAGACCAAAGCCTGATAGATGAAGACAGATTTTCAACAATGATTGTCTCAGAGTATTTATAGGTAATATGATTCATTTATATACCAGGCCCAATGAGGAGACAACGAAACATTTGATAGAGGTTGGAGAAGCTTAGAGGGGTGACATTTTAGTTTTGAAGAGATGATCCAGGTGTAGGATGAGTTAAAAGGGTATGGCATGAGTCATAACTGTGAGATAAGACACAGGCCTGTCATGAGATCTCTAAGTACCTCTGAAAGCTTAAAAGGGTAAAGATAGTGCTTATTCGGATATATCGTTAGAGAGTCAGCCAAGGAGAGCCAAGTATGACATATGAGGGCTTTGAATTTATCCTATGGACAAAAGAGAACCTTGAAAGGTTTTAAGCAAGGTTGGTTATATGACCAAATTTTCCTTTCAGAAAACCATTTCTTCTGCAAAAGTTTGCACTGAGATGAATTCAAGTACCATTGCAATAACTCACATAAGACAAAGGCCTCCAATGAAGGTGGGGTGGGTAGTGGGTCGGGCCAGGAGTAGGAGAAGATTGTGTGGGGGTGGTGAGGAGGTGGATGGGATGGAAGGTGTAAATAGAGGTTTCCAAGTCTGGAGAAGAAGGCCTTCTTTTTCCTTAAGAAGGTAGAATTGACAGGACATGGTGAGAGACTCAAAGTGGGTGAGGAGAAAAAGGGAAAAGCATAATTTGGGGGGAAACATGAGTTTAGGCTTAGAATTTAGAACTTTAGGTGCCTATGGAACTTCCAGCTGCAGAGGTCCATTGGACAGCCATATATTTGAGACCATTACTCAAGAAGGCAGTTGACACAGACATCTTAGCCTCAAAGTTCCTTGAATCCTTCATTTTAAGGAGCTTCCTCAGCCTTCACTTCAGCAAACCATATCTACAGTCAAATGTAGATCTTGACGTCACCTTCACATGCTCTAAATTTGAAGAATTAAGGTCTGGTAATGGCAATTTGACCACTGATTCCTTCTATGTTCAAGCTATATTGCTTTATATCCATATCTTTTACTTAATGACTCAATGACATGAAGTCACTCAATGAGTCATTAAGTCAAAGTCATTGAGACTTCATGTCTTGCCACATCTTCTTTTCTCCTAGTCCATCAGAGCTGATATTTTTATTCCTTTCTGTAACCAGTCTGGACTGAAAGGAGCAGTCCTGCCCTTTAATATTTAGTACACACAACTTGCTCATTCTTCTACTTTCTGACATACTTATGCTGCAAACTCTTATGTTGGATCTGGGAAGCTGAATGCTAAAGGGAAGCACATAATTGTGCAGACAGGGACCACCACTAATGTGTAGATTATACTGGTTCCCTCAGCACTTCTGTATAATGTATTTATGTGGTTCTGTCCAGGTTCCTTTACTGAAAACTGTGGGACATTTCAAACCTTCACTGCTTTCTTCCTGTCTCCATTCACACTGATACCCTGCTTCCAAACTCAACTGACATATGATCTTATTCTCTGCTTCAAACAGTTGAAAGGACTATGTCTGATTCCTTCAACCATCCAGTGTCTTCAAACTTATCCAGGGGTTCACTTAAATGCCTTTTCCTCTGGTCACAAAGGACAAGATAATTAAAATATATTAATATTCTAAGATCATTCTGTGTCCTTCACCTGCTCAGTTCTGTTTTACTTATTCCTTCTATCTCCTCTACATTAATCTCTCTGTATTGGTTTTTTTCTTAGAGGACTTGGAGTTTAGTATAAATTATGGAATGATATCCTTTAGGACAAAAGAGGGAAGAATGGTGGTTATATAGAATGAAGCACAAGGAATAACCCTTCTCATTTCAGCACACTAAGTACTGACTTAGAACTGCCATTGGGTTCAACTCTCTAGGTTGTGCCCTTGAGATGGTTAACATAGGAAACTGAATTAAGAAAGTTAGAATGTCTGTTTTGAGACCAGGACTCAAGGTGATACCAACACAGACTTGAGCTTTGTATTTTATTTAAACATCTGCCTGTGTTGTGTAAACTTTCCTGTACTTTTGAAACCTAATGATGTGATATCCCAGATATTTAAAATCAGTTGTTTTTAATTTGTTGCATGCTTGCTACGTTTCAAATTCTGGGCTCAAATTATGGAAATATCTCTAAATTCCCTATAAATGTTGTGAGATGCAGTGGTGTGGAGCCACCTCACCCAGGCTTGCAAGAGCTAATTTTGCACATCCCTTCCCAAACTCTGTGTTCAGTGAATCAGCTATAGCAGGACGATTTACACTGTGCGGTCAACACTCACTGCAAATTAAGGCTTTTTATTTCTTCATTTCAAGGACTTGGTTTACCAGCATGCTACGTAAGATAGGTCATATGTCCCCATTTTACAGCTGAAATTTAGGTTCAGAGAAATAACTCCCTAAATTAGGTTAACTGCGAAAGCTACATGAGTTTTTGGGAGGCAAGACAAAATATTCTGTAAGAGAATAAGACATTGTCTTGTCTCTTCTTATTCTCTTCTTAATCTTTTCTTTTTCTACTGAAGTTGTAGCGTGCAATTGGATTTAGACTTTCTCCATAGAAGTTTAAATATCCTTGTGAACTGTATATCTTCCATATTCTGTTTTTGTTTGTTTGTTTTTGTTTTTGTTTTTTTGTGAGACAGAATCTCACTCTGTCGCCCAGGCTAGAGTGCAGTGGCACAATCTCGGCTCAGTGCAACCTCCGCCTCTGGGTTCAAAGGATTCTCCTGCCTCAGATTCCCGAGTAGCTGGGATTATGGGCATGCACAACCACACCTGGCTAATTTTTGTATTTTTAGTAGTATTTTCAAGGTCCCTAATAAGTTATAATGTGAACATTTTGATGTTCTTATGTTTCTTTTACTTTCCTCATTTAACAAATGGATCATAAGGCAGTCTTTGAGATCTAGAGGTTGGTGTCTGTTAGGATGTTATTTTTTGCTATGCTTGGTTTTCTGATAAATATATTTGCAAAATGTTCCCAGCACTCAATTTATTAATGCTTGTTCTATTGCTAACCAATTCTATAACCCTAAACAAGTTTTCTCAATTGTTCAGGATGGGGATATGACCAGTGACCCCTAAGGTCATGGCCATTCATGACACTATTAAAATTCTTATGCTTCTGATAAGTAGAGTATACCCCAGGGTGCCCCTAAATTACTTTATTTACGACTTAAATCCACATTAGTATTTACTGTGGAGTTTTAGTCCTAAATAAAGTAATTTCAGTTTAATTATATTAAAGATGTAGCTTTAGAGGTAGTTTCATTATTTTGTTGTGCAATAAGGTTTTTATTTTGTTTGAAAAGTTTCAGGATCTAAAGCTGAGGGAATTCTACTGTGAGGGAAACCCACTGTTCCTGAAGCAGCCAGTGATTTCTACACAACGGGAGAACGTCTGGAGTCTACAGGTAAAGGCTTACCTCTTTCACTTAAGTCTTCAAACTAAAGCCACAATTTAAATTTTAAAGCGTTTTCTTTTAAAACATTCTTGCCAAGCCAGCAAATGATTAATGTAATCCCAGTCCATTGGCAATGTGGATCCTATACATAATCTTTTTGACTTGCTTATAGAATCCAGTGAAATCCTAGGTCACTCTGATTCCCAGAGTGACGTAATTCAGATAAATGGAAATATTTTGTAGGATGAATAAAAGAGAGAAATTTATTTTCACTTTAGCTTTTTCAGTGTTATTTAAAGATGTATTGATTTGTTCTTAGTGGAGTCTTTACCTCTTTCCCTCCCTTTTTACTTGTCTCTATCCCTAGTGGATGAATGAATATGATCCAGAAACTATGTTCACTTCAGCAAAACAAGTTAATGGTATTAAAAGAAGGAACAGGAAAGCATATTAGAGGACTCTTTGTAATAGCCAAGTCAGAGAACATAGATCCTTTCACATTTGACTGTGATTCTCCATCATGAATTTAGATTTCTGAGATCCATTTGGATCTGTAGCTAATGTGCAGGATTGTCATTAAGACTTTTAGGATTTGTATGGGATCAACTTTCCTGGCTGCAGGAAACAACCAATCTTGTCCAGTGGCTTACTTTTTCTTAAAATTAAATTATCGTATGAATAATACCTGTTTATTACAGAAAACAATAAAATACAGATGAGCAATGAAGAAAATCAAAATTTCTTATACTGACTTTTAAAAAGTCTCTTATTACAAAAGTAATACAAGCTCCTTTAGAGACATTGAGGGGAAAAAAGCCAATAGAAGTTAATAAAAATACTAAGAAATCAGGCTGGGCACAGTGGCTCACACCTATAATCCCAGCACTTTGGGAGGCTGAGGCGGGTGGATCACCAGGTCAGGAGATCGAGGCATCCTGGCTAACATGGTGAAACCCTGTCTGTACTAAAAATACAGAAAAATTAGCCAGGCACGGTGGCAGGCGCCTGTAGTCCCAGCTACTCGGGAGGCCGAGGCAGGAGAATGGCGTGAACCCGAGATCGCGCCACTGCACGCCAGCCTCAGCAACAGAGCGAGATTCTGTCTAAAAAAAACAAAAAACAAAAACAAAACAAAACTAAGAAATCAAATTAGTACTCTTCTCTATGACATTTATTCTTTTAGAATTTTTTATGCTTTCAGAATATTTTTGTAATTAAAGATAAAGATGAGTTCAAACTCTATACACTATATAGAGTTGTTTTTCCACTCAGTTATTGTGAATAGCTTTCCAATCAGTACAACAAAACAAAATAAAACCAGACCATGACATCTTTTTTGATAAATACATCGTATTCTGTATATGATAATATCATAATATTTTTATTTCCCCACCGTTGGATGTTTAAATTATTAATAATATTCTGGCCTTTCGGCCTTTATAAACAAAGATACAAGGCTGGGCACAGTGTCTCATGCCTGAAGCCCCAGCACTTTGAGAGCTCATGGCAGGAGGATTGCTTGAGCCCAGGAGTTTGAGACCAGCCTGGCCAACAGAGTGAGACCCCATCTCTACAAAATTTTAAAAACCTTAGCCAGGCATGGCGGTGTGTGCCTGTGGTCTCAACTACTCAGGAGGCTGAGATGAGAGGATCCATTGAGCCCAGTAGGTTGAGTCTGCAATGAGTCGGGTTCCTGCTACTCCACTCCAGCCTGGGCAACAGAGAAAGATCCTGTCTCCAAAACCCCCCCACAGTCAAAAAGCAACAACAACAAAACGCAAAGTGATAGTGACCATTCTCATAGTAAATTTCTAGTTCCTGTGCATATTATCCCTAAAAATGTAACTGCTGCCCCAAAGAACTGACATCTTGTATAGTTTGATTTACTTTTTTCAGATTCCCTTTCACAGAATATTTTCACAAACAGCATTATTTCCTACTCTTCTGTAACAGAAAAACATCTCATTTGAAATTGAGTTTTAAATGATTTGAGTAACTGTTGTATTTAATATTTTACTCCTTTATAACTTATTTTTTCTCCTTTCATCAATCATTTTGTATAATAATAGTGGCTAACACTTATTTTATGCTTATTATGGACAAGGTACTGTTCTAAGCACTTACACAGGAATAAACTAATTTAGTCCTCTACTAACCCTAAAAAGATAGGTATCATTATTGACCACTTTTTAATAGATAAAGTAACGGAGATCCAGGGAAGTCAAATAACTTATGTGAGGTCACAGAGCTACTAAATGTTGGAACAATGATGCCAACTTAAGTGGTTGGGTTCCAGAGTCCCAGCTGCAATATTGGTTCAGAAAGGGGATATAGGGAGCTGAGAGAAATAGAGACAGGGTCGTCCTGGGTTGGAGGAGGTTCTGGTTTGTGGAGGAGGCTGAATTAGCAGTTAACCCAATCTGGTAGCTGTCTTACAGAGAGCCTTCGAGGACAAGAACCTTGTCTGTGAGGGCTGTGAATGAGAGAGAAATTGTTCTAATTTTCAGAACTGTTGGGTCCAGGAGCACAAACGTTAATTTTTACAATACATCAGTGGAAGTTGGTATTTTTGCCTGTAATATGTAAATGCTTTGGGTAGTTTTAAGAGTATCTCTGGAATTTTTCTCAGAAAAGTGACTTAAATTGATTTGTACTTAAAGTAAGAGTTATTTCTACTGGGCAATTAGTCAATGTTACTGATTAAACTACTTGCTGTGTCAAAGAATTCCAGGAACTATGATATGGGTTATGCCTTGGTAAAGATTTTAAAAACTTTACCTCACCTCAGAGATTTATGAAGTAAAATTTAATGCTAATAACTATATTATAGAAAAATTAGCCAGAATATACTGCATTAGTAGGTGCCAGGCTAAATGGTTTACCATTTTTATGTAATTTAATTCTCTAAACTCTATGTGATAGTATTGGAAAAGATCCCAATTTTACAGATGAGGTATTCAAGATCAGGGAACTTAAGGGTTCACCCAAATGTGATCACACAGCAGATAAGTCATAGAGCCAGAATTTACATCTATGTTTGTATTTGACTCTGACTTTGAATTTTTGCTCTTGATGCTATGTTTTAGTGCTTATTATACACATCATACACCTGATTATACAGTAGTTCCAAAATGCATCACTCCTGAGGATTCATATTTGTTTTTACATTTTATATTTTTCATATTAGATAATTTTATGTGTATAATTTAATAACTCAAAATTATGTAGGGAAAAATAGGACATATAAAATTAATTTCATTTGTGATGAATTATAATTAACTTCCAAATATTCTAAGAAAATAGCATATAAGCTATCTAAAAGGAGCAATTTGAGTATTTTGAAATATTTTTATAGACCATTTTGGTCTATAAAAGATTTCTTGACTTTTAAATAACACTGGAATTAGACCATTGTATATTCTCAAAAATTGCATTAAATGCATCTCTAAGAGATGTCCTAAAAGATACCATTGGTCATGCCAATAGTATTTTATTTTATATATACTCATATTTCCAAGTAATAACGTTGTATTTTAATGGTGTATGTTATCCTTCCAAAGTAACACATTGGCAACAAGTAAAAGAAAAATATAAATAATAGGTGATGTAAGAGCGGTCAGATATACTGAGTGCAACAAACATGTTTGGGTCCAGAAATCATAAATGGAAAAAGTGATCTATGTGAACCTATTTTTGGGTCCTTTGTATTTCAGCAAATGCTTCTATCATCTGCTATTTTCAGTAGTGAATCCTTGTCCATGAGTTTTCTACAGCTTTACAGTAAGACTTGGCCATTGAATTCATGTAACTAAAAGCCTACCTATAAAATCAGTATTTCTTTAAGAATCACAAGCTATGCTCTGCTTAAGTAGTTGGAGAAAGGGTGATAATAAACATCTGATTTAAGCACCCTGGTAATATTAGTGTGAAAGCATGACCTCAGTCATGCAACCACCCAGGAGAATGAGCTTAAGTGGGTAGGAGTTTGTGCTGTTGAAGGATCAGACAAATAAAGAATCCATGCTCAGAGCTGTTTACTGTATAAAGGCAGCTTTCTCGGGTGCTTGTTAATTGGGAGGGATAGGGTAATAGGAAATGGGCACAGCAATTTATAAGATTTTGCTGTTATGTTTTCAGTTTTTAAAGAATTTAATTGGGGTGAATGTGTGAAAGATTATGTGTGTATATATGTATTTTCAAAAATTCCTATCAGAGCTTTATGTGGACTATTTCAATACTACTGGGAAATCTTTCACTTATGTCAGGAAAAAATGTACCAAATAAATCATCCCCAAACATGATTGAAATTTCAAGCAGTGTTTTTGTAACATTTATACAGAACTTCCATGCTACTGACACAAACTGGAGAAAATTTAATGGATTCAGTCAAATGTTTATTTATTTTCTTTGCTTGGTCAGTGAAGATTTAATTTTATGCACTATGTAATATATTTTTATTAAGATGATAATAGCCCTAGTGAAACGCAACTTCCATTTTCTTACTTCTTCCCTTTATTATTTAGTATTTTATTACTATTATTGCAAGTTAATTTTCTGAACATATCTAGGTAGATAGGTTTAACTAAGATTAAATTCAGATATTTGGTTCATATAAATCATTGCTTTTTTGATGGCACTATTCAGGTTCTCAATGCAGCAAGGAATTTAGGCCAGTGCTTCTCAAATTTCAATATGCATATAGATTACCTGAGGAACCAGTTAAATTGCAGATTTTGATTCAGTAGGTCTGGAGTGTGTCTGACATTCCGCATATCTAATAAGCTCCCATGTGATGCATTCTGTGAACCACAGTTTAAGTAGTTAGGATTTAGACCTTAGCGAATATGACAAAATTCATTTTTGAATCCAGTCTGCATGTTTGTACAGTCTTTGCTTATTGTAATGAGAGGTGCCAGATTTAAACCTAAACTATGTCTAACTTTATAAAATGTGTAATGCAAATGTATTATGACTTGTAAGAGATGTAGAAATATGACAAGGTAAGAAACTTATTATTCTTATATTGATGAAAACCAAACTTATTTGCAATGCCAGTCATTTACAACACAATTCATTACATACACTGCAGAATCTTAATTTAACAGAATCTAGATAATAAACCATACATTTTATCCAGTGAAGTAGAAATCAATGTAATGTAAAATAGTTTTGAAAACAATCTGCGGAACTGTATTTTTTTTTCAATTTAGGAAATAACATCAAGATTTGTAATGAATCAGCTAGCAGAAAATAACCCTTTCCTAATGGATGGCATAGAACGGTACCCACAAGTCAGGAGCATGATCTCTCAGGGAAAAACATGTGCAATATGTGGGCAGCACTTTATAACCGTATGGCTGGAATGTGTTCGATTTGTTTCTCCACCAAAGGTAAATGATGCTTTTTGTGCGAATATGACCATAATACCTATTCCTACCCTTTTTCTTATCTAAATCAGTCAATACTAACTAGAGTTGTACCTATGATTGGCTTATAGGATAGTATGCTGTAAATTATGGATCGACAAATTTGGATAAGTATCTGTAATAATCATCATCACCCATTCTATTTACATTCATAGATGCCTAAATTTATCAGAATACATGCATTCTAGCAACATCATGAAAGTTGAAAGTTTTTAATTAGTAAATCCCTTTTGTTCATCAATATTAATAATAAAACCAGAACTATATTCTTCTCAGAAGAAGAATTGGTCAATAGTCTGTTGTGGAATTCTTGGTGTAGAAAAGGTGAATGTGCTGGCTAGTTTATATCATGATGGTGTTCTAGAACACTGAATATGCATGAATGTGCACCTGCAACATTATGTCACTCAGGAGTTGTGAATCCCAGGACAGTTCACATAGCCCATAAGGCATGTTCTAGACCAGAGCTCAGCAAACTCCTTTTTCTGTAAGTGACCAGATAGTAAATATTTTAGGCTTTGTAGACAGTGTGATCTGTATGACTACTACTTGACTCTCCTTTGTAGCATGAATGTAGCTCTAGATAATATGTAAATAAGTGTAGTTGTGTTCTAATAAAACTTTACTTGTGAATTTAAATTTCATATAATGTTAACATGTCATGAAATATTATTTTATTTTGATTTCTTTTTCAACCATTCAAAAATGTGAAAACCTTTCTTAGCTTACAAGTCTTATGAAAACAGGAGGTGGGCCAAATTTGGCCCAGGGACCATAGTTTTCCCACACCTGTTCTAGACTATCCAACATTTGCTTTTAATACCAGAATTCCTTTCTACTCTTGGTGAGTCCTTGGCCTTCCTTGGGCTAGCAGAGTATAATATTGGGGGATAATTTTAAATAAATTAATAAAAACAGCTGCAGTTTCTACCATTCTGAAAATTATCATCTAGTGAAGGAGACAAACAAATAAGTAAACACAAATGTAACAGGAATTGTGACTAACATGACATAAAAGAATGGTATATTAGTTTGCTAGGGCCGACATAACAAAGTACTACCAACTAGGTGACTTAAAATAAGAGAAATTTAGGCTGGCTCTGGTGGCTCATGCCTGTAATCCCGGCACTTTGGGAGGCCGAGGGGGGTGGATCACCTGAGGTCAGGAGTTTGAGACCAGCCTGGCCAGTATGGTAAAATCCCATCTCTACTAAACATACAAAAATTAGCTGGGTGTGCTGGTGGGCACCTGAATCCCAGCTTCTCAGTAGACTGAGACAGGAGAATCACTTGAACCTGGGAGGCAGAGGTTGTAATGAACCAGTGTTGTGCCACTGCCCTCCAACCTGGGCAACAGAGCAAGACTCTGTCTAAAAAAAAGAGAAATTTATTAAATTTATTGTCTCACAGTTGTAGAGGCTAGAAGTTTAAAATCAGGTATCATTTAATTTGATCATCTTGGCAGAAACACAATTCAGCCTATAACCAATGGGTTTTACAAGGAAGAGTATCAGGGAAGCCTCTCTTTAAATCTGGGATAAGGGAAGTCCTCACGGAGGAAAGGATATTTTAAATGACACCTAAAGGAAAAGAAGGTCAGGTAGAATTGTGGAAGAGTGTTTCCAGGAAACTGTTCCAGTGGGAACAGTGTGTATTAATGGGAAATCACTTTTTGATTTGAGGAACTGAAAAATGGTTCAGTGTGATTAGAAAGTATTAATCGACTAGGAGTTGAGATAGGCGGGAATTAGATCACAAAATATCATGTAGTTTACATTAGGAATTTGGCTTCTATTCAATGTGTGATGAGACATATTTGAGGAATTTTAAGTAAAAGAGTGGTGCATCCTAATTTACATTTTGAAAAGATAACATTTGCATAGAGAATGAATTAGAGGGCAAGGAAGTGAGATTAGGCAGTGGGCTATTTGTACTAGACGAGCTGAGAGATAATGATCATAGTGGCAGTGGAGGGAAATTGATGGATTGGAGATGTATCTTGGAGAAAGAAGTGATAAGACTTAGATTTCCAGGCTTTTTTGGCCTACAGAACTGTGTGAAGCAGATTTTTAAAAATTAATTAATTAATTAATTAATTTATTTATTTTTTAACTAAAATAGGAAAGACTAAGGGAGAAGTAGGTTCGTTGGGGAGAGATAGAAGTTCTGTTTTTGCACATGGGTAAGTGTGAGACTCCTGCAAAATTTGGGAGCCTGAGCAACCCAGAAGCCATAGACTCCTATCTAGTCTGTTAGGCATACTGAGAAGTCTAGGACTCATTGTTAGCTGTGAGTGTGTGTGCACGCGGATGGGAAGATTTTGGTAGGGAACTAGATATATGACCTCTAATATCATCTCTATCTCTAAGGAGTTTGATTCTAAGTCCTGTTGTTTGAGTGATTTAGGGTATCATTATACTCCATTAGTCTTTGTGCCAATAAAGGATCTGAGTTGTGAATATGCTTATACCTATCTTTTTTTTTTGTATCTTTTTTTTTGTTTGTTTTTCTGAGACAGAATCTGGCTCTGTCACCCAGCCTAGAGTGGTGGTGATCTTGATTCACTGCAACCTCCATCTCCTGTGTTCAAGCCATACTCCTGCCTCGGCCTCTTGAGTAGCTGGGATTACAGGTGGCCACCACCACACCGGTTTTTTTTTTTTTTTTTTTCATAGTAGAGATGGGCTTTTACCATGTTGACCAAGCTTGTCTCGAACTCCTGATCTCAGGTGATCTGCCTGCCTTGGCCTCCCAAAGTGCTGGGATTACAAGCGTAAGCCACTGTGCCCGGCCTCAGTGTATCTTATCACCAACCACTCACAAAATTTACCAAAGAATCTTTTAAAGATTCTACTAGACCTACAAAATCAGAGTTTGTAGCCTTAGGATCCTGAGCATCCACATTTTTATGAAGATTTCTAGTTGATTTTCATGTACAGTCAGGGCTGGGAATCTCTGCTGTCCCTATTTAGGGCTGTCCGAGTACCACAGGGCAATGGCTGTGTCTTACACACCTTAGTAAGCAAGGCCTCCTTGGTTTCTTACACATAACAAAAAGTTGAATATAGAAAAAGTTGAATGAATATTCACTGGTTGAATATATGAATTAATGAATTGTTAGTGACAAAGGTGTAGTATAGCTAATACTGAAAAAAGAAAGGGAGGTGTTGGTGAAGGGGTAAATCCACTGTGGAGTACTGGAAGATGACAAACATCTTAATATGGCCTCTATGCTGGGGAGAATTCTTACTATGGCTGCCTTCAGGCACACTCTAGAGTTTGCTTTGTTAGTCTGCTTCTTAGACTCTATGCTGAAAGTCTTTCATTTTACTCCGCTGTAAGCTGAACAGAGGCTTCTGCATGCAAGTATGCCATGTCCCCAAGAATCTCCAGAGCCTGGATTAGGCCTTTCACCTTTCACAGCCCATAGCTTCCCCAGGGCCAATCTATGAGCGCGTGTAAATGCTGATAATGTATTCTTACTAGCATTGTTAGTTGTTTCGTAAGTTTACATTTCTAACTCCTGGATGAGATCATCACTACTTATGTTGAGAGATACATTATCTTTCTCAAAACTGTAATTGTGAAACTTCCTTTCATGAACTTCACTATATGTGTTGTTCATGATGAGGTTCAACAAGGACAACTTTTTTCCCACCAACTTTTTAGTTTGAGACATTGGAAAACAACACATAACTTGAATGAATAATACAACGAACATTTGTATACACTTTACCTAGAGTTGCCGATTTTAAATGTTTTTTTCCATTGGCCTTGTCTCTTACTATTTTTTGTCTTTAATTAGCTGCATCTTGTCCAAAACAAATTTAAGATTGAAAGAAGCCAAGAATGTAGCCTACCTAGAAAGATTGTATTATTACTTTCTAGGGCAAAAAATAAAAGAACAGATTCTAATTATCAAAAATATGAATGAATAAATGAATGAATGAATAAATGAATGAATGGATAAATAAATCTATCCTTCATACCAAGTAGAGAGCTTTTATCAAGAGTTACAATGAATAATACAATATTTATGGGCCAGAAAATATGTAGGTTATTTTAGCTATACTAACCCATGCTTAGGACATGGAGGCTCACATTACTGGCCTGTTTACTTTCCAAGAAGCAAAGTACAGATTTTACAACAGCCACTTTACGTAGTTCATTTATAATCCTGTAGAATGAAATCCACAAACAGTCATCGGAGTTCACATCACCTGATGTCAGGTATTTACACATCACCTGATGCCAGGTATTCACATCACCTGATGTCAGGTATTTACTCTGAACTAGCTCTGCGGATCCTGATAGACAGCCTGATAGACAGTATCCACAGAGCTAGTCCAGAGTAAAAGATCTAAGTCAGCTATGGTTGTGGTGTGGAGCTACTACGATTTTTCTCACAATGTCCTTTACCAGAGTTTTTGACACTGCCAAGTACTGTAAAATGTTGCATGTGAATTGGGAGACTAAAAGGAAGGCTGGAAGTGTTTTCCTCTTGATCCAGTATGTACAAATTATGTTTGTACTAGACGTATTTATGTGTGCTTAAGACTAAGAAATAAAAGTGGAAGAATCTAATCAGAGAAATCATTCTCAACTCAGTTACGTGTATATTGGGCCTTAGTGTAGTGGTTGCCTATAAAAGTTCTCTGTGAATAAGAAACAGTGATTTAAGTTGTTCAGTTTTTCAATACCTCAATGCTCTTGCTATGGAAATGTCTTTGTCAAAGTTGAGTTGGTGTTTACATCAGAAAGTTTTGAAGTCTTCATGGCATTTAGCAAAATTTGTAGTAATCGATTTACTTGGTGTTGGTGTCTGTCTCTACCATTGAGTACTAAGCTCAAGGAATTCAAGAACCATTTTGGTTTTGTTCATCATTATAGAGAGAGAGCTTGGGACAATACCTGATAAATATTTTATTTCTACAGGATGATAAATCAGATCTAGATTTGAATACCAGTTCCTCCTTTAATTAGTTTGTCAACATATTACACCTCTATGTATCATAAGAAAAATCTGGCAAAGGTGCTGCTAAGGAGGGCTAATGTTAAGATTTTTAAAAGCCCAGAATCTAGAACTAACCAGGTAGGCAAAAAGAACATTAAAATAGTGGTTGAGCAGGAATTTGAAACTTAAAACCATCTGGACCTTAAATACAAAGAGAAAAGAGAGCTCATCGGTGGGAAAATGAGGATAGAAATGTATGTTGGTCCTCAAGATGGGAGTAAATATGTGATCTTGATCACATATGTAGCTATCTGTGAATCATTCACATTATCATCTGGAATGGATTGTTATATTCAAGAGACATTTAATGAGTACAGCATGTCAGATTACTTGGAAACAGTTTTCAAAACATCCTGCTTTCCACTGGCGATGTTCTGAACACCTTGGACAAGTTGCCATGTTTAATTGTGCTCTGACAGATTCCTCTCAAAACCATCTGATGTGCTGCTACTCTTATTTCATATCTCTCTTTCAGAAACTACAACCTAATACAAGCAACAGCAGCCAGAATTTATTTGGTACTGAGTGTGCGTCTGGTGCTCTGCTAAATATGTCACCTGGAATACCTCAATTAATGTCCAAAATAACTCCATGACACCTATAAGAAATCCCAGGAAATGAGAAATCAAGTAATTTTGCCAATTTCAGAAAGCTTCCAAGTAGAGGATATGGGCAGGGAACTCATACATGTTATTCCTTATCCTTAACCAGAAGATCTAGGCTATGTTTCCTATGCCTTTCCAACCTAGTTATTCCCCATTTACTTCAGCTGAACTTAAGACATTTATGTTAAAGATCCTTCTTCTGTCATCATTTATTTCTCCACTGAAACTTTTAAATTTTTTTCTAACTATGTGTTAGGCTATTTGCCAGGGCTGGGAATACAGAACGCTGACCCATGAGAAACTCACATGTTCCCAGGAGAAGTGGGATAATAAGGACTGGAATCTGACAAGTTAGGTTTGATGTCCAGCCCTACCACTTGCCACCTGTGTCCTCTTACTTGCCTCTTCAAGGCTAAGCTTCCTTATCTGTCAAATGGCAATAGTAATAATACCCATCCCACAGAAATGTGGTTAGGGATCATGAGGTAATGCATAAACAGTGCAATGGAGGTAGCATATAGTAGGTGCTTAATAAGTATAATTTTTTATGTGTGTGTGTGTGTGTGTGTGCGCGCGTGTGTGTTTTGTAAACCAAGGCTTTCAAACAAGAAAGAGAGAATGATTGCATTCTTGTGATAAGTAGATGTGAAGCTGCACAGGATGCTGTGAGAAGAAGGCATCTCCAGTAAATGGGATTGTCCCTGGTTTAACCTTGGTGCCTACCACAGTGATTGTGTTTGGAGAATCCATAATAAATGTTAAGTTATTTTAAGAGGCATTTCTTAGAAATGTGCTTTGAAGGCTAGGGAGGCATTTAGAATAGATAAAGAACTAGTGGATAGGCATTTCAGGCTAGGCCATTGCCTGTGCAGAGGTAATATTGTGCAAATATAAATTGCACAATGAGTACAGGGAAGTCACGGAAGGTGAGGTATGAGAGATGAAGTTGGAGAGAACAGCAGTGTGAGGTTACAATGACTCTTGTGTGTGAAGTTTGAGCTTAATTTCAAAAGCTAGTGTATAAGTTGCTGGGGCTGCATAACAAAGTATCACAGACTGGGTGGCTTACACAAAACAGGAATTGATTTATTAACAATTCTGGAAGCTAGAAGTCTGAGAGCAAGGTGCCAGAAGGGGTTGGCTTCTCCTGCAGCCTCTCTTTTTGGCTTCTACATGGCTGGTTCCTTCCTGTGTCTTCACATAGTCTTCCTTTGATACATATCTGTGTCCAAATTTCCTCTTCTCATAAGGAAGTCAGTCATATTGGATTAGAGCTCACTTTACTTGACTTCATTTTTAACCTAAGTACCACTTTAAAGACCCTATCTCCAAATACAGTGACATTCGGAGACACTGGGGTTTAAGATATATGGATTTTTGGGTGACGCAGTTTAGCCCGTAACAGCTACTTAGAGTTGTTGAAGTAGGGGTTAGCAAAATGACATTTTTGCTTGACAAAGAGAGGTTAGACCTGGTGATGTGGATTTAAAGATTGTTTATATAAGTGTGACACTCAAAGCCCTGGGAATGAAGATTACCCAAGGAGATCTACCCAGTAGGGTGAGAAGACCAGAAGGACAGAACCTTGGAGGACAATATTATTAAAAGGTGGCAAAAGCAGGAGTCAGCAAATGAGATTGAAAAGAAACAATCAGGGGCAGAAAGGCAAAACACGGAGAGTGGCACGAATTCTTCAGCCATAAAACACAGATGCGCAATAAACAGGGCTTTCTTGCTTTTTCTTCTGCTGAACATAGCTTTTATTTGGGCCCCCATTCTACTGGAAAATTTACCTCGTTAATTCAAGGCTTATGTGGTAATTTTAGGATTTCCTAACTCATTTCAGGTTTTATCTTGATCACTTAGAATTTCCTTCCCCTCCGTTCTCCCTATATTATCTAATTCTTGGAGTTTTTAAGTAGTGTCATGGTATTAGTAGGTAGGAGCCATATGTCCTGCCAATGTCCTGTTTCATGTTGGCATCCTCTGGGTGTGTGATCTTCCTATCTAGATCGAAGCTCCATGGTGGTTTCTACTTCCCATTGGTCATGCTTCTTCTTCCATGTACCCTGTGTCTTCTTGTTCTGATGTTGAAGTCCCTTTTGTTTGCTGCTTCTCTTTCAACCACTTCTACACTATTCTCTAGGTGTAAGAAAATTTTGGCTGCTCTCTTACTCTATTATGGGCTCAAGAATGAGCTGACTAAAGATGCCAAGTTGACAGATCCAGGGCTGAGGAGAAGAAATAGTACTGAAAAATTAAAAGAGGAAGGTGGTGTCCTTTGTGTCATTAAGTGGCAGGGCTGGAAGCAGGTTGCATTGGTAAAAAGCCTGATGGGGCCAGGCGTGGTGGCTCATGCCTGTAATCCCAGCACTTTGGGAGGCTGAGGCGGGTGGATCACCTGAGGTCAGGAATTCAAGACCAGCCTGGCCAACATGGTGAAACCTCATCTCTACTAAAAACACAAAAAATTTAGCCAGGCATGGTGGTGGGCACCTGTAATCCCATCTACTTGGGAGACTGAGAAGGTGGGAGAATCACTTGAACCCAGGAGGCAGAGGTTGTAATGAGCCGAGATCATGCCATTGCACTTGCACTGCAGCCTGGGCAACAAGAGTGAAACTATGCCTAAAAAAAAAAAAAAAAAAAAAAAAAAGCCTGGTAAGAATACAGAAGTGAAACCAGCAAGTCTTGACTAATCTCCAAGAAATGTAGCTGTAATAGGTAGGAGTGCTATAGAATATTCTTTGGAGGGTGATGAAGGCTTGAAGAAAGATTTTGAAAATGGGAAGATATGTGCATGATTGTAGGCTGTGGAAAGAGCTAGTAAGGAGGATGTAATATTAGTCTGTCTTGTACACCAATTCAGGAAAAGTTTAATGCTGTGATTAGGTACTGCTACTTTAAAAAATTAATATAATTTTCAATAGAATGTTACTGCGTGATGAGCCTTATCTATTCCATCATCTTAAGGGAATGAGTAAACTAAGAAGAGGAGATATGAAAGGTTTTAAACAACTAGAAGATGGGTAATGGTAGTGGTTTTCCACTTACAAAATGCTTTTTCCATATTTTTTTCTTTGAACATCTTTATTGAGTTCGTACTATATGCAAGGTACTGTGCTAAGCTTTCTGGATCCAAAGATGAATAAGATGCAGTTCATGGTATTGAGGAAATCACAGACTATTAAAATGTAACGTTAGAAGCCTTATCATAGCCGGGCGCGGTGGCTCACGCCTGTAATCCCAGCACTTTGGGAGGCCGAGGCGGGCGGATCACAAGGTCAGGAGATCGAGACCACGGTGAAACCCCGTCTCTACTAAAAATACAAAAAATTAGCCGGGCGCGGTTGTGGGCGCCTGTAGTCCCAGCTACTCGGGAGGCTGAGGCAGGAGAATGGCGTGAACCCGGGAGGCGGAGCTTGCAGTGAGCCGAGATCGCGCCACTGCACTCCAGCCTGGGCGACAGAGCGAGACTCCATCTCAAAAAAAAAAAAAAAAAGAAGCCTTATCATAAAGCATTATATACCCATGCTATAGAGTCACAGACAGAACAAACAATTACTTTGGTGGAGGCTTAGAGGTAACTTTCCTCATGGGATGACATTTAAGTAATAGAGTTTCTGGTCCTCATATTAACTTTGTGACTTGGTTTTCATTGTCTTTATTCACAGTTGAGGTAACTAAGACTAAGCAAAGTTAAGTAGTTTGTTCACAAATTTCAAATCTATCAAATAATAGAATTAAGACTTTAGCTTACCTGACACCTCCTGATACTACCTTCTGTCTCTTTTTCCTGCACGAGAACATGCACATTTTCATTTTGAATCATAAGAGAAAGTGCAAATAAATTTATTGACTGATGATGATACCATTACTCCCAATAGCTACCTTTGTATGTTTGAAACACTGTCATGTGAAAGAGAGATGAGGCTTTTCTTCTGCTGACTTGCAGAGTAGAAAATAGAACCACTGGCCATTCAGGTCAGATAGATAGAACTTTCTTACAGGATTTTAAACACAGACATACACACACAGAGACACACACAGACATACACACACACACACACAGGTTAACATCAATCATCACTGAGGAAACAACAAACTTGGAAGCAAGAGTAGGAAAATAAGGAGAATTGATATCTATATAATTTCACTTTAAAAATTAAAAGAGAATACATTTTTATAAATTACATATGTCTGAGGGCATTATAAAAACATCAACATAATGGCATAAGAATATAGCATGAATTAAAAACATAATGGTTAAAAGAAAAACCCATTAGCTAGGATCTACACCCTTTGAATGTCCTAGCTAATGGCAGAAAATGTTCAAATACTGAAAAAAGACAATTTCAGATTGAAAAAGCACTTTGAGTGCCAAGCACAACAAACAAGAACAAATCCATACATAGACACATTTTAGTAAAACTATATACCACCAAAGTTTAACTATTAAGAGCTAAAGATGAAATGTTAAGAAAAGATAGATCACTTACAAAGAAGCAGCAATGAACTGACATCAGATTTCTCACTGACACTAATAGATGCCAGAAAAAACAATGGCATACTATTTTCAAGCACTAAGGGAAAATAACTCAAAACGTAGACTTACACATGTAGATATATTGATAGGCAGAAGGCATGGGAGTGTCAGAAAATCATAACAGGAAAAAACTTCTAAAGGAAAATAGTTTTGCTTTGTAAAAGCCATTGATTTTAGACAGTGCAGAGCCACGGGGGCTGCGGCCCAGAGTCAGAGTTGGAGTGGTGGTGACCAGCTGCAAGCATCCGTGTTGCGTCCTCCTGGGGAAGAGGAAAGGCTCGGTTGGAGCCAGCAGTTTCCAACTCCCTGGAGGTCATTTGGAGTTCGGTGAGACCTGGGAAGAATGTGCCCAAAGGGAAATCTGGGAAGAAGCAGCTTTTCACCTGAAAAATGTTTGCTTTGCCTCAGTTGTGAATTCTTTCATTGAGAAGGAGAATTACCATTACGTTACTGTATTAATGAAAGGAGAAGTGGATGTGACTCATGATTCAGAACCAAAGAATGTAGAACCTGAAAAAAATGAAAGTTGGGAGTGGGTTCCTTGGGAAGAATTTCCTCCTCTGGACCAGCTTTTCTGGGGACTGTGTTGTTTAAAAGAACAATGCTATGATCCATTTAAAGAAGATCTGAACCATCTGGTGGGATACAAAGGAAATCATCTCTAGGTGGCCGAGAAGATTTCTTGGTTTTCTTTAAAAACACAAGAATAAGGTCTGGTTAGGGAATGAAAAATGTCTACATTTCAGAACAACTCCATTTTATCTAAAAAAGATCTTATGATTGCCAATTTATTTGCAATCTCTTAATGTATCCACCACCCTTTCAGCCAGTACTTGAGAAATTTTTTCTGAAATATGTCATTGAATTGTATTCCAGACACAGCATATATGATATATACTGATATTATGGGTAATCTGCTTTCCATATTTACCTATGATATTTACTGTACAGTTTGTCATTACTAGCTTGCATGGAGTAGGATGCAGTCGAATTTGCGTTAGTGTTTCTGTTCAGATAGAGACCTGAATTCAAATATTGTAGTTTAGGTTCAAACACAGTATGCCTGTTGCAAAATTTACCAAATTTGTTGATTACCTCTTTTATTAAAGAAATGTTGGGGAGAGGGTAATAAATATATTGTGACAATCTTTGCAACTTACAGGGAATAGGACAGGTCATTAGGGTGTATTTCCCAGGTTTCCAATTGAGAACCTAAACCAAGAGAAGTGAGACAAACCATCTAATGTCTGTATCCTCCTATTAACAGGCTGTGTGATGTTGAGTTTCTCACTTACTCTCTCTGAGGTCCAGGGTCCTTATACGTAAAATGAAGAGATTCGTCTAGAGCATTGGTTCTCAAAGTGTGGTCGGGGGTCCTCAAGAGCCTTTCAAGGGTATTCTAGGTCAAAGCTGTTTTTATAACATTTAGACATCATTTCATCATTTATAGTTTTTCCTTTTTTTTATTTGAGAAGTAGTCTTGCTCTGTTGCAGTGGCACGATCTCAGTTCATTGCAGCCTCCGTCTCCTGGGTTCAAGCAATTCTCCTACCTCAGCTTCCTGAGTAGCTGGGATTACAGGCACCCACTACCACACCTGGCCAATTTTTGTATTTGTAGTGGAGACGGGGTTTCACCATGTTGGCCAGGCTGGTCTGGAACTCTGGAGCTCAAGTGATCTGCCCACCTCAGCCTCCCAAAATGCTTACAGGTGTGAGCCACCACGCCTGGCCATCATTTATCTTTTTCACTCATTTTTTTCATGAGTGTGCAGAGGAGTTTTTGAGAGGCTATCTGGTGTGATATTGTAAAAGACTGAATGCAAAAGCAGATATGAGAATCCAGCTTTCATCTGTCATCAGACACTGAAGAGATTTGGAAAAATGTAAAGCAGCAGTACTCTTCTCACTAATGATTTTTGTTGTTGGTGGTTAGAAAAATGGTTATTTTTTAGTGGGTTTTAATATGTGAAAAAAATAAAAATAGCTATTTGTCAAAAATGTTATTTATGTGTTTATACATAATGGGTTTTTGTTACTTGTAAATGATTAATAAAAATTTTAAGAAAAAAACATTGATTCTAGCCTTATAAAAATCATTAAACTAATAATATTTAGTAAGTATATGATACTAAAAAAGTATGTGACAATGGAATTAGAATAAATGTGTACAGCTTGTTAATCATGCTAAATAAATTTAAGGATGCTTAACATATTTAAAAATCGATAAAGAAAATTGAGATTTAAATATATATTACTAGATATTAGCAATTAAAAAAAAATTAAATGCCATTTTTAAGTTCCATGTTTCCAGAGTTGAAACAGAGTGAAAACATGCACAGAATACTTGGGGATGATAATCAGATTAACCACACTGGTAAACAATTGCTTTTATGTATCTCTAGATTTTTATGTTAAGTAGACAGCAATTATACAAAAAAAAAAATAGTTTGCCTGGAAGCCTTTCTTTCTGTTAAAAATTTTTTAATTTGTTAATTATCTCTTCAGAAACTAAACTTAGAGACTGCTGACCTTTATAGCAAATGCTTTATCAGGAAGGGAGAACATATTTGATAATGCCAACGTCTGGTTGCCCCTGTTGTGCTTTACCCAATGTTCTGCTTCTTACGGGGTTTACACTCAAAGGAGGGAGACACTGGATGATAAATGGGTCTTTATTCTCAACATAAAACACAGAACAACCAAATATCAAATTGTAATTGCTTCTATTCAGGTGAATGTAAAATTATGTCATGCTTGCTTTATGAAATAATGAGATGAGGATTGGAAAATAGTCAAACAATTTTATTCAGTCTCAAATATCAACCTTGATCATAGTTTCTCCAGATGCCTTTGTCTTTTTCTAAATGCTATAGTTCTGCCATCAAAGTTGAGTTAGTCCTTAGCAATTACAAAATGATCAATAATTTCAAGGTAGTTGATATTTCAATATTAGCTACTAATGATATAAATCTTTGAAATAGCAACAAAAAATTATCCTTTTTAGTTAGTACTAACTTTGCCCGTATTTGAACAATGACTTAGACGTAACCTAAATAGTCTCATAAAATTCTTTCCAGACACTTGAGTGATCCTGTACCCAAGACATGCATTTAATAGTTTTCATTTCTTATAGTCTCGTTAGTTGAACTTAACATTTCCCCAGATTCCTTTAAAGTTGAATAATTTAGGGAGGGAATGGTTTGGAACATGAACTTTCAACCCTGTGTTAAATGATGTAATGTAATTAAAACTACCCTCAAAAGAGATTAGACTGAGTAGGTCTCCCTATACATGAGCAAAAAACGTTCATCTACTTTATGAAAATAAATGAAAATTTGTAACTTTAATTCCTTTTTTATGACAAGCTGCCAGTAATGAAACATAGGATTACATTTAATAATTTTACTCATTACTTACAAAGTAAAATCTTACTTTGCAGTAAAAGGTTATTACTGTTAAGATACCACTGACATTCATTTATGAAACTGATCATTTCAACCAGTCAGCTGTGAAAATGAATGTAGGTTTTAAAACCATTTATGCCATGGTTGGTCAAGTTAACATACATTAGGTACTAAGAGGATCAAAAAGCATTACATTTCTAATTCGAAACAGCCATGAAAGTCATAAGTATTTATTGTTTAGAAAAATTAAAATGGATATATATTTCTTATTGTTTTATTCCAAAAATAGCAAAATAATTAGAGCATAAATGAGCTCATACACTGTGTCTTGATTACTTTTACTCCTATGAGAACTCCTCAAATACTCTTACCCTTTCAGAGAACTCTCTCTTTTGTTCTTAAACTGCTGGATAGAGTCACAGTAGTATTCTGTATCTACAATTTTCTTTCTTCTAAATAATCTTAAATTGTATTCAGCTTTAGTTTAGTTTTCTGAAGCTGTATATCATCAAAATGTTGAACATTCCTTGTGAAATTCAGAGGATATTGATTATGCAGATGGTGCTGTGGGAGAGCAGGACCACTGTGTCGGGGAGGGAATGCTGCTTAGCTGGCTGGCTGGCTGGAACATGACGGGATTTTCTTTGTGGTTTCTGTTCTTATCACAGTCCAAATGGCCCTGAGGGTGGAATGACCATATAATGTATCATCTAAGCCAAGATGCTTTTGAGAGTAAAAGTGGATTTTATTAATAGCTGGAAAAACAACAGGAAACAGGACTGTCCTTGGCAAATCCCAATGTATGGCTACCCTTGCTAAATGGAGTAGTTAACTTCAGAGCAGTGCTCATGTCACTTATCACCGTGGCATGGCAGTGACAAATTATATTTAGTCATTCCATAAATTTTTGAGGGCCTGCTTTAAACAAGGAACTGAATGCTAGGTACAATGCAAATAAGTAGGGGACCTAGTCTGTCCCAAATGGTTTAAAATCTGAATTTAAATGCTAAAGATGTAAAAGATATTAGCAATAAAATCTAGATGTTAAATGAGTGATAGAGACCAATTACTTTAGGATTCAAAGCGGAAGATGAGATCACTGTAGGTTGTCTGGTCTGGGAAGAGCCCAGAAAGACGCTGGGACTTGTACATAGCCTTGAAATAGGTGGAATTCAGATACATGGAGAAGACAGCAAAGAGGACATTTTAGGAGAAGAGAATGGTAGGGAGGAGAATAAATCATGTTCATAGGGCAGTGAATCAGTTTGGTTGGTTTGTGGATAGGAGTGGCCGGAGGAGACATTATTAAAAAATTGAGGTCACATGCCATGAACCTATCAAAGGATTAGACTAAGTAAGGGGTTTAAACTTGATCTTGATTGAAAATGAAACCCTACTGAACATGTGGGGGAAAGCTGGTGATAAAGGTGTGTTTTAGAAAGAGTCACTTGGCAATAGTGCTGGCTTAATTGAAGTTTGAAGAGTAGAGAAGCTGAAGATAAGAGGCCAGTTAGAGTGGTTGCCTACTGTGGGTGTAAGGTGTGATGGTGGAAATGCAAGGAAGGAAAGTATCATAAGGAAGGAAGGACAATATAAATCGTTGATTGATTGAGCATGGGAAACCTCTGAGGGGTATGAAGGAGAAAGAGGAGTCCAGAAGGGAGCTGGTTTGGAAGGCAAGACCCAAAGTTTTATCTTAGACATGTTGAGTTTCAAGTGATGCCTGGATAATTCAAGTGAATATGTTTAACCCTTAGTTGGAGACAGATTGGCATAGAAAAGAAATGTACTTCTTCAGTATGTTATTTGAAAACATGTGCACTTTCCAACAACTGTTCGTTCTTCTAAACCATTCTGTAGTTGCTATTAAACTATAATAGAAATCTTCATTAATGAAAAAGCCTGGGAATCATACAGTGACTAACACTAATCTATAATTTAGTGAACTTAGATTCTAATCTTGTCTCTACGTTGAAATATGAGGCCTAAGGTAAACCATCTACCTTCTTACTATATCAGGACTAATTTCCTTACTTGGACAATGAAGGGGTTAGACCAGTCTCTTCCAGCGTGAAAATGTCTTGATTCCATAAGCAGGGAGGGCTGCCATTGTTATGCTTTTCAGGTCCTGCTAATTTGGAACATGATAACAGTATTAGTTTTCCATTGAAGCTGTTAACAAATTCCCCAAAACTTGGTGACTTGGCAGAAATGTATATATATATATTTTTTTACAGTCAAGTAGATCAGAAATTAAACATGGGTCTCACTGGGCAAAAATCAAGATTTTGCAGACTGGGTTTCCATCTGGAGGCTCCTGGGGAGAACCATTTTCTGGCCCTTGACAGCTTCTAGAGGCCCCCCCTTGGCTCATGGTTCCTTTCTTCCATCTTCAAAGTCAGTATTGGCAGATCTGGGCCTTCTCATATCACCTCACTTGGACCTTCTCTTCTGTCTCTGTCTTCCACTTTAACAACTCTTGTGATTACATGGGGCCCACCTGGATAGTCCAGGATAACTTTCTTACCTCAAGGTCCTTAATTTAACCCAACCTGCAATGTCCCTATTGCTATGTGAGATGACATGCATATTCATGGATTTTAGGAATTAGGATGTGGACATCTTTGGAGGGGACATTATTTTGCCTACCGAGATACCTTTTCCTGAGAAAACAGGAAACCATGTTATGCTATTTTTCTATTCCTTGTGTTTCATATAATATTGAAATCTTATCCAAACTTTTTACTGTGCCATATAAATATATATTGCAATAATTTTTAATTTCTCAAAGTTTAAAATACGGCAGTGATGGTTACCAATTACGTTGAATGATTTTAAAAAATTTCTCAATTCTACCACTCAACAAACATAAAACTTAGCAAAGAGTGATATTTGAATTTAAAGTGGAAAACTGCTTTTTAAAAAATATGTAGAGAATATAATCATGTGTTTGTTTGCTTTAGAAAATAATGCAAATATTAATGAGTGAAAAAGTAAACTGTATTATAGCATTTCACTTTTTGAAGCTTTTTGCTAGAATGATATTTTTTTCAAAATAAAAGCATATATAATCACAGACCAACTCCTTTTCCTATTCACTGACCTTGACTTGACAGAAAGGATATTTCATTGAGTGTTTTGATTTCTATCTATAAACAATGACAAAAGCAGTATTTGTCTTTGACAAAATCATGAGTTTTTGTTAATTGAGGTTTGTGAAGAGAGGTCTTCTATAACAGAGAGTGTCTTTATTCCTTTGTAACATGCTCATTTCAAATGGACATATGTCGTACCAGTAGATACAGTTGCAATGATGCCACAAATAGAAATACAAATTTAAAAGGGCAGCAAGTGGTAAAGTGGTACGAGAATTTCATGTCATGCAAACATTACTAGAGATTATTAATCTAGATGGAAAAGTATAATACCGAGGAATTATGCTGAGTTGTTTTTCTCAGTTAAGTTTCTAGAAAACAATTCATAGCCCTGAAAAATATTGTATAAGAAATAGAAATTATTAAGTTAGAGAATAATCAGCTTCAAAGTTTCATGTTCACTATACAACTAACAATGGGCCTTTCGTTAAAAATCTCAATCTAATCTAAAATCTCAATCTCAATCTAAAAATCTCACCAAAATATTCATTTTATTCTAATTAACTAAACAATGTTTCCCCCAAGAAGGGGAAAGAGGGACACAGACACTTTGCATTCCTGCTTGCAATAAAAGCCAACCTAAACTCTGCCCATGCAATGTCTTAATGACACGAGGGAAATGGCTAAAACCACACTGGAAATAGAAAATGCCTTTAATACTTTCTATTATAAACTTTTCACCTCATGAAGAAACTGGACAAAGCAAATCAGATGTCTCACTTGTTTCCTTAGTTTATATTTGTTTCTTTCTCTAACTTCCTCCTGTTGGTTCCTGGCTCTATTTTTTGTTCGGGTTTCTTAAATAGGAGCTGAGGAAAATGTATGTAGCACAGTTTATTTTCCATAGTTCTTTAATTCTGGCTGAGATATGTTACAGAAGTAGGCAGGATGAACTGGTTGGGTGAGATGGTTGTCTAGTATATGGAAAAGGAAAAGACCGTATTTAGTCTCTGTCTTTTGTCATTTGTTCTCCAACCACAATTTCATCACTTAATCATTATCATTATAATCTAGTTAGGGAATCAATATTATATCTTATAGAGTAGATTTGAAATATTATATGTGTCTGTCATTCAAAAATACTTATGAAATCTTTTTACTTCTTGACTAATGTATTGTTGATATTCCATGATTTAACATTTTATGGTCTATTTATAGTTTATACTGTATTGTTTCTCCAATACAATGTACACATTCTCAAATTTATGCTCTCATAGTTCACCCTTCCTGAAATGTCCTTTTGGTTTCTCCCCAGGCAGATACATTCTAGTCAACTTTCAAAATCCAGCTCACCTTTTTCTTATATTGTGAAATCTTGCTTAATATGCAGCCTATGGTATCTCCTTTCTCTGCATTCATGTAGAACCTATCTTTGGACTGAGCCATATGTTTCTATTTGTGTGTGTGTGTGTGTGTGTGTGTGTGTGTGTGTGTGTCTGTGTGTGTGTGTGTGTGTATGATTATTGTCTTTCCAACTAGATGCTAAGATTCCAACTAGATGCTAAGAGGCAGGGATTGTTTGCGTATATCTTTGTAGCCTGACACTTTGCCTAATGTTGTGCAGATTTTAGGTAGATTATAATTTGTCAGGACTCTTGGTTGCAAGTTAAAGAAACCCAACTCATACGCCAACTTAAGCAGTGAACAAGGTCCAGGGATGAATCTAGTTGAAGATTTTGTCATGTCTAAATTAGTTTTCCAAATTTATCAATGGGAATCTGTCCTTTATTTATTATCTCTGCATTTCTTTGTTTTGGCTTTGTTTTCCAGTAGCAGCTGCCTAAATTGTGTCTTTTGGGAGTAAAGGGAGAGCTTCCTTCTCTCAATAGATGCAGAGAAAGTCCTGGGGCTGATGTTCATTGGCTTCCTTGGACTGTCTTGCATTATGTGCTTACCCGAGAATAATCACCATTGTCAGAGGGAAGCAATTGAGTCATTGCCTGGGCCTGAGTTGCTTGGTCATATATTGAGCCAGGGAGTGAGAAAAGTTGCTCTCTCACTCCCCCAGCATATACACTGAGATTGGAGGAGTGGTAGTTGCCCAAAGGAAAAACAGGACTTTTGTGCCAGTACAATGGAAAATGGATCCCAGACAGGAAAAACCAAGACATCCACTGAGGAGTTCAGTACCTGTTTGCTGATTGATGAATTAATATCTTTGTAGGAAAGAAGTCAGGTTTGTAGATATTCTGTACCATTTTTCACCTTCATCCAAAATATTTTACGGTTAGGATAGTGCTGTGTATCCTCTAAGTGCTTCACAGCCACTGTTGGAGATGGGTGTGAAGGGGATATGACTTATGACTTTGGCTCCCTGCTGATATATCACCAGGGTTAAAAGGCTGTTACTGTCTCAAGGGTGGATTAGTAACTGTGCTTACCTGTTTGAACCTTTCAATAGGATCTAAGAGTTCTTTTGTGGAAGAGTGAACAGAACAGCCATCAAATTTCTCATTGTGGGTTGTGATGGTATTGGCCAAATGGTTTCATGGTAAAACTAAGTAGCATTATCAACCAATTAAATATTTCCTAGTTACCAGTTGTGGGAGTCTTTTGGATTCTCTCACTGAGAGCTGTGTTGATTTCAGAAGATGATTATAAAACATAGAAATGGTAAGCTTTTGAGGTTACCATTATTTCAAACATAAATGGTCAATATATGTACACTAAATTGGCTAACAGGGTTTTGACTGCTTATTTTGTACACTAAGAAGTAAGATTAGAAATATTTGAAGTACAAAAATTTAATTCATGTATTAGGCAACTTGCTTGAGACCTAGCCAGTGAAGATCTTAATGAATAGTGCAGACAGTGAACAAAGAATTTTAGGAAGATTAATTTCCATGGGAACTACATGCTGGGCAGGTAAAACCAAGATGCCCATTAGGAAGTTCAGTAAATATTTGCTGATTGATCAATTTAATACCCCGAAGGACAAAAGTCAGGTTCGTGTAGATTCTATATCATTTTTTCACCTTCATTTCAAACACTTTATGGTTAGACTACATAATGATATGTTTGAATAAAAGCACACATGATCTTTCATCATTTGGATTTTGTTTAGCATTTGAGTATGACTTTCTTAGCTAGTTAAGTTTGAGTTTTTATGTGTGAGAAAAGAGCAAATCAAGCATAAATAGAATAGTGCGTCCTTTAGAAATCAATGTTCTGAAACCTCTGAGAAAGCAAATATTTATTTTAATGAAAAATATTTATTGAACACTGACTAAATTTTATTTTTAATCTTTACTTTTTAGGACTGGAAGATAAGCAAGAATCTGCAGCTGGTGCCTCTCCGAGTGTTAATTTGTTCTTACAAATGTTTTACTCAACGTGACCCTAACCTTTTTGGAATTGCTCAGGTTTAGAACAGGTGAGGTGCTCCTTCATAGCCTCACTCAACTTGCCCTGTCAGCTCTGCATACACAGATTATGCCCTACTTAGGATACTATGCTGTGCCTGTTCTCTTTGTCAACATATTAAATAAAGGAAGAAAAATAATTCCATTATGATGTTCCCAATCTAAGCACTACAATCTGCCTTTAGCTTGCTTAGATTCTAGGTGTGCTTTTTTTGGCTTAAAAAAAGTAAAAAAAAAAAAAAAAAAAAAAAAAAATTGAAAAATAAAGATTTGTGTGGCAAGTGAGTTATTTTTTTCCTGCTACTTTATGACTACCACTCCTCTTTTTCTAGGTGAGTATTAAGAGACTTTGATGGGGAAAAGTATTTATTTTATGAATGTTTTGCAATTGAAAAGGAATCACTGTTTTGTGCTAGATAGTCATATTACATTTGTGTGATTTCATTTGAAGCACTAATATCTATTGATCTTCACACAAAAAATGAGTAGAGCCTGGAAACTCTGGTTTGGTAACCTGTAATATCACTTTGTGACTGTTTTTAATTTTTTTTCTCTTTTTAAAAAATTTTACATGACAAACTGCCGAGGCAGTAGTGCAGAAATGAGAATTTTGCTCATTTTCTTTGAAGGACAACAGAAAAGTAGAAAAATAAGTTTTGAAAATATGTGGTATGCTTTGTACAGACCAGTGGTTCTTGGAAGTGTGTTCTATTCAGCACCATCCACATCAGTTGAGAACGTGTTAGAAATACAAATTATCTGGCTCCATTCCAGAACCACTGAATTAGAAACTTGGGGAGTGTGGCCCAGCAATTGCTATTTTAACAAACCCTCCACGTGATCTCTTTGCATGCTCTAGTGTGAGAACCACAGGATAGACTTAGATAAAGCTGCTGCATGTTCAGAAAAGTGAGAAATGTCATTATAATTTTATATTTAAACCCCACCAGAAATCTATTTCTTCTTGTCACTACCTATGGCCCTTCTGGTAGAAAGCTGAGTGGAGTCTCTCATCTTCCAGGTAGTTATTATCAGGTTACCTTCCTAGCAAGGCCTTTTATGAGTTTAATTCAGGTTCTTTATGCATCAGAGTTGCCTCTAGCATAACTGAGAAATGAAATCAATGGAGCACAACAAAGAGATCCTCAAACCGGAGAGCAGAGTTCAGGCCCCACTGAGACAGAGGTAGGGCCTCAAGGTAACTTTCTAAAGGCTCCATTAACCAAGAATGCAGCTTAAACAAAAATAAAAAAACAAGTACAAATGAAAGACATAGGAGCTCATCAAAAATGCATTACAGAGGTAAAGTCTGCATGCTTATTTTGAGGGAAAATTGCTCAGTAAATTGATTTTGATTAGGGAAATAATTTCTTATAACCTAAGCTGTTGAAAAAGTGTTTTTGTTTTTTTTCTTTATTTCTTCTAAAAAAAAAAAAAAAAACTGGGATACATATGCAGAACATGCAGGTTTGTTACATAGGTATATGTGTGCCATGGTGGTTTGCTGCCCCTATTGACCCATCCTCTAAGTTTCCTCCCCTCATCCTCTACCCTCAAACAGGTCCTGGTATATAATGTTCCCCTCTCTGTGTCCATGTGTTCTCAACGTTCAACTCCCACTTATGAGTGAGAACATGTGGTGTTTGGTTTTCTGTTCCTGTGTTAGTTTGTTGAGGATGATGGCTTCCAGCTTCATACAAGTCCCTACGAAGGACATGATCTCATTCATTTTTTATGACTGCATAGTATTCCATGATGTATATCTACCACATTTTCTTTACCCAGTCTAGCATTGATGGGCATTTTGGTTGGTTCCATGTCTTTGCTATTGTAAATAGTGCTGCAATAAACATACATGTGCATGTGTCTTTATAGTAGAATGATTTATAATCTTTTGGGTGTATACCTAGTAATGGGATTGCTGGGTCAAATGGTATTTCTGGTTCTAGATCCTTGAGGAATCGCCACACTGTCTTCCAGAAAGGTTCAACTAATTTACACTCCCACCAACAGTGGAACACTCACCAACAGTGTAAAAGCATTCCTATTTCTCCACCAGCATCTATTGTTTCCTGACTTTTTAATAATCACCATTCTAAGTGGAGTGAGATGATATCATTGTGGTTTTGATTTGCATTTCTCTGATGATCAGTGATGTTGAGCTTTTCTTCATATGTTTGTTGTCCACATAAATGTCTTCTTTTGAGAAGCATCTGTTCATATCCTTTGCCCACTTTTTGATGGGGTTGTTGGTCTTTTTTTTGTGAATTTGTTTAAGTTCCTTGTAAATTCTGGATAGTATACCTTTGTCAGATGGGTCGATTGCAAAATATTTTGTTCCCATTCTGTAGGTTGCCTATTCACTCTGATAATAGTTTCCTTTGCTGTGCTTCTAGAAGCTCTTTAGTTTAATTAGATCCCATTTGTCAATTTTGCCTTTTGTTGCAATAGCTTATACCATTTTGTCATGAAGTCTTTGCCCATACCTGCGTCCTGAATGGTATGACCTAGGTTTTCTTCTAGGGTTTTTATGGTTTTAGGTCTTACATTAAGTCTTTAATCTATTTTGAGTTAATTTTTGTATAAGGTGTAAGGAAGTGGTCCAGTTTCAGTGTTCTGCATATGGCTAGCCAGTTTTCCCAGAACAATTTACTTGAATAGGAGATCTTGCCCCATTGCTTGTTTTTTTTCAGGTTTGTCGAAGATCAGATGGTTGTAGATTTGTGGCATTATTTCTGAGGTTTCTGTTCTGCTCCATTGGTGGGTCTGTCTGTTTTGGCACCAGTACGATGCTGTTTTGATTACTGTAGCCTTGTAGTATAGTTTGAAGTCAGGTAGCATGATGCCTGCAGCTTTGTTCTTTTTGCTTAGGATTGTCTTGGCTGTACAGGGTCTTCTGTGATTCCATATGCAATTTAAAAGTGTTTTTTTTTAATTCTGTAAAGAATGTCAGTAGTAGTTTGATGGGAATAGCATCAAATCTATAAATTACTTTGGGCAGTGTGGCCATTTTCATGATATTGACTCTTCCTATTCCTGAGGATGGAATGTTTTTCCATTTGTTTATGTCCTCTCTTAGTTCCTTGAGCAGTGGTTTGTAGTTCTCCTTGAAGAGGGCTTTCATGTCCCTTGTAAATTGTATTCCGAGATATTTTATCTTCTTTGTAGCAATTGTGAATGGGAGTTCACTCATGATTTGGTTCTCTGCTTCTGTATTATTGGTGTATAGGGATGCTTGTGATTTTTGCACATCGATTTTGTACCCTGAGACTGCTGAAGTTGCTTATCAGTTCAAGAAGTTGGGCTGAGATGATGGGGTTTTCTAAGTATAAAATCATGTCTTCTGCAAACAGAGACAATTTGACTTCCTCTCTTCCTATTTGAATACCCTTTGTTTTTTTCTCTTGCCTGATTGCCCTAGCCAGAACTTCCAATACTGTGTTGAATAAGAGGGGTGAGAGAAGGCATCCTTGTCTTGTACCAGTTTTCAAAGGGAATGCTTCCAGCTCTTGCCCATTCAATATGATATTTGCTGTGGGTTTGTCTTATTATTTTTAGGTATGTTCCATCAATACCTAGTTTATTGAGAATTTTTAACATGAAGGGATGTTGAATTTTATCAAAGGTCTTTTCTGCATTTATTGAGATAGTCATTTGTTTTTTGTCATTGGTTCTGTTTATGTGATGGATTACATTTATTGATTTGTATATGTTGAACCAGCCTTGCATCCCAGGGATGAAGCTGACTTGATTGTGGTGGATAAATTTTTTCATGTGCTACTGGACTGAGTTTGCTAGTATTTTACTGAGGATTTTCACATCAATGTTCATCAGTTTTCTTTTTTTGTTGTGTCTCTTCCTGGTTTTGGTATCAGGATGATGCTGGCTTCATAAAATGAGTGAGGAGTCCCTCCTTTTGAATTATTTGGAATAGTTTCAGAAGGAATGGTACCAGCTCCTCTTTGTATTTATGGTAGAATTCAGCTGTGAATCCATCTGGTCCTGGACTTTTTTTGCTTCAATTTCAGAACTTGTTATTGGTCTATTCAGGGATTTGACTTCTTTCTGGTTTAGTCTTAGTAGGGTGTATATGTCCAGGAATTTATCCATTTCTTCTAGATTTTCTAGTTTATTTGTGTAGAAGTGTTTATAGTATTCTCTGATGGTAGTTTGCGTTTCTGTGGGGTCAGTGGTGATATCCCCTTTATCATATTTATTGTGTCTATTTGATTTTTCTCTCTCTTCTTTATTAGTCTAGCTAGCAGTCTATTTTTTTAAAAGTATTTTCAGAAAACCAGCTCCTGGATTCATTTATTTTTTGGAGGGTTTTTTGTGTCTCTAACTCCTTCAGTTCTTCTCTTAGCTTTTTCTTGTCTTATGCTAGCTTTTGGCTTAGTTTGCTCTTGCTTCTCTAGCTCTTTTAATTGTGATGTTAGGATGCCGATTTGAGACCTTTCTAGCTTTCTGGTGTGGGCATTTAGTGTTATAAATTTCCCTCTTAACACTGCTTTAGCTGTGTCCCAGAGATTATGGTACATTGTCTCCTCATTCTCATTGGTTTCAAAGAACTGATGCGCTTCCCTTTGTAAGGTGCCCTGGACTTTCTCTCTGGCTGCCCTTAACAGTTTTTCCTTTGACCTTGGAGAATATGATGATTATGTGTTTTTGTGTTAATCTTCTCATGGAGTGTCTCAATGGTTTTCTCTGTATTTCCTGAATTTGTAAGTTGGCCTGTCTTGCTAGGTTGGGGAAGTTCTCCTGGATAATATTCTGAAGTGTGTTTCCCAACTTGTTTCCATTCTCCATCTCCTTCTGGTACTCCAATCAATCATACGTTCGGTCTTTTTAAGAAATCTCATACTTCTTGGAGGCTTTGTTCATTCTGTTTTATTCTTTTTTTCCCCATTCTTGCCTGCATGTCTTATTTCAATCAGGTGGTCTTCAAACTCTGATATCCTTTCTTCCGCTTGGTTGATTGGCTGTTGGTACTTGTGTATGCTTTAAGAAGTTCTTGTGCTGTGTTTTTTAGCTCCATCCGGTCCTTTATGTTGCTCTCTAAACTGGTTATTCTAGTTAGTAATTACACTAACCTTTTATGAAGGTTTTTAGCTTATTTGCATTGGGTTAGAACATGCTTCTTTAGCTCATTGTTGTTTTTTATTACCTATCTTCTGAAGTCTACTTCTGTCAATTCGTCCATCTGATCCTCCGTCTAGTTCTGTGGCCTTGATGGAGAGATGTTGCAATCATTTGAAGGAGAAGAGGCACTGGCCTTTTGGGTTTTCAGCATTTTTTCATTGATTCTCATCTTCATGAGTTTGTCTAGTTTCAATCTTTGAGGCTGCTGACTCTTGGATGGGGTTTTTGTGGTGGACTTGTTGTTGATGATGATGATGATGCTGTTGTTGTCACTTTCTGCTTGTTTATTTTCTTTTAGTAGTCAGGACCCTCTTCTGTAGGGCTGCTGCAGTTGGCTGGGGGTTCACTTCAGGCCTTATTCATCTGATTCGCTCCCATGCCTCAAGGAGGCTGGAGAGCAGCAAAGATGGGTGCTTCCTCCTTCTTCTGGGACCTCTGACCTCGAGAGGCCCCAACCCCTGATGCCAGGAGAATTGCTCCTGTATAGGGTGTCTGACAAACCCTGTTGGAGGATCTCACCCAGTTAGTTGGCACGGGGCGCAGGACTAATTTAATAAAGCACTTTGTCCCTTGGTGGAGAAGGTGTGTTTTGCTGGGGGAAAATCCACTTGTCTAGGTTGTCCGGATTCCTCAGAACTACCAGGAGGAGAGGCTAAGTCTGCTGGTCCTTAGAGACTGCAGCCACCCCTCCCCTTAGGAGCTCAGGCCCAGGGAGATCCGAATTCTGTCCCTGAGCCTCTGGCAGGAGTTATTGGACATCCTGCAGGGAAGCCCTACCCACTGAGGAAGCATGGGTCAGGGTTAGACCTGAAGAGGCACTCTGGCCATAGACTGACACAGCCAGTGTGTTGGGCTGTGGGACAAGAGTTGGGACCAAGCCATCCAGCCTCCCTGGCTCCAGCAGGGAGAAAGCGCAGCCTGGAGCTATAGAAATGGGGGCTGCCTTTCCCTTGCCTAGGGAGCTTAGCGTGTTAGGCAGTTGTGAGTCCCAGTGCTGGCTGCTGCCCCTCCCACAGGGAACTCAAATGGCTTAGACAGCAGGCAGTGGCAGCAGATGCTGTTTGCTCCTCCTCCTGGGAGGAGATTCCAGCTGAGAGGCTATAAGAATCTGTGAGTTCCAGGGTTGGGACGCTAGGTCCCAGTGCATGGGTTTGCGAGTGGGATCTTCCGATCTGTGGATTGCACAGTTCCATGGAAAAAGCACAGTTTCCCCGGCTGAGTAGTGCACTCACTCACTGCCTCCCTTCTGTGGGGGAGGAGATTCCCCTTCATGTGGCTCTCAGGTGGGCTGCTGCACCACACTGCTCTTCCTTCTCTCCATGGGTCATGCCAGCCTTCTAGTCAATTTCGATGAGAGAACCTGGATACCTTGGTTGCCGGTGAAGGATTTACATGCTTATTATGGTTCTTCTTTTTTTTTTTTTTTTTTTGATGTGAGCTTCTGAACCATGCTGCTTCTAGTAAGCCATCTTGGCCCTGCCCCCTAGAAAAGTGTTTTGTTTATAATTTTTAACCCCATGATCTCAGCTACAATGTATGTGCCATCTTGGTCTTAGGGAGAAAATTTTATCCATCCATCTATCTCAGGTGACACAAAAGAAAATGTTGGCTCCCTAACTTCTCCTTTCTACTCCTGTCCTTGTCATATTCCAAGGTACTGCAACCTGGTTTCTGCTCCTCCATATCATGGCAACTGGCCTTTCAGAGGACATCAGTGACTTACTCCCAGTCCAGTTCCTCCTCCTCTGACTGGTACTACATGGAAGGTTGGGCTTGATTGGCTGTCTTCTGCCTCTTGGAATTATATGCCTGAGGTCCATTCCTTTTCCCCATCCCTTTAACAGAATCCTCTTCTATATTTCTCTCAAAACCGTGTGTTGCATAGGATTCTCTACTCAGTCCCATTTTCTTCTTTTTGAGCGCTTTTTCTTTACCAAATGAATCTCTACTCTCACCAGTTTCATTTAGCTTCATTTATCACATCTCGGTGAGTACTGTCTGAATCGGTTTCTCCATTTTAACCTGTTTTTCCAAGCTTCTCAATTTCAAGACATCTAAAATAGAACCTCAAATGACTTCCAGACATTTATTTTCTAATAGTGGTAGTCCTGAAAATAACCTAGACAACAAGGAACATGCAAAGAGATATTTTCTGAAGAAAAACTAATGAGAGTTTCTAATGTTATTTTGGAGATTTTAGAAGCTTTATCAAATGAAAAATGGAGTCCAGCTTCATTTAAAATTTTCTCAGGAATCTCCACTAATAAATATGTTAAGAATGAAAACAATGCTTTTTAACATGAAAGTCTTTAAAAAGCTAATATACATAATGGCTTCTTATGATTACCTCTTCTTAACAAATTGTTATTTTCCCATTTATTCACTTATTAAACCAATATTAACGAGGGGCTACTATCTACTGGGCACTGTTCTAATGATATGGCATGAACAAAACTGGCAGGGCCCTTGCTTTCATAAAACTTACTTTCTAATGGAGGGAGACAAACAGTAAACAACGGGCTAACAATATAACGATAAGTACTTTGGTGAAGTAAAAGAGTATCCAGAAGATAGAGAATTATGGGAATACTTTTTATATAGGGCCTGAATCAGATAAGGTAATATTTGATCAGAGATCTGAAGCAAGTGAATGAGTGAGTCCTATGGATATAATGGATAGCAATCAGTTGAATATTTAAAAAGCTTAAAAGCCCAAGCTAAATGTGTGCTAAAAAAAATCATTACTCTGATGTCAGGAAATTTAGTGTTACTGGTTGCATGGTCATGTATCAAGTGTCACCATGGTAACCAGACTCTGGAAGGATGCATCTGCTTCTGCCTTGTGGGGTCAATTCATGTTCTTAATCACTGATTAATTAAATTAGAAACATAATCAATCTCTCTCCACATATACATGTATGTGTATGTGTATGAGAGAGTGGTTATCTTGTCAATCTATAATCCATCTGAAACTCTCTTTTGGGATCTGAAACTGCAAAATATTTTCTAACAATTACAACCAACTTTTTTTATTCCGATGAAGTTAAAGCAACTAGAGAAATAACTTCTTGTGAATTATCTAGCTTCAATTTTTTCCTTTTTTGTCTCTTCTGTGGCTGCTCTTTGGAATTTTTGTTTTTCACTCACATTTGCCTCAGAGAATAAAAAAGAGAAACTCAAGTTTCTTTTACTGTTTGTTATAAACTCTTAACATCTATGTTGTGGGGGAGTAGCTTCAAACAGAAGAATATATATTATTTTAGGATTATTAATGAATTCTATTTATGTCCTCAGTTATTAAGAGTAATTCAAGTGTGGTCTCTGATTCTTTATATTTGTGTATCTTATTTGTAAATGCAATCCAAATGGATTTTCTCCATTTAATTATTCAATATTACTAACAACTTTTCACAATGGTGTTAGTTGAATTCAGTGGATAAAGAGTTGCTAAATCTAGCTAAAGCATTGATACTATTTTTCTATAATCAAAGCAATAAACCATTATGTATAATAGCTATTTTAGGACTTTTATGTTAAAAAGCATTGTTTTCTTTCTTAATATATTTATTAATGGATATTACCAAGAAAGTTTTTAACGAAGCTGGGCTTAATTTTTTTATTTGATGAAGCTTCTAACATCTCCAGAATAACATTTGAAACTCTCATTGGTATTTCTTCATAAAATATCTCTGCATGTTCCTTGCTGTCTAAGTTATTTTCTAGACTACAGCTATTAGAAAATAAGTGGCTGGAAGTCACTTGCTCTTGCTAAAGAAATGTTTTGCCTTGTGTCCGTGAGAATCTCCCTAGGCAGTTTAAGCTGCAAATTTACTGCTGGTACTTTGGGAGCCTTCTGTAGGCCACAAGGCTCCAAATTGCATGAAGGCTCCTGACTTGAAGTTCAAAAGGGATCTGGAGACTCATAGAGCAGCCATGGCACACCAGAATTAAAGAAGGGACTTTTAAAAGGTCCTTGTCTCATTAGAGTCAGTGCCCTGAGGGGCCAGAGAAATCACCTGAGGTGACAGGAGACATGTGCCTTGTTTCTAGATGCATGGTTGGAGTGAATGAAGATAGTTAATATGGCAGCACAGTAGTGTTGGCAAGTGAGAAAATGAGCTATGGAAACTAAAAGAGCAAGGCTACTTTGGAAGGTGGGATGGGAAAGGCAAAGGATCTATAATCATAGATTCAGGCCATCCACGGGCAGCTGAGAGTTCTGACACATTCAAAGATAAATGTTTGGGCCTTAAGAAGTGAGGTGGGGCTCATCAATATCACTGCAGACTAAAGGTGAGCAAGCTGGTCAGCATTAAGCCTGGATCATGAGTTGCAGGCAGACAGCCTGGCGTAGGGGCTGCATGGGCCAGAAGCTTCATGAGGGCCACTTTATGGGAAGTTACTGGCTTTTATTCTTGTGAGTAATTTGATACATATTTGGAGAAAGAGGAAGAAAGTGAGTGTATTGGAAAGTAGGGAAGTTGGATCATGGCCATCACTCCCCTAGTAAAATTAGAAAAAGCCTCCAGTCACTTTAACTATAACCAAAGCCTGTGATTTCTTTTCTGGTGTGACTGAAGAAACCAGGGGTTACTTGTGGTTTATTATTTTATCTTTCCAAATAGAGGACAAAAAAGTGCGTTTAAAATGTTTTAAAACTGACCAATTAAAATGCCTCATTCAAGTAAGTAACATTGGTTTGAAAAAGAAAGTACTACTTCAAAGAATAAAATATCCATATCTCACTGAAAGATTTTCACTTTATGTTTCTAAGTGCTCATCCAACAAATATTTATTGCTACTTCTCATAAAGAAGACATTATCCAAACTTAGGAGATGACGGACAAAGCCTCAGAGAGCTTTTATCTGTCCTATCACAATGACCAGAAAGGGATTCCTTTAAAATGTCAGACCAAGCTCTTCGCTGCTCAAATCCTGCCAGTCCCACTCTCCATATTCTATTTCCTCTGCCTGGATAAGTGTTCCCTCAGATGTTCTGGCTCATTTCCCCGCAACCTTTAGGAAGTCCCTCCCTGGCCACCCTATTTAAAATTATGATGCCCACCCCAACATGCACAAAGGCTTTTCCCTTATCTTTCTCCCTCATCACCTTCTATTTCACTCTGCAATTTACTTACTCATGTATTTATTGTCTGTCTTCCTCTACTACAGTGTAAACTCCATGAGGGCAGGGTGTGAATTTTTCCCTCTAACATTTTATTATTCAACATACAGAAAGTTGGAAAATTCTCAAACATACAGAAAGTTGGAAGAACTTTGCAATGAGCACCCATATACTCATCACCTAGATTCTATAATTAACATTTACTGTATTTGCCTTATTAAATATCTATTTATTCCTCTGTTCAGTCATCAGTCTAATTTTTTACGCATTTTGACATAAATTGTAAACATCAGTATATTTCCCTTCTAGTATTTCAGTGTGCATGTCACTAACTAGAGTTAAATACTTATCTTTTTAGTTTTTTTACATGAACATTCCTATGCACAAATTTACAAGACTTTGGCAAATACATTCCCAAACCTTGATAAAGATATGGAGCATTGCCACCACCCCAAAAAATGTTCTCATGTCCCTTCTCTGTAAGGTTGATGAATTTTACAAATAAAAATATAGAATGCCCTGGTAAATATGAATGTTAGCAAACAATGGATACCCTTTTATATGGTAATGTCATAAATATTGCACAGTGCACATTTTTACTAAAAAAGTATTTGTTTATCTGAAATTCAAAATTAATCTGGCAACGCTGCTTTCTGGTAAATTCCATGCTGCTCCTTCACCCCCAGCAAACAACCATTTTTCTGATTTTTTTTTCCACCGTAGATCCGTAGATTTTGCCTGTTCTAGAACTTCCTGTAAAAGGAATCATACAATATTTATTCTTTTCTGCTGGCTTTTTTCCCACTTAGTATAATGATTTCAAGATTCATCTGTATTGTTGCATATATCACGAGTGTGTTCCTTTTTGTTACTGAATAGTATTCCATATTATAACTGTGATACACTTTGCTCATCCATTCTCCAACTTGGGCTTGTCCAATTTTTGTTTAATATGAGTAAGCTGCTATAAACCAAAGCATACATAGAAACATTCTTTAGCTGCCAGTTATGTTCTAGACAATGGTCAAACTCCTTGACATCCCTTACAGGCACTTTGTGGTTTAGCTTTTCTTACCTCTTCTCTGGTCTCACCTCTTGCCACTCTTTCCTTAAGCTCACTTTCCTCCCAACTGTCTTCCTTTCAGTGCTCTGAACCTGCCATGCTATTCCCACCTGGGGACTTCTCTATGCAATTCCATCTAACTGGAAAACAGTTTCTCCCTGATGGTTCCTAGCACGTTTTTCTCCTATTCCTGTATTTACCACAGTGGGATCAGAAGCAAGTTTCCTCACTTCTCAGGGCCTCTATCAGTGACCTCTCTACTTGTGACATAAAATATAGTCCCTTTTCAGGGGCTTATTATAAAGATTAAATGAATCAATTTATGAAAAGCACATAGCCTGGCATCACAGTACGTGTTCAGTCAATGTTTGTAACAGATGTCATGGAGGACCTTGAATTTCTAGAAGCTTATGCTTTATGTATATTCAATACTACAGAACAGGGAATGGTTCAAGGTGATGGCAACAGTGCAGAAGATGAATTAAGAGGGTATAATCAAGCAAGGAGGAAAAAGACCAAATTGAGTTTATAAGACTAGTCTGCATGAGTACACTAAATGACAGTTGAGTTTATGGCAGTGGGAACTGAACATGAGATAGATTTAGAAGACCTTTATTTTAGAGATAGAACCAACTTACTATGCATCAAAGAGCAAAGTGGGTGGAGACATGAATAGCTAGAAACTTTCCATCTTATCTGGGTTTTATTTGGGTATTTGTAAGAACGTGGGTGCCAAGTAGCAAGGTAAGAGATTTGGAAAGGGGCTCTGGATATGGTGGAAAAAGATGAGTTTGATTTTATGATAGATATGGGAAATTAAGGATGCTAACTGGACATTAGTGGAAATGCTCAACAGGCCATTGGAAAGAAAAATATAAGCAAAGGCATGGATTCTGACAAGGAATGAACTATATCCTTATATCATCAGATGACTATGATTTCATTGCTGTTCTACAAATTTAAGTCCTCTTTTAGACTCGTCTTATATGGATATGGGGTTTTAACAAGTGAACAATTAACTTATTTCCTTAGATGTTGTAGTCTCAGATACCAAAGATACAGGGACATGTACAGAAGGTTCTTGTAATGGGGAGAAGGCCAGAATCACACACGGGGAGCCTGTTGCAAAGTCAGAAGGCACACTCTTGGAAGGGGACCACTTAATAAGGTCTGGCTGTGTCAGTGATGAAATTTTTCTTTTCTTTTCTTTTCTTTTTCTTCTGATGGATTAAGAGTCTGAGACTTTGAATCACTGTGTTCCAATTTGCAGCTTCCGGTGGATTATTTTAAATCCTAAAACTGTAAGAAAAAAAATGGAGCCAGTAGTTTCGGTTTCTGATCTCCAAGCAGGGGGCAAATACTGTATGACACAGGGAACTGTGTATGTATATGTGCGCGCGCATGTGTGTGTGTGTGTGCACATGTGAGCATTGTCTTTCTTCCCTGTTTTGATTCTTTACCATGGCTAGGCAGGAACTGGAGGTCAGAGAATTATCTGACATTACTCCAATGGCTTTCCTTTGATATAATAAGAACTTCATAGTCATAGTGATGAGTCTTCATGTCATTTTTTAGAAAAGTAGGTATAGGAAATCTTCATCTATTATTTTGTATAATTTTGTTATTGTGTAATAAAAACTACCTAAGATTTTCAAGCTCACAAGTTCTTTTAGGACCAGAATGACTAAGAAAAATAAAATGAATCTGAAATTAGGTTTTTCTCTGAATGTATTTTTAAAGTACATATGCAATAAATAAAGGATTACTTTCCTGATAGAAATTTTCATGGAACTCAAGTCTTTCAATGTAAGCATTTTCATATTTATTTCTAACCAAAATATGCTATTTTTATTTCCCATCATATAGAGTCTGTATTATGAATGAGAATTCTAATACACTGTTTTTAGAGCAATATTTAGAGAAACTCAGAGAATCTGTGATGAAAAGATATCAGGTATTTTACTGCTGATTCCAAACTTCACTTTCCATGAAAGGAAAACTTTATTGTTAAAACAAAAAAAGTCCTTTTCCAGTCCTTTTCCACTACAACATACTATGTTCCTTACAATATTAAGTATATTCCCTCTTGTATTTTACCAGTAGATTTTCCAGGGCATGTGCCCCATAACCAGTTTTTTTGGGTTAAACATGTCTTGCTGAATTTGAGAGGCATCTAAAAAATCACATTGGCTTGATTTGGGGAAATCAGAGTGCCAGAATGCTTGAATAGCTGACAAAGAGTGGGGAGACCTAGTGATAATGTTTTCAGACATCCTAAATTGGCCTATTTCATGGAGCTAGTGTTTGTTGACAGAACATTCACAAGGCTCAAAGCATTGTATAAAAGAATCAGGCACTGCCTATGCATAACAGACTTGTAATACACCTCTATGAAGCTTCAATCTAAACAAAATGTTGCTTTTACTAGGGGAAAAGCATTTAGAGAATACAGATGATTGAATGAGTTGATCTCTTGGGGCTCCTGTGATTCCAATAAAGACTATGCATTTTTGAAAGCTGGTGATTACTGACAAATTAAGGCTTGACAATTCTAGCCAAGAATGTGCTTAATGTTCATCGGGAGAACTGAATTATATTGGGAATACTTCCAAGTTGGTGGAGAATGCCTTGGGTTTTAAAGATGCTTCCACAGTCTTGCCTGATTGTATTTAAATTGTACTTTTTGATATCCTGGTGAGACCCTAATGAAAAAGAAACCACCAAACAGAGGATAATTTATTTCAACCTAGTTAAGATTCATTGGATCGAGGCTTGCAATAATGCAAAATAGGATAAGTGCAGAAGAGGAGAAGAGGAAACATCAGGAGAAAAAGGAGAGAAGTAGGTCACTGAAGAGACAGCGTGGAAGAACAGTAGACAGCTTTTCCCTTAGAAAATGTGGGAGAGGGGCGGGGTGCAGTGGCTCATGCCTCTAATCCCAGTACTTTGGAAGACCGAGGCAGGCGGATCACCTGAGGTCAGGAGTTCAAGACCAGCCTGACTAACATGGCAAAACCCAGTCTCTACAAAAAATTCAAAAATTAACTGGGCATGGCAGCACGCACCTGTAATCCTAGCTACTTGGGAGGCTGAGACAAGAGAATCACTTGAACCTGGGAGGTGGAGGTTGTAGTGAGTGGAGATTGTGCCACTGCACTCCAGCCTAGGCAACAGAGCGAGATTCTGTCTTTAAGAAAAAAAAAAACAGAAAAAAAAAAAAAAAACAGAAAAAGAAAATATAGGAGAGGGGTGGGGAACCTTAAATCTCACCTTTCAGACAAATATGTTCTTGAAAGCTGAAGAGGCAAAGCAACTTGTCTCAAACTACACCTAAAAGTCTTAGCTACCTCTGTTTTAGTTCAATGTGTTTTATTGTCAGTCCACCTATGCTTTGGTCATAGAGTCCTCCAGAAAGCCAGAATCGCTACAACAATCTTTTGAACTTCCTTGTTGTTACAGACATACTATTTTTAGACATGTGAGTGAGTTACTGTCTTCCAGCCCCCAGAACAACCTTCCATTCTCTTTTACTGCCTTCACTCTGTCCATGGACTCTTCTCCAAAAATCTTAAGGATGATATTCAAATCTGGGTTTCCAGAAACATCTGCTTATTCCAAATTGATCAGAGGCAGAGGTAGAAAACTGAAACAAGAATAGATTTAATACTGGTTTATGTGAATCTTGAAATTATTTTCCTAATCAACTTAGTTTAATTTCTTTTTCACTAGTATAATCCTCAGTTCTCTGGCAGTTCTGATATCTGTTTTCTTCATGTCCTTCAATGGATGACTACCGTCTTTCCGGGTGTGAAATGTTGGTTAGGAATACATTTTGGAGCTCACGAGTTATATAACTTAATCGGCTTTAAGCAAGTCTATTGGACATATCACAAACTTTTCTTTTTAATTCTACTCAAAATGTTAAAGCTGTTATTTTTCAGAGTGGCCCACCAAACCCTTCATTAATTAGTGTGTGCATTAGGAAGCTCTTCTAGGTCTCTTAAGAAGTAGAGTAGTTGCCAACCATTTAGCCATTACTAAAGCAATGACACATAGTCATTGTTATTGCATTCATTAAAATTGGGTGGCCCTTCTGTTAATTTTTTTTGAATAAAAGTGGGGCACAGAGACTTGGTAGTGAAAGACACCTGTTTTTGCCTTCTTTTCAGCTTCATAAAATACTTGCTCCATTCTCAAGTCCCATGAGGGAATTCAGAAATTAAATGTTGAAGTATTTGATGCTGTTAAATAAAACAGCCAAACTTGAATGAAAACCCTATATATTTTTTTTCAAATGGGAAAATTGAAAATAATCTTTTCATTCAATGAATAGGCTTGTCATTGTTGCGAAACAGTCATTGTTTCTTTCTCTTTCTCTCTCTCTTTCTCTCCTTCCTTCCTTCCTTCCTTCCTTCCTTCCTTCCTTCCTTCCTTCCTTCCTTCCTTCCTTCCTTCCTTCCTTCCTCCTTTCCTCCCTCCCTCCCTCCCTCCCTCCCTCAGTGGTGTGATCTTGACTCACTGCAACCACCACCTCCTGGGCTCAAGTTATCCTCCTACCTCAGCCTCCTGACTAGCTGAGATTACAGGCATGAGCGATCATGCCAGGCTAATTTTTTTTTTTTGTAGAAAGTGGGTTTTGCCATGTTGCCCAGGTTGGCCTTGAACTCCTGGGCTCAAGCAATCCTTTCACCTCAACCTCCCAAAGTGCTGGATTACTGGCATGAGCCACCATGCCCAGCCCAAGTACCTGGAATTTCAGCAGGGTAGAATTATGTCTCAACTCTGGTAATTGAGGGCTAAGTCCCTAAAGTCCTAAAAATAAACAGCAAGAGAAAAAGGAGAACTAGAGGAGATGGAAAGAAATATTACTGGAGGTACATTCTCACTCATATTTAGGACTGACTTTAAAGAATCTGGCATGCAGTTTCTAATAAATTATCCATGTTCATATCTTTATTCATTTCAATCAAGATGAAAAGAGAAAATCAGAATTCCCACCAGTCTAGGAACACTGAAACAGTGTAAGCTATGAAATATTTATGAGAGATTTTGGGTGAAGGGGCGTCTGGGGGAAGAGAAAACTGCAAAAGGTCTGGGAGCCACAGAAATATTTGGTAATTGAAAATTATTGTCTGGGGATTTAAAAAGTATACCTAAAAAAGATTAGTTCTTTAAAAGGACTGATTTCAAACTGATGTTTAAAATATATGTATTTCTCACAAACTCAGGAAATACTTCCAACAATCATTGATTAATAACTCTTGAGCCATATCTGAGTTGATATATTACCAGTTTTCATGCCAAGTTTACTTAATTTAACCGTCTTTTGACCATTAGGCCATGGGATTCCAGTTTGTGACTTCTATAATATTCTCATATAACAAATAGATTAAATGGGGTCAGAGTAAAATCTCCCCTAAAAGCTACTTGGGATTCTTAACTTAATTTCTCTTGACATTTCTGGAAGTGAACAAAAGCTGCCCTATTCATTACCTTCTGAAAATTTTACTTACATGTATAACTTTATGAACTATAAATCTCTCATCTCTTTGAAAAGCCCTCAAGACAGAAGCTACATAATGTATCTGGAATAGACACTGGTCCCCAATTAATACAGATACAAAATTTGTAACCAGATATTTATATCTTAATTTGTGTTTTGGGAAAGTTTCTTTTCCAAAAGAAAAGCATAGATATTCTTAACTGCATGAAAAAGAAAATAGAAACCTCTAACCTAAATAGAATGAATAGCAATTTGAGGCTGGTAATTGAGGAAGTCTCAAGTTTCATATTTCCAGCTTTGCTCACTTATCCCTCCCCTTATGCCAAAGTTTTCAGGGAATAATAGAGTTAGGAGAAGGTTTTGGAAGTCCAAAGTACATCTGAGTAATTTCATAATTAAACCCTCCTGGTGTGTTTAATAAAAGTAGGTAAGGACAGCAGATACCCAATGCCCTCATGTTGTCGAGTGTGCATCATTTTAATGAGACAAAATGAGATGAGTCGATGTAACAGGTTACAGAAAATTTTACCGTCAACATTATCACTGATATGAATTCAATAACTTCTGTGCAGATAAAAAAAACTCACAAATTTTATCCAGCTGTTCTTAATTGTTCATTATTGACTTCACGGCCACTAGATGACACTGTTGCTTTAAGAGTTAGTGCAAGAAGAGCCATTAATGTAAAAGTTATACAGGAAGCACTATTGTAATAAACATATCATTTATAGTTTAAATGTGAGTGTCTGATTTCCCAGTTCTGAAACTCAACTAATACTGATTGTCAATATTATTCCAAATAGTTCTGACATTACTATTTTCTACATAAAATTTATATATGCGCAGAATAAAACAAACAACTACAGCCTCTACTCCCAGTGCCATTCATCACCACACCAGTGTCTAATGTTTATCAACTGTTTACTCTGTAACAACATTTGTGCTTTGTACTTTAGGTCAATTATTTCATTTAATCCTTCTGTCAACCAAACTTGCAGAAGATTACATAGCTACGAAGTGACAGAACTGGAATTCAAACCCCATTTGACTGTTACTACTACCTGCTATCATTGACAGATGTGCTCCCTGGTAACACAGCAAGCTGGTGGCCAGGGGTAGAACATACCCTGAACTCTGTCATGGTATTTCCAATCCAATTCACCACTCCAAAATCCAGAAGATGCCCATTTAAATTTGTGTGTCTGATAAAGGACTTTTTTACTATATGTCTCAAGCAAAACTGTGAATTTCAGATAAACAACAACGTCATTTATTTTTTGTGTGAGTATATTCCAAATATTGTTGGGACATAGCTACAGTATAATTTTTTCTTGTGTATCTGAAATTCACATTTAACTAGGTGTCCTATATTTTTATTTACTAAATCTGGCAATGCTTAGCTATTACTCCAGTTAAGGTGGGGCAGTTTAACAAAAAACTCAATTTCTTTCCTCTCTATTTCAGATTCTCTCCTTTCTCGATACTTCTCCCTGAGAAATACATATTTGTCTTTTTAAAGGACGCTCCTGTAATCAGTGCCCTTTATCCCTTTACTTCTTATCTCTTTCCAGACTTGCTCCATCTGGCATCAGCCTGCCTGCCTCATTTTCACTCTTTTTCTCTCTACCATGTCTTTTCCTCCTCTATAAACATGATTAGAGATTTCTACCTTTAAAAACCTCAAGTTTTAACTGCACCCTATTTGATTATACTTCTTAAAAGCATATCCCCTATTTCCTTATCACTCATTTACTCTTCAACTGCAATCTGGTTTCTACACCCAACATTGTAATAAAGCTTTTCTTGCATAGGTCACTCAGCAAGTTTCTAATTGCTAAATTCCAGACGTTTCTAAACCCTCATCTTTTTTTGTTTTCTCTGTATTTGATATTGTTCCATCTCTAATCCCATACTTCACTCTGTTGGTATTATTTCCGAGGGTTTAATCATCACCTTATTGTGGTGGATTCCAAAATTTCCATTCTCATTTCTCTTGTAATAGTGTTCATAATATCACCATATACAGTCACATGCAAACATTCCTCTTTGACATTTTTGGACCCCCAAATTTTTGCTATATTATGTTGCTTTTACCACTGCTGTATTATTGAATCTTTACTTTTGATTTTCAATCTAATTATGTTATAAACAAAAGTAAAAGGAGCCTGTAAAGGGATTAAAAATTCATAGGAGAGACATTATATTCCTTTTTTTTTTTCTATTTCATTTTCCTTATCTCATGATCATCCTGGGGCTGGCAGGAATAAAAGGCATATTCTTAGGTGGGATTCTTTATTTTTCTTCATTGTGGATAAGTTGAGCTCTCTCAAATTTTTATGTGTGTGTGTGTGTGTGTGTGTGTGTGTGTGTGTGTATGTAATTTGCCTTATTACTAATATCAAGAATACATTCAAAAACGGCACTTTAGACCTTGAACTCTTAAGTCTTTGGTCCTTGGTTTTAAAGACTCCTGCAATTCCAGTTACGTTAAGTATCTTGAAATATATCTCTCTCTCATTCTTGAGTCTTCCTTGGGTATGGAAGCTGTGTCAAAAAATTCTGATCATCCTACATAATTTTTAAAGCAACCTATTAAGACAGTGACTCCAAATAATAAGAACATTTGTAGGGTAGAAGACGTTGGACGTATATATTTAATTAGATGGATATTTTATTTTAAATACCAGTTAGTAAAAAGCTCATAAAAATAATTCCTTCTCTATGGACATCTACAAGGATTGATAGACATAAGTACTATGTGCTATTAAGCGTATTTATAACTTCTTATTTTGGCCCTAGTTTTAAGTGCAATAAAATCTTGTTTTTATAGATTATGTATACCCAGAGCCAATTTCTTAAAAATGATATATAGATGAGGCCAGACGCGGCGGCTCATGCCTGTAATCACAGCAGTTTGGGAGGCTGAGGCGGGCGGATCACGAGGTCTGGAGTTGGAGACCATCTTGGCTAACACCATGAAACCCCATCTCTACTAAAAATACAAAAAAAAAATAGCCAGGCGTGGTGGCGGGCGCCTGTAGTCCCAGCTACTCGGGAGGCTGAGGCAGGAGAATGGCGTGAACCCAGGAGGCGGAACTCGCAGTGAGCCGAGATTGCGATCGCCCCACTGTACTCCAACCTGGGCGACAGAGCGAGACTCCGTCTCAAAAAAAAAAAAAAAAAAAAAAAAAAAAAAAGATATATAGATGAAAATATTTCTGCTAGCTCTCCTAAGAAATTGCCTTAGATTAAAAATTCCTAGATCAGTAATGATAGATTCACACTATGCACTATGTTGTGGTTATATCCACTAATGGCTGTGGCAGGTATGGGTCTATGCAAACTTTCTTACGGAACATAATGCTTCAGAATTCCTCTCCACTTTGCATTTCAGTATTTCAATTCAATAACTAATTCATCTTTGTTGACATAGGATTGACACAGATGGATTTGAGTTGTTTCTCAAGGGGCTAAGTAGACAGGTTTGAAAGGAATTACAAACTGGGTAAGATTGTCCATCCCAGGAGAAAAGGAAAACATTTCATTCAAATTGAATAATGGTGGGAAGTAAGACATATATAGTATCATTCCTTTATGTTTTTAATGTATTAATGCATATTAAAAACAACTCAAAACTGCTGAAAGACTTAAACATTATCCAAATTATCTTAGCAAATAATGAAATTTATGGAAGCTAACAACTAACATCTATCAGCGCCTCTCTTGTGTGCCAAGCATTGTCCTTGGTACTCTACTTATCTAAATTCTTCCCTCAAAGACCTTGAAAAGTTGGCATTGAGTTTTGGCTTTGGTGGGATTGAATTTCAGCTTTGCTTGCCAATGTTCTGGTTGGTTGTCTGGTTCCATATTACAATACTTCAAGTATTTATTTGTTTGTTATGCTCCTTTTGACATGAATAAAAAGTAAAGTTCCATAAGGACTGGTTTACTTACTCTAGTATATGTATTTTACTGCTAGTAATATAGTGTATATGGTACACAATATCATCCCAATCTGTGTGCAATGTAAACTTTGAAACATCTAGAGTAAATTTCAGTAGTGTTACTAATTAATGGGGAGAATGAGAACTCTAGAACTATTCCCTATGTGCTATTTCTTGAAGTGAAAGAAATGCTTTGTGGAAGGTCTAAAAAGTTTCTTAAAAGTTTGCATTTTCAACAAACTAAATTGGCTTATAAACTTATTCTGCATCTTCCAATAAATGAGAAACTTATAATTATTCACTGTCCCTTTTCCTATTATAGTACTTTGACCCCCACTGTCTGAGTTATACTTGGGCATTTAATTTGACTTCCCGAGACAAATAAGCTTGAGCACTACAAATTTCTGAATATTATTATGTGCTGTTTGTGAACAAGTCATTAGTGGTAGCCTATATTTAAATTAGGTTTTCAGTTGTGGAATGTAAACTAGCAAGTAAAAACAAGTGCAAAAGGAAAATATATTCCATGGCTTTAAGATCCTGGGAAAGCATGAATGCTCTAAATTCTTACTGGGAATTCAATTGATCCAGAAAACTAGACATCAGTGAGTGTTGTGGAAGTAAACACACAACAGTGTTGAGTGAGACCCTCAAAAGATGAGTTTATTATAGGTCCAGGGCCATGTAAAATGGTGAGCCAGAAGAGCCTCATTGGCACATGGAAAAAATACTGTCCAATAAAAATGACATCATTAGCAATGATTCTTTGACACTCGTACCCTAATAATTCGACTTCTAAGGAAACAATCTGAAATCTGGGGTCGGGCGCAGTGGCTCACCCCTGTAATCCCAGCACTTTGGGAGGCCGAGGCGGGTGGATCACGAGGTCAGGAGATCAAGACCATCCTGGCTAACACGGTGAAACCCCGTCTCTACTAAAAATACAAAAAATTAGCCGGCCGTGGTGGCGGGCGCCTGTAGTCCCAGCTACTCGGGAGGCTGAGGCAGGAGAATGGCGTGAACTCGGGAGGCGGAGCTTGCAGTGAGCCAAGATAGCGCCACTGCACTCCAGCCTGGGCGACAGAGCGAGACTCCGTCTCCAATAATAATAATAATCAGAAAAATGAAGAAAAATATTGAGAAATATAAATATCTTCTGAATTCTTATCAAAGTGTGTTGTGCATTTTGCTCTGTTGATCCTTAACACGAAGAATACAAAGCCATGAAGCTTAACAGTAAAAACAAATTTTTAAAGTCAACTTTAAAAATTGAGTTTTAATTTCTAAATAATATACATGAGAATTGTTGGTTATTTTTTAACATTGCACACTTACTCATATTTCTATGGACACAATAATTGTCTTGAAAAACATTCTTTGTTGCAAGGAAGACGGAACCCTAAAAATAATTATCAGCCCTCCATCTTAGAATAATCCCCTCCTTTGCACATAAAAAGCTGAGTGACCATATCTTAAAATGATGGTCCATATCTATAAAATGACCATATCTATAAAAGTGACCATATCTATAAAGATGATTTTCACATTGCTTGTGTCCTTTCAATTAGGAATGATCTTTTGGTACTATTTCAACTTTAAGAGATTTAATGAGGCTAACAAGATAGAGGCTAGTTTTGAATTTTCCCTGGTTTTGAAATTTCCCCCTACATGTCAAACACTATTTGGCAGTGTTCAGTAAATTTATTTTTGGACTTACACCTTTGGAACAATATAGGCTGTATGGAATATTTTAGCCATTTTTCTTCTCAGTAACACAATAGTTTTGAATATTTCATTTTTTCCTCTGCAATTATTATCGCTTCCAGGTAGGAACTCTCTATCTAGCTCCAGTCTAATGAGGTTTTTAGATAAACTTCAATATCTTTTAATAGAAGTACTATATTGAAAAGTTACATGACTGCTGAAAACATAACATATTTGATTTCAGTAATTAGTTTGATATGAATTCTCCATATCTTTTGGGACAACATGAAAAAATTCCCTTTCATTGTTCTCAAATAATGCCTACTAAGGAATAAATTTTGATATGAAGTACAGGGACTTGTAACTATGTCTGGTTTTTCTTTTTCATGAATGATTTTAATAAAGACTTATATACAGCATTCTTAATCAATTTTTTAGTAATGCCATGGAGTAAATTATATTCCACCAATATTCATATGTTAAAGCCCTAACCCCCAGTGTGAAGGAATCTAGAGACAGGGCCTTTGGGAGGCAGTTAGGTTTGGATAAGTTCATGACAGTAGGGTCATCATGGTGGCAATGATACCCTAATAAAGGAAGAACCAGAGAGTTTTCTTCCTCTTTCTCTCTACCATGTGAGAATGCAGAGAAACAGTGGCCATCTGCAAGCCAGTAAGACAGCCCTCACCAGGGAGCTGAATCAGGTGACACTTTGATCTGGAACTTCTCAGCCTCCAAAACTATGAGTGATAAATTCTTGTTTAAGCCACCCAGTTTATAGTATTTTGTTATAACCACCTCAGCTGATTAGAACTGATAACAAAGTTTGGAGGAATAGCTAATATAAGTGAAAAGCATGATTATCAGTATTGATAATAACAGATTCAGATTAAAAATATTTTGATACAATGAATTAATTGCCTAGATTCAAGATATCAGACAAGGTTTAATATAAAATGTTGTGGTTAAATTTTTATAAAAATCTCCTACATAAAAATATATAGAGAATATATCATTTAAACAGCGGTGGATTTGCAAAAAGTTAAAATTTAATTGTGTGGTTATGTTTATGCTTTTAAAGTCAGAACACAGCTAAGAATTGTGTAAAATTTTGGTATCACATTCTAAAGTGAAAATTGGCAAGCTGTAGCGGGTCATAGGGAGGGTGATCATAATGTTGGACAGTTTGAAAGCCATATTATACAATGGATAGCTTCAGTGTCTAGCCAGTTTTGAGTAATTGGGACTAGATTTACCCTCCTGCTTAAAACAAATAAAAATAACCTGATACAATATATAAAATAGTGGTGTCAAGATTGTGGACATCAGTCAGTAGAGGACTGATCTTGGAAAGATGGAAAATAAACAAAACAAGCATTAAGATTATCCCATCTTCTGTTAGAAAAGTTTGCAACCATGGTGCCGAAAAGTGGGGGTGGAGGAGAACTCAGGAGGAGGCTGGCAGTCTTCATAGGTTGAAGAGAAGGAGCTGAGTCTGGAGACTCCAAAGCAGCTAGATTTCACATGGCACAGTACCAGAGAGAGGAGAGACACACTGACTCAGATATCTGCACATGCAGAACGTTCAACTAAGTAATGATCAGCACGTGAATGGGAGGAACCTACTGACACTGGGGAATGATTAAAATGAGTAATCTTAGGAACTCACATAGCTTCCATGTTTTCATCACAGTTCATGTTTTCATTAGCCAGAGTAAAAAAAAAAATCTCACAATCCACAGACAAAGAAGTAGCAAGATGGTAGATTTAAACCCAACCACATAAATAATTACATTAAGTGTAAATGGTCTAAAGAAAGCACAGGTCATCGCATTGGAAAAAACAGCGAGACCCAACTGTATACCACTTAAAAGAAACTTGCATTAAATATAAAGACATAAATAAAAGTAAAAAGATGAAAATTATATTATGAATAACTGAAGGAACTTAGTATGTGTAGTCGCAAAATGAGATACAGAAGAGAGACAGAAACATAATCTTCCAATATACACATATTTCCTTTAGCATAGAGGTTAATGTTTCTAGAAATAGGATTGCTAAAGCAAGTTACAGACACACAATTATGTAGTGCTTAGGGAGGTGAATTTCCTACATGTATATTGGGTAAATCTCTTTTTAAGCGTCTTCAAGTCTTCTTAAGCCGTGATACGGCCATAGTTTATTTTACTTATTGTTTATCAGTTGTTAATCAGAAATGAGAAAAGGCTTTTATTAATCCTCAATTAATTATTTTTTACTGCTTTCTGCTTTACCTTGCCTTTTCTTCTCTTCCTTTCTCCTCTTCCTTTTCTTCTTCTTTTCCTTTTTCTTCTTTCTCCTTTTCGTCTTCCTTTTTCTTCTCCCCTCTTTCCCTCTTTTCTTTCTTTTTTTTATGATTTCTTTGAAAATGTCTTATAATATTGTAAAATGTGTTTGAATACATAAATGATTCTTTCCCTAGGCAATTTTTTTCTTGCTGCTTTTTTGTGTTTGTTTGTTTTTGAGAGAGGATCTTGCTCTGTTGCCCAGGCTGGAATGCAGTGGCATGATCATAGCTCACTGCAGCCCTGACCTCCTGAGTTCAGATGATCCTCCTGCCTCAGCCTCTTGAGTAGCTGGGATCACAGGCATGAGCCACCATGCCCAGCTAAATTTTTCAATTATTATTATTATTATTTGTAGAGATGAGGTCTCACTATGTTTCCCAGACTTGTCTTAAACTCCTGTGCTCAAGTTATCCTCCCACCCCTGCCTGCCAAAGTGCTAGGATTTTAGGTGTGAGCCACTGCACCTGGTCCCTAGGCATTTTGTGACTTCACTTGATTTATATTCCTTTTGCCCCTATTATGTAGCAAAATAGATCACATAATATGAAATAATAGCAGAAAGAAAAAACACACTAAAGAAACTATTGGAAAGTTCTATTCAATCCAAAGAAAGCCAAGTAAGACATGTTGGCAATCATTGTTAAGAACATAGAACTTTGCTCACTCTACTGTACTGGTTGGCCTATCATGAGAAAAATATTAACAGCACTGTTAAGGACTGTAATTAACTTATCTATGTGCGTCCATATTTGAATGTAAGAGTATTTTTGAAATAAACAGCGCCATAGAATATTAGAACTCTTTAGAGGGTTACACTAAATTAATTAGGCCTGAAGCTGAAGAACTAATTATGTGTTATGTGTCATTGGGACTGGGTTCTTAAGTAGCAGATTTTGCCTCAATAATTGGGGAAAAGAAGTTCTAACAATACAATGTTAGAAAATTGGAATAGGTTATTTTTCTAAGCCTTTTAATTTTAGAAATTGGAAGAATTAAAACAGAGGTTGGATTCAGGGATGTGCCTATATGAAACTTTGGGTAAATTTTAAAAAAAAAGCACTCTGTTTGGTAGACTTAACACCAATTACGCACTTTGTGTGGACGTATCCCCATGCCAGCTATGTGGCTTGGTGGGTAGAGTATGGCCTTCCTTAGGATCAGCCTTCATTTTTCCTCTCAAGTGGGAGCCTTTTACAGTGTCTTCTTAGAAATGCTGTAGATCAACTTCCTGAGGTAGGTATGAGTTTGGGGTTGACAACTTCCAATGTCTGATCTATATTTTTCATTGTAACTAGATATAAATCAGTGCCTTAGGTGTCCTAATCTCCACAGAGACCACATTCAAAGAAGCCTCATGTCAAAATCAAAAGTATTATGAGAGGAATTTCACTCTTTACTTATGTCTCTCAGAAACCATTAAACGTGATTCCATTTATAACCTGCACAGCATTTCTCAAAAGTCTCTTTCTTCACTTGAGCCTGGTCAAATTCCCTCACACTTCATAATTGCCCCAGAGAACCTCACATGCCAACCCGCTATAAATTCTCTCTGAAGCCCCAACCCATGAAGGTGTCTATCTATTGTTTGTCTCCTTTGTTTCTTCTGCATTTCCCATCTGGTTTTTCTTCTCTTCGTGCTCCAGATTTTATAATATTAGAAAAAAAAACTGTGTTAAAAAAAGAACTTTCCTTAGATTGTGAGAGAACTGGGAGAAGTTGAGCAAACAAAGATAAAAATCTCATCTTATTTTTCTCCTAGAACCTTTATTCTCATTTTCTCTCCACTTGGTTATCTGATTCTTTAACAGCACAACCTGGAAACCAGTATGAGATAAATTAAATGATTTTTGGGTACTTTTGGATGAACATTTGTATGTTAATACTTACTGAGTGAATCCAATGTCTGCAGCTCCTTCTACTAAATTCTAAATAAGAAGCAAAGCAATTTATGTGAATAATCCCTACTCAGAAGGAATGTACAATCTCATGGGTCAGACTGGATAAAAATCACATGAAATAGATTTAAAGGAGGAAAACCAATAAACAGTGAAAATGACTACAGCTCTAGATGTACAAATACACTGAGAGTTACCTGAATGTTCATTACACAGCATAAACAAAACTGTGGAGAAACCAGGGAAAGTTTCATGGAAGAGGTAAACATTGAGTAAATGTTTAGAAGATGTAAAAGACCATGTAACTAGGGAAATTAATATAGAAATAGGTGAGTGCACCTGTAATCCCAGCTACTCCAGAGGCTGAAGCAGGAGAATCGCTTGAACCTGGGAGGTGGAGGTTGCAGTGAGCCATTGCACTCCAGCTTGGGGGTTAAGAGCGATACTCTGTCTAAAAAAAAAAAAAAAAAAAAAAAAAAAGGAAAAGTAATGGCAAAAGATCATGAGTATACTTACTTGCTGCAACAGAGAGTCTCAGCAGGCTGAAATACTTTTTTTTTTTCCCCCTCAAAGGGAATGCCACTCTCCACCTTCTGAGCTCCCGTATGACTCATTGCATGACTTGACTGTTACTTATCACATTCTGCCTTGAGTTAGTTGTACATGTTTTGATTTTCTTCATTAAATAACAACTCCTAGAATATAGAGATACTAGCTACTCCTTTCCCTTCCCTTTTCTGTAGCACTTCACACAGAGTCTAGCAAATTGTCATTGTTCAATAAAAACTTGCTGAATTAGAGTTAATGAGAAGCTAGTGAGTAGAAGGTCAGTAGGGGAGCAGAGAAGGACTGCAATGCTTCCACTAATGAGTTTAAGTTTGATATTGGAGATAACTGAAATTCAAACATACCAGTGACGTAATCAAAACAAGATTTTACAAAAATCTTTCTGTTAATCCATGTATGAAGTGGAAGATAACAAGTTCATCTTTTTATTTGTATAGGTATTATCCCAGATGTTAAGAAAGAGATATTCCACATAGATGGTACATAGTGTTGAACTGTAAGCTACTTTTACTCATTGAAACTTTTGAATGAATACACTTAGGCTTCTTGAATTTTACAGGCTGTTCAAGTTGCTTTGAGAATCTTATGTGTGTGAATAAATTTCTTCATAATGGTTTTCTTTCTTTCTGGCATTGCTGATTGTAAATAGGAGTGATCCATGCTCTGGTTTGGCATGTTTTAAATAATATGTATGCACATGGAATTTGAAAAAAAAAAAAAAAACATCTGGAATTGGAATTCCAGATTTAAGCTTCAAAAAAGATTTTTAGGAAAGATTTATTCTAATTTTAAGAAATTTTTAAACTGAGAGACTTCAGAACTATTTTATTTAACTAATTTCTACTCTCTTCTGGTCTTAAAATGTTTTAGAACAATTGCTATTGCTATATGATTTAGGTACTTCTATTCACCTTCAATTAATAAAATCCTTTTCATGTGAATGTTTTGTTACTGGAATTTAACACAAATTTAAAAATGATTGAAATTACACAAATAATAGATATTGATTGGTGATTTCAGTTAAGCTTTCAATTGTTTTTCTCATATTGTTAACATACATTTGAATTTATGACCTAGATAGGATTTGAAAAAAAAAAATCTTGTGGTTACTTTTATTATAAAGGTAATACATAATCAGTGTATGTATAGCTTCTGAATTTCTTTGGGTATATAATAAATGGAGTATATAAAACAAAAGTAAAGATTGCTTTTTGTCAAGGAAAAGCAGTATAATGTTTCAAGCATGAATTTACAATTATTTGGTGAGTCCATCTCTCATACCAAGAGGATAGGATTAAAATGCTACAACTTAGTCTCTAAATGGGGCTCTCTCTACAGGTCCCAAACCTGAACTATTGAATGGTTTAGAAATTTAATATAATGTAAACAGTTGGACAAACAAAGCAGTTTCTATTTTATAAGTATAAATAAAGTCCACCCACCCCCCCATCCCCTCCGCATCTCTTCGTTGGATTTAAAAAGAAAGGTATTTTTGCACAGACACAAAGCCAGAGATTTCATCTTTAGAAGATGGAGAGTAACTCTTCACTTTAATTTAAAAACAACGGGAAAAAGTGCAGCAAGAGACCTTAGAAGTAGCCAAGGGATCCAAGTACTTTGTTATTATAAAGGCTTCCAGAAATCAGATTTCTATTCTCCAAACAAATGGGCATTAAAAAGGCCTCAGCAAACTATTTATATGGTATTCTTTTCCTTGGCTATACAACTTTAGTTAGTATATTGCCTTTTTGGTTTAATTCCAATGGCACAGTTCATAGATTTAAGTGTTTTTTTTTCTTTTGGAGGCTAAGCAAAATGATCATAAAATAAAAATCTTTGACAGTCTGTTCTACTATAAAATATAACACCCCTTCTTAAAAAGAGAACACCTACTCCCAAAAGTTATACAAAAAAAAGGCAGCACCATAAAAAAAGCTAAGGAACTTCAGTTTGAACCATATGACATTCCTCAGTAATTTTCAGTTACAATAGAATGAATTACAGGACTTAGAGAAACCATCAGAGAAAACTGAATGAACAGTTTCAGAGACAGGGAAGATCCCCTGTCACAAATATGTGCTCATTGTGATACTTATTTTCTTAGCCCATGAGATGAAATTTCCCTTTGTTTATGAGAACTAGTTACTCCTTTCCCAGACTGGGCAGTAGCTATCTGAATGTTTCTGTATGAATGAAAACTCATCTGCCAGGGAATAAAAATGGCAAGGACCTTTAGCAATGCCCTGTTATGTTTCTGAATTTTGTAGAACTGGCAGTCATCTGATAATGTTGAAAATATATAGCTCTCAAAGAAATAGGGCTGGATTCTCCGAATATGTTTTGCACAACAGATCCCTCTGGCAGTTTTATGATTTTGCACAGCTTGTAGGGAGAGACTGGACTAGCTGGATGTTTCCTGGTTCCATTAGCATAGCCCAGCCCACTTCCAACACACGCCCAGAAGTACCTCATTAACCATTGGGATTGCAGCCAAAAACATAAGACTACAGTGAATATAAGGGGAATTACTGGCGAGAGAGCTGTAGACCAACTTAACACCGAACCCATTACTTTTCCAAGACCAGAAAAAATATTACATGTACCGGAACTACTTCTTCAGATAAGAATTCAAGGTTTTAATCTATAGTTTTAAAATCTAGAATAATTAGCTGTGTCATAAAAAGACAGCTGCATATATTGAAGTGCTTCTGTTAATCTCTCTCTCTCTTTTATTTACTTATTTTCTGGGCAGCTTTGACATTGTAAACCACAGACGAATTGGAGCTTGGCATTGAAAGGAGGTGTTCTGCAATGATTTTTTTTCTTGTTTAGAGAAGTTTACTTCTACAAGAAGATATCTGAAAAATGACAGGAGCAAAGAAGAAAAAGAAAAGCATGCTTTGGGGCAAGATGCATACCCCCCAGTGTGAAGACATTATACAGTGGTGTAGAAGGCGACTGCCCATTTTGGATTGGGCACCACATTACAATCTGAAAGAAAACTTGCTTCCAGACACTGTGTCTGGGATAATGTTGGCAGTTCAACAGGTGACCCAAGGTAATGTATTGCATTTGAATTTCCTGTATTATGCAGAGTAGATGTCACTTTGCTTTCTTGGAATAATAGTATGACCTAGAAAAAACAATTTAGCTAAATAAATGGATATTAACTGTGGGGAAATAAGCATATTGGATATCTTTGGAGAAGTTTTCCTAATTGTCTTTTTTCCTCTGTATTTTGATAGCTATTAAGCATTGAATAAACTTGAATGACATTACGTTTTTTCACTGTTAAAATTCATACTGTTTTAGAGTGAAAGATTCATAATTATGGGAGAATCAGTTTTTATAACATGATCTTGTTGATATAGTTTCCTACTTTCACTGAATCAAGCTATAAAATTCTCCTGGCTTGAACACAATCGTTTTGGAACCTAATTAGCAGCACACAATTACCTGTTGTAGCCTTGAGAGATGATATAAACAAGGAACAAAGCTTTCTGTACATAAAGGAGGCTCTCTGCCAAGATTGGTATTTGCAAAGAGAATCCTGTGTGTCCTTAGAGCTTATGTTTTACTGTGTATGCTGATTTACTTCTGTATCACATTACCTACTACATCTATTTCTCAGTAAGAAATTTAAACTGGTGAGAAGTCTGATTTTAACTTTCCCAAAAGCAGACTAAATGATATTCTGGATTTAGGTAGGTGTTTCTATTGGTGAAAGCTACCGACCTAGTGTGCATGTGTGTGTATTTGTTTGCCTTAAAGATATATCCATTGCAGTTCTTGGCTAATTCAAATAATTTTCTACCTGTAGCAAGGAAAGGAACTAATTTCTGAACCTTGAGAATTTAGAGCAGTTTCCTTGGCATAGACACTGCAGGTTTATATTTCCTTGCAGTTTCACTACCTCCTTGGCTTTAACTATTATTTATATTGTTAAATTATAAGCACTCTTTTAATTAAATTATTCTGTAGCTGGAACAAACTGGTTTATGTATTTGTGATTTTAGTATGATTAGGAACATCTGCACTAGTGACTTTAGGATACATAATACTGTCATACTTTATGGGATTCCATTTTACTGAATAGTCTTATATTTTTAATGACCATTTTGCCAATAGCAATGCATAGTAATATTTCAGAAAAATGCAAAGTAAATAACAGGTTTGGGCATTTTTGGACTTGCTTTTATTCAGTTTTAAATTCAAAATGAAACACTACCAATGTACTTTGAAAACTTATGTGATGAACTTTTTTTTTTTTAACCAGATAGTTTCAGCATGTTTTAAATTTATTTTGCTTTAATTTAGTGTAAAATGAAAGAGAATTATGTTTTTAATAATAATTTCAGTTTTTTACCTTTGGAAAATATCAAGTTAATAAGACAATTTGAGGATAAGATAAAGTTATCTATGGTATATCATTAGCGATATTATTTATGTAGAAGTTTCAGTAATTAATTATGTGGCTTTTATTTGGGTATAGATTTTGAGGGATTTTGTTTTATGAGTCATGTATTTCACTGGTTATGAAGGGACACATTGGCCAGCCCCAAGACTGATAAGAAGCACAGCACGTACCCAGCCCTAGTGTCTTGGGAAGTTATGAATCTGGCTGTTGGTTCTCTTGGAAGGCTACCAGTGAATGGATAAGACTACACTACAAAAACTTAAACGTTTTTGTTTGTGAAATTTAAGACTAATTATTTTTAAAATGTCTATTCTTTTAAAAACAATTTTCTCAAACTTTTTCATGACCATGTACTATGTATAGAGAGTTAAAAAGTGAAATGCCATAAGCTACCATTTGTTGTAAGAGGCAATGCCCTAAACCCTTGCATACATTATCTCCCTCTATCCTAACAGAATCCCAAGACACAGCAGTCTCCTCTCCATCTTCCACAGGAGAAAATGGAGGCTTAGAAGAGTTAGAAATTTTCCCTGGACCTCATACCTGATAAGGAGTGGAGTCAGGACTTGATTCCAAAGCCAACACCCTTAACATTTTCACTTTATACTGTACATTGCCAAAATAACCAGACTTTTCATAACACTAATGTTATTAGTAATAGAAGACATTTCTTTAGAAAGGTGTGACTATCCTTCCCTTCAAATCACTTTTGTATTAAGGTTTCATCCCTGCAGTTTTTAGATTCAAAGGCAAAGTGACAGGAAAAATAACTAGAGTGGGATACAGAGTAAGGAAGACATTTAGATATCATTTCCTCTTGTTTGTCTGAATACAATATTGGCAGTTATTATCAGCTCAATTTTCTAAGGAAAATTAGAAGAAAGAGGAATAATTTTTGTTCTTGCATCATAACACAAACAATAGGATCAAGCACCTTTTTTTTTAGCTTTATCGATTTTTGAAGCAGCTGTTCAGTTACTCAGCATAGTTGAATTATATAAAATTGTCCAATTTAATGTTTCTTTTGACCTACGAAGATGGAAGGTTTATGTTTCAATCTAGTAGTTGCTTTTAGTTCTCTCAAGAGTGCACTTAAATTAAGAAGGATAATGGAAATTCATTTGAGTGTTTTCTATATGTCAAATACCAAGAAGCTGTTTTAAATTTATTTTAATAAAGTAAATCTTTACTTTATTAAAGATTTCCTAATTGTTAAATATAGATGCTTTTCTATTATCAGTAGCATTTTCTGTGTTGACTACAGTCTTTCTGAAATCCTTTATTCTCTTGGTTTTTAGACAGCACTCTTGTTTTTCTCCTGCTACCTGTCTGTCCTTCTCTTCTTATGATTCTCTGCAGATGTTCTGCTTCCCACCAAACATTGGTGTCCTGGAGATTCAAACCCTGGCCTTCTCTAAAAGCATAAAAGATGCTAATCACCTATTAATGAAACTTTCTTCTCAACTTGAGATCTACATATTTATTTATTAATTTTTAAAAACCAGCCAGATTATCAGTAAAATGTGATGTATACACTGCAAGACTACCTTTTCCAGCTTTCTTTGAGGTTAGGTGTTGCTCTGTGATTATATTTTGGCCAAGGGAAAATAAGCAGAAGTATACTTCTTCCAGTCCTAGTCCATAAAAGTCATATATGATCCTCATGTCCCCTATATGCTGGCAGGTATTAGTGCCCAAGGCAAATTTGAAAGCTATGTATTGGAGGTAGCATTGACTCTATCAGCCTTGGTTCCTGAGTGGCCTTGGAGATCCACATATTTAAGTATGCCTAACTTAGAATATTCTAAATGTACTTCAAATGCAGTGTCTTCTAAAACAAACTGAATGAAACCTCCATTTGAAGCAGAACGATAATAATAACAACAGTAGTTTTTAGGCACAGATACAAGCAGTATTGTAAGAACCCTTGACATATATACAAAACTGAAGCTGGGAGAGGACAAACAACTTGCCTGAAGTCACACAGCAAATGAATGGAAGAGGTAGGATTTGAACTCAAGTAATCTGGCTCCTGAGACTATGCCCTCATCTTTATGCTAAACTTCTTCTCTTAGACAGTCCTGCGCATCATTCTCAACTCTTTCCTCTTTTTGCCACCCTGCCCACTAGCATACGATCAGCTGCCAGCTTCTTTTGTTTCTATCCCCTATCATTTTAACCAAATAGTCTTGTTTCATGGCCCTGCAGCCGCTGTAATTCTCTGTCTGAACTGTTGAAACCATCATCATCTTGTGGGTCTTCATTCCTTACTCTGTCTCCGCCTGTAGGCCATATTCCATACTGCAGCCAGAATAATCACAAAAATCTGGATGCATCGATCCTGTTCAGAATTGTTTAATGAACCTCTATTTTCTCTAGAGTAAAAGTCCAATTCTTCAGCATGTCCTATTAGATCATTAATAATCTGGGCCTCTTGATACAAAGCTCTACTCAAAGAGATCTCTCCTCTAAGAATCCCTCCCAATCTCCTAGGAAGATGTTTTCTTCCCTCCTACCCCCTTTGTACTTTTTACATATCACTTTGATAGGCATTAACATATTGTATTATAATATCTTGCGACAACTCTTTCCACACTAGTCTGTAAGCTCTGGAAACAAGACAATTTCTTAATCTATATATTCTTACCAGCTTGTGTATTGCTTGGCACATAAATGTTTTTTGGAAGAATTAAAACATTCTAGAAGCCACCAATTGTTCCATTGTAGCATGCCATCACTCTAGAGAGGAAACTGAATTTAAACTAATTCTTATGTTTTATTATACAAATAAATGTAATAAAGATACTGATAGTAAAAAAAATACTTTAAAATACAAGTAATTGATTTTTTCCAACTTCTCTTACTTTCTTGAAGTTACAAATTTGCAGGCCTCCTGACAAATCTGGTAAAAGATACGTTTTCTTTGTGCCAAACAATGTTAATTTTTTCTTCAGCCAACAGTAACAAATATGAATAGTTTATATAAAAGTCCAGATGCCCAGCTTCTCTTGAAAAATCTGGGGAGACGTGGCCATACAGGGCCTACATCCCCATGCGGCAAAATCTGCAGGCCCTTAAGAGAGGCTACTCACTTTTGCCACAGCCCCCACTACTCATATGTTCACTGCCACCCTTCCTGCTGGTATGCCCATTACCTATCTAGCTCTGTGAATGGCTAAATTTGTTTCCCCTGCCAAGACACTTTCTAACATATTTTGTTGAAATGCCTCTAATTTGCCCTTGAATAAAACCTTTATAGGGAGATGATATAATTTTAGCTTCTTCACCTAGAACCACAGAACCTTCAGGTCTGTTAGCCTGGACTCATATATTTCAATATACTTCATTTCTTTATAATGATATGCATTATATGTTATGATTTTTACAATGCATTCTGGGAAGGAGTCCAGCACCTTTACTAGACTGCCAAAGGGGTGGTTACCCCTCTCCAGAGTAAATAGATATAATATAGAGATGTATAAAATAACATGTAGATGTATTAATTTCAAAGAAAGAAAGATAAAAGAAACTTCAGGTCCTTCTTTTACTAAGTTCAAGTATTTCCTAAAAACCACTTGTATTCTTAAAAGTATTTTTAACATTTGGCAGTTCTCATTAGTAATATCAGGTAAGAGCCTTTATATTTAGTATCTGCCGTGATGTTCTTTAACTGATATCTTGAAGACCTTCACTGTCAAATATATTTTGTAGATAAGCAAACATTTGTAGAGAATGTCATTGACTTAAAACATGTCACCAACATGGGTGGCAGGCTAAGCAGTATAAGACTCTGGTCTCTAAAGCATTTAGTGCACATTGCAGCCTGAATGACCACTTGGGGGAAAGAGTTTCTCTGTTTCCAACATGAAAACTCAAGCATTGAGACAGGGTGGAGACCTGAAATGCATGACTTGCCATATAAGAACCTAATCCACTGGAGTAGAATATGAGAATGTTGGCCTTGCATTCCAAGGGATCACCTAGACTTTTTCTTCCCAAACCATGTAACTTTTAAGCTGCCATAGGGTTGCCTGGTGTTCAAACCACAAGGTTTTGGGCTGCAGACAAAGATGGATGTTCCTTATAATTATGCAGAATGTGTGGCATTGCTGGCACCAAACCTTGTGTGTGGAAGCTGAGCTTCACTGCACTCCTGAGGGCAGCTTAGTGACATGCAGAACAATAAGTGGAAATTCCTGAGGCATACTGCATTGCACAGATTAAAGGCTTGTCTAGGAATGTTTCCCTGCATGGTCTCAGCTTTGGGGATACAGAATCCTAGCATTAGCCACGCATCTCTAACTTAGCTCCCTTAATCACTGTATCTTCCTGCTAGTAACTTTTCTCCAGGAGCAATGGCATCCAAATATTCCTAAATGAGTCTGAAGTATATTTTCCTTACCCCATGAAAATACAGAAGAGCTGTGACACATTTCTGTCTTTTCCTTCTCCATTTCCCCTCATCCCATGACCCAATCCCTCACTATAGCTCTAAGCTTCATTTGGTACTTTTGACTCCCTTTTTATTTTTCTTTAATGAAAAACAAGATGGTTTAGATGTTAAAGGACCCTGTACTTATTTATGCACTTAGCATAATGCTCCCTATAACATTTAGAGCTGTCCATATGGAAGAACCATGACCTTTAATTTTAGAATGTTGAAAACATGGCAAGATTTGCAACAAAATACATCGGCAGTGAGTGTTAGGATGAGATATGTGGTGTATCTTCTGTTTTTATCTGCTATGAACCATCCCTGCTCTTTTCAGTAACTGTATATCAGATTAGTTTGGGCGAACAACCCCTCTTCCATATTTAGTACAAGTGATTTAGGTGAGGTTCTATTCCTGGCACGGTGGATGGTGTCCAGGCTGATCAGGGGACTGAATGCCTCTACACCAGGATTCTCAAACTGGAGGCCTATTAGAACCACCTTGGGGATTAAAAGAATGCTAATATAAGGGTTCCATCTCTAGCAATGAAACCAGATTTTCTGGAAATTGTGCTCAGGCATTGAGGCATTCTTTCTTCTATTCTTCTTTAAAAATGTTGCGGTTTCTAATGTGAAATAGGTGAGAGCAGGATCTAGCCATAGTTACTGGACCAGGTGAAGGTTTGTGGGCCAAGATGTGATGATTAGCATAGTTCCATACACCTGGCCAGTGACTGATTCAAGAATAAGGTCTGACCTCTAGGCATAAGGATATGAGTTTACTATACAAGGGGTAAACTATTTATTATTAAAATGGTAATGGCAATCTAAATGACCTGAGTGGTCAGTCTGGGTCCCAGTACATGTATGAGACCTTTTAGGCGGCCAAAACTTCCTTTGTGCTGAAACTGATGACCGTAGAGATAATGTGCCTCTACAGTTTCCCAGGACCTCCAAAGCCTGAAAATGAAGCCAATCCAGCAAAATGCATAGCAGAGAGAAACCGAGTCCTGATGACAACTACTACAGCCCTGACTCTTCATTTGCATGTGCACTTTTTCCCTTTGCTTATATAGATTTAAGTTGGGTTTCTTCTAGTCACCGTAATGACACATTTGAGTGCTATTATAGTGTGAATGTGATATATACATTATTTCTAATATTATGAAACCCAGAAAGATAGGTATTATTCTACTTAAGAGCATCTCATGAAAATATGAGCTCTGAACATTAGGTGAATTGGCCCACTTCTAGGACTGCTAAGATGGATTAAAACCTAAAACTGCACTGCTCCATTCCTCATTTTTCACTGGTATCTGTTCCCCAGCTTGCTTCTAGCAAGACAGACATAGCCTGGGTGGGACAGGGGCTGACTCTGAGCCTCCCTTCACATCTACTCCTCAGATTGCCCCTTCCCATAATGACATGTCACCTGCCTTGATAAAATAAAATCCTGGATTTCCCACCAGAAGAGAGCTTTGCTGGTGAGAAGCAATACAATGAGCTATTGCTCTTTCACCTGAGGTTCTCTCACGGCCCTCTGCTCCACAGAGTAGCTTAGGAGGAAAGAGGGAGGGGAGACATGCTTTAATACTGGCCTAAGCATCCATGAATAATAGATTTTACCATGTAGCAGAGGTGACACACAGATGAAATGTTTGAATAAAACTTTACTAAAGGCTAGAGAGCAATGAAAAGGGAAAATAACCAGGCTTACTGCCGTCCGCTTGGTTTGATCCCTCTTGTCTCAGCTGTTTCCTCTATCAGAACAGATGGCATCTCTAATGCTTACTACCCCCTGTTCAGAGCACTACTGCGGACATTTAACTTCTCCCTTTCTGAGTCCAAGAGGAAGGCTTGCTTTGGGCTCTCCTAACCATTTTAACATTGGAGATACCTGCACACAGGCAAGACTTGACTCCTATTCATAGCCAGGAGCCTCAGACAGCAGACAGCATAGTTTCTTCTCGTTTAACATCATTTCTCTAAATAAAAAAATTTTTAAAAACCCACATTTTTCCCCTTCATTCTTTGAGCTTAACTGCCTTTTCCTTCTATACAGTTTGTTTTTCATGAGCTAATCCATTTGTTTTTTATTTTAGGTTTGGAGGTACGTGTGAAGGTTTGTTCCATAGATAAACACGTGTCATGGGGGTTTGTTGTACACATTATTACATCACCCAGTGTATTAGTCCATTCTCACGCTGAAATAACTGAGAGTGGGTAATTTATTTAAAGAAGAGGTTTGATTGAACAGTTCCACATGGCCGGGAGGCCTCAGGAAACTTACAGTCATAGCGGAAGGCACCTTTTCACAGGGTGGCAGGAGACAGAATGAGTGCAAGCGTGGGAAATGCCAGACACTTATAAAACCATAAGATCTCATGAGCCTCACTCATTATCATGAGAACAGCATGGGGGAAGCTGCCCCCATGATTCAATTACCTCCATCTGGTCCCCACTCCACATGCGGATTATGGGGATTACAATTAAGGTGAGATTTTGGGGGGTCACAGAGCCAAGCCATATAACCCAGGTATTAAGCTAATCCATTTTCATGGCTTTACTGCCACGGTTCTACTGGTTAATTGTAGGAATATATTTCCATCTTAACTCTTCCTTCCTAGCTCTAGATATAAATAGCCAGCTGCCTATTGGGCACAATCTCAGTGTCTCCCAGAGACAAATTTTATAACTGAACACATAATTTTTCCTACCAAAAGTAGTCCTTATCCTCCATTCTTTATTATAATGCAAATCACCCCCCATCTACCCAGTTGTTCATGCCAGAAACCTGGGAGTGATCCTTCTTCCCCTGTACCCTCAACAACTATATTAAATTAACCAAGTTCTGTAAATTCTTCCCTCTTAATGACTGTCTAATACACCTGATGCCCATTGTCCTCATGGCCACTTCCTTGATAATAGTAGATATAACCAACAATTGCTAAATGTTTAAAGTGTGCCATAAACTGTGCTAAGGATTCATTGTCTATTATATCAATTAATCTTCATAATGACCCTAAGAGTTTGATACTATTATCTGTATTTAACAGATGAAGAAAAGTAGATTAATTTGCTAAGGTAATCCAGTTAGCATAAGGCAGAAGGAGTGTTTAAAGGCAGGTCTTTCTGACTCGTGAGCCTGTGCTTCTACCTTAAGAGCCACCAAAACTTACCCTGCTCGGTAGGATGTCTCTCACATGCGGTTTTGTCCTTCTGTTATCTATCTTGAACTGGAACAAAACTAAATTTTTAGTTAGATAGTGGAAACCTTGTTTTAAAATTCCTTCAGCAACACTGCAAATACCTTTTTACCTGCTCTTTCACTCTGTGTTGTTCCCTTGCTTCACATGATCTCCTTGGTCTCTGTTTTCTTACTATCTTTATTCTCATCCCTTTCTATTTCTAGATCCTTCCTGAAACTCCAAATACTACCCCGGGACTGAAACCACAGGCGTGCATTGATTAGCTTCTATAGTATTGGGAATCAATGTTTAAACACCAGAAGACTTAATTTTAAAATTGAAGGCTTTCCCTCCCTTCATTTAAATATAGTCATCTAACCACACAGGTTTCATATTCCCAAATGGCAACAATAGGCTGAAGTTGACTTTTGCCTGTACCCTTTATATGGACGTGGACTTTCTAATTTGCCATACCCTTCCACACTCCCGTTGTTTTGTACATCAGCACTGCTTAACACCTGCTGTTTTATTCTGCTCAGCTCTAGAACAGACATTCTCAAACTCAGCTCAAGCACAACTTGAGAAGGATTAGACTTCTGAAAATGCTTTTCAAGGCCTTTCAATTTCTGCATCTCACCTTTCCAGTCACACCTTGTTTAATTTCCCTTCAGCATCATATGTTCTATCTATATTGGACTGCACTTAGTATTCTAAAGGATCATGCTTCTTTGCCTCAGGACATTTGCAGATGCTGTTTCCTCTAAAATGAATAATATTCCCCTGCCTTGTCCCTTTCACCTGATTATAACCTACCATATTTCAGGAATGGGTTTAGTTCAGTAATTCTCAACCATGGCTGCATATTAGAGTCTCTTGTGGCACTGAACAAAAATACTCATGTCCAATCTCCACCCTAGATTAATTAAATCAGAATCTCTGGATAATTTAGGGCTAATAATTTTATGTTCTGTGCCTCAGCTTACTCAACTAATGAAAAAAATAAAAATAAAAATGAGCAGCCAGGATTGAGAACTACAGGCTTTCAGAAAGCACTGTTGATACCTCTATTTTGTTTTTCCATGGTACTTATATCCTTAACTAACTTTATAGCATTTGTTTTTGATTCATATTTGATTTAGCACTGTATTAGTCCATTTTGACACTGCTGTAAAGAAATACCCGAGACTGGGTAATTTATAAAGGAAAGAGGTTTAATTGACTCACAGTTCCATATGCCTGGGGAGGCCTTAGGAAACTTACAGTCATGGCAGAAGGAAAAACAAGCACGTTCTCCATAAGGCAGCAGGAGAGAGAAGAGAGCAGGGGAAACTGCTATTTATAAAACCACATGGGACAAACCACCACTGTGATCCAATCTCCTCCCACCATATCCCTCCCTTGACACATGGGGATTATGGAGATTACAATTAGAGATGAGATTTAGGTAGGGACACAGAGCCAAACCATATCAATTTCCTAAGCCATACGTTCCTTGAGGGCAGAGATTATTTACAGTCTAGGAAGACCAATCACCTTGGCTTTAGCACTGAAAGTCCTGAGTTCCAGGAAATATTTTCAGCTCCTATCCCCAGTATTTGGCACAGAGTAAGTACTAAAATATTTGTTGACAGTGAACAATCATAATTGAGATAGATGGATGGGGTTTTCCTATGCCCATGCTCCTTCTGGTGGCTCCTCTCTTCATGGGAACTTTGTCTCTTTCTGTTTCTATTACTTAAGCTCTTAGGTCTGTTGGACTTGCGGTTTCTTGATCATAGTGATTCTTTATGTTCATGATTGTGAGACCTCACCTGTGTAGCAAGTCACAGGAGGAAAGTATGATGTGATTGGCCTCAACCTCTCTAATGATTAGAAATACTGACCTTGGAGTAATAATGGTTGTTTGTGGACTGAAATAATGTGTGTTTACAGAAATTTGTCTTCACATAATTATGGTTGTTGAATATATGTAAATTTACCCCGGGAGACTCACTTGTAATAACATTTAACCCTAATCCCACTGATATTGTAAACTAGACAGCTGGTTATACTGTGGTTTGCTAATAACTATTTGAAGACCACCACAAACCAGTTACCACAGAGAAATAACTTTCATCATTGCCCACACGATTTGGGTTGGATTTTTTATGTGTAATTCTTGGAAGTACTTACCATCACCTAATTATTTTGTTTTTAAGAATACTAATCCATCTTGCTAGGATTCTTTATTCATTTCTATTCAAAAAATATTTGAAAGAATACAGCCTTTTGCTATGTTCTTGGAAAGCAATAGAGGAGTATAAGACAACAATCCAGCCCACAAGGGGCTTATTATTTTTTCCGTCTTCAGAAATGCATACAAAAGTATATGAGAATATGATCTTGTTATTTTAACCTTGAAGATACCATTCTGGTGTGGGTATTTAAGGGTGGGAACATTTTCTTAATGAAAGTTTGTAGAGTATTGGTTTCAGCCACTTTTTGCCTTGAATAGATTGTATAACCCAGGAAGTCGCCAAAGAATTCTGTGTTTTTATTTAGGAACATGAAGACTAGTACAATCTCATCTACGTAACATAACATGAAATGACTATTTGGTGGTAAAAATTGGATCAACAAACTGGCAGTCTTAAAAAGCTATCAAGGTTTGATTCGCTACAGATATATATTATATGATGTGGAATTTTAAGAAATCGGGTTCTGCTAATCACTCCTTCTCTAGAAAGGATCTCAAGGGAACTGTACACAGAGTTCACATCTAGGGAAGGGCAACCATTGTCCCACTTAATCAGCTGAGTTAGTGTGCAAAGCATAGCTCTAGCAAAGCTGGAGTGGAACAAAGCAGTTTCGACCTGATATCCAGGAGGAGTTTCTTTCTTTCTTTTAAAGCTAAGGTTTGGATGCACTTGTGCGGAAAAGAAAGAGAAACTTAGAGCTTACCTTGAGGAAGGCCCTGGTCCTTTTATTATGCCAGTAGCATGGATTAGGAAATAGCAGAAGAGAGTAAAACATACCATTGACATGAACTCCTCCTACCAGGAAATGTATCCTCTTCAGAGTGTTCAACTTTGACCCCTCCACTTAGCAGCATTCCTCTTGGAGGAGGTAGTAGACACAAGAGGTCTGAGAATTTCTGCTCTACAGCTTGAGCTGAGGTTGTGGTACTGTGTCTGGAGATAGCTGGATAGAATCAAGACATTGCCAAAGGTAGGATTTAGGTCCCGTTCGGGGAAGTTAGCTAAGACATATAAACTCAGCCTGGTGAGTGTAAAGTTTAGCACTTGAATGTCAACCAGTAGGACTGGTTGACACAAAAAGTAAAACTGGGGAATCAAGTATCTGACGCTTAGGCAAAATGAAGAAACTAGTCAGGATTAGAACCCAGGGCCAAAGTTCTGGGTAGAAAGGAGTCTGAATTACAGTCTAGGAAGCCAACAGCAATGATAGATCTGTGTTTTCTAATTTTCTACCCAGTGTCTGAGCAGTCTCCAGATTTTGGTGGGTAAACCTGAGCCCATGGAAGACAGTGAGAAGATGCACCTGGCTAACAAGAGAAGTAAGGGAAGAAGGCATCAGCCAGCAGCTGTCATGGAAGGTCATGTGTTGGTTTCCCCTGTCCTCGCATTAGAATATCAGGTTGGCCTCTTGGCCTCTTGTGGACTATTGTAGACCCACAAGAATAGGAGTTATTTGACTTTTTTTTTCTCCAGAATATGGAGGGTCAAGTGATTAGCACAATCTCAGCTCTTTATGCTCTTTAGTTTTGAAGAGGGAGTTTTATTGATATTGACTTTAAGAATTACCTCATTATTAAAATTTTATAGACTATAAAATGTTTGATACTTTGATAATGCACTCATAAATCTTGAAGGTTATTGAATAAAGTGCTTAATATAAATATTTAAACAATTATTAATATAAAACCAATATTTTAACATTTAATAAGCAAACCATTATTTAGGATAATTCTGAATAATTGTTAATAATGTAACCATGTGCCACTATGCATAAATCTTACCTTGTGCGCTGTGAATCTCTTTAACTTACAAACATTATCTGTACTCAAACCGATTCTATGTCAAGTTTTTTCAATTGCAACACAGTAATCAATAGTAATTTTAGGACTACAATTTTACGGAAAGGAAATTGGCTCTGAAAAGTAATTCTCTGGTCCCAATTAGATTCATAATATATGCTTCTCAGCTAAAAGTTATTTCAGTTCTGCAAGTCTCTGAAGTAAAAACTGAACTATAAAGGGACAACCATCAGGCAGATATGGATGATATTGGAAGGCAGATATTGGAAATCTGTTATAATGGTTTCTTTTTTGTACTCATCATTTTTGCTGCTTTGACTATTTATGACCATGCTGCCTTGACTTTATAGCCTTGGTTCTTTATATTAATCATAGATACAAGCACTTGCAACATTGTATCATTTAATTAAACAAACTGAATAGGAGATTTCAGTTTATCTCTTATTTTAAAAGAGAATCCTTCTTGACTGAAAGCAACTGTAAGTGCAAATTTCTCCCTTTACTATGGCATTTAAATCTTGAAGATGCCATCTTAAGAGGATGATAATTATATCCAAACCTATACAAATGCTGACATTTATTTAACTCTTTCTTTGTGCCTGCCCTGTGTTGGGCCATAAGCTCCCTTTCTTCTGGGCTTTGCCTGGAATATTCTCTTAGTTCCCTTCTTTTCTTCCTATCACCTTTGCAGGGTTCCTCCTCCAAGACTTAAACAACACTACTGTAATCCTTCTGAAATGGGTTAAGTCTCTTATGTGATCCTGTAACTTCCAATACTTCTTTCTTTCTAAAAACTTCACATGTAAATATTTATTTACTCTGGGTATTTCCTGTTAAACTCTGAGATCTGTAGGTGCAGGGATAGTATCATGTCTACTTCATTTATCACTTAATTTCTTGTGACTAGTTAAGTGATTAGCACAAAGGAGTTGTTCAGTAAATATTAGTTGAATAAAAAAATCATATTGATAGGAATTATCTTTCCTTTTTTTTTTTTAACAGTAGAAAACTGAAGTTCAGAGAGGTTAAATAACTTGTATAAGGTCTCAGCCAAAAAGAGATGAAATTGAGATCCAAATCCATGTTGCTCTGCTTTCCTAAATGTTACTACCCCTAGGGCTGGTCCAGAGGACAGCTAGTTAGTGCCAGATGCATTGGGCTTTGTGCTGCAAAACCAAGTAAAATAACATATGGGAATCCACTTATCATAGGAAAAGTTCCTGCCTGCTGAGACTCATGCATCTACAGCTTTCCCTGGAATTGAAACACATGTCTCCAACAAGCTCAAGCAAACTAATTCTAACATTGTCCCCCAGAAGCACCAGGAGAAAAATCAGAATCATTTAACTGAAGCACTCCTAAATGTCACATACAAGGAGGGAAGCTATGGTGTCAGCACAGATGTATCCCTGGACAGGCAATGGCCCTACCAGCCTGACACTTTAAAACAAAATAGGAACTTCATGGGAACCTGCAGAATAGAAGCTAGGGAAAAAGAATAAACCTGGAAAACCAAAATGCTGCTCAACCCACTCCTTATACCTGAGCCTCCTGGAAGATCACCACACTAGATTTGCCTCCAATCTCTCTCCAGTGCTCCCCATGATGTTGTTTCTATTGTTGATATCTCTCTATTATAGGCTACTTATTCTCCCACACTAGCCCACTATTGGATTCAGACACTTCCAAATTGCTTCTTTAAGAGTATTTGCTTTCATGGTTTCCCAAACCTCATTAAGTACTGTATATCTGTTCAGGAGGTTACTTTCCAAATTTTTTTTTGTTTATAATTGACACGTAATTGTACATGTTTATGCAGTACAGTGTGATGTTTTAATATATACAAACATTGTATAATGATCAAATCAAGGTAGTTATCACATCTATCACTTCAGATCTTTATCATTTCTTTGTGGTAATAAATTTCAGAATCTTCTTTTCTAGCTATCTTGAAATATACAATACATTTTATTAGCTGCACGCTACTATGTAATTGAGCATCAAAATTTATTCTCCTATCTAACTGTAACTTTGTGCCCATTGACTAATTTCTCCCCACTTCCTCTCCCCCATCCCCTCCATGGCCTCTGGTAGCCACTATTTTACTCTCTACTTCTATGAGATAAACCTTTTTAGATTCCACATGCAAGTGAGATTATGTGGTATTTTGTCTTTCTGTGTCTAGCTTATTTTACTTAACGTAATGTCCTCCAGGTTCATCCGTGTTTGTACAAATGACAGAATTTTATTCTATTTTTATAGCTGAATAATTCTCCATGGTTTATACTGCAGTTTCTTTATTCATTTGTCTGTTGATAAATACTTAGGTTGATTTCATCTCTTGGCTATTGTGGATGGTCCTACAATAAACATGGGAATGCAGATCTCTCTTCAACGTACTGCTTTCAATTCCTTTGGATATATACCCAGTAGTGGAATTGGTGGATCATATGGTAGTTCTATTTTTAATTTTCTGAGGAAGCTCCAAACAATTTTCCATAATGGCTATGCTGATTTACATTCCCTCCAACAGTGTATAAGAATTCCCCTCTTTCTGCATCCCCACTAGCATTTGTTATTGATTTATTTTTTGTCTTTTTGATCATAGCCATTCTAATTCGGGTGAGGTGCATCATTGTGGTTTTGATTTGCATTTCCTTGAATATCAATGATGTTGAGCATTTTGTCATATACCTGCTGGCCATTTGTATGTCTTTGAAAAAATGTTTATTTAGTTGTTTTTTTTTTTTTTTTTTGCCTATTTCTTGATTGGATTATTTGGATTTTCTGTGTGTGTGTGTGTGTGTGTGTGTGTGTGTGTGTTTGTGCGCGCACGCGCGCTTTTCCAGTTTTTTTGGGTTTTGCTATTGAGTTGTTTGAGTTCCTTTTATATTCTGAATATTAACTGCTAGTTAGATGCATAGTTTGCAAATTCTCCCATTCTGTAGGTTGTCTCTTCGCTCTGTTGGTTGTTTCCTTTGCTATGTAGACGCTCTTTCATTTGATATAATCCCATTAATCTATTTTTGCTTTTGTTGCCTGTGCTTTTGAGATCCTATCCAAAAAATCCTTGCTCAGACCAATGTCCTGAAGCATTTTATTTATAATTTTTTTAGTGGCTACATAGTTTTGGGTGTTATATTTAAGTGGTTAATTCATTTTAAGTTGATTTTTGTATATCATGTTGTTTTGGTTAGTATGGCTCTGTAGTATATTTTGAAGTTAGGTAGTGTGATGACTCCAGCTTTGTTCTTTTTGCTCAAGATTGCTTTGGCTATTCAAGGTCTTTTATGATTCCATACACATTTTAGGCTTTTTTTCTGTTTATGTGAAGAATGTCATTGATATTTTGATAGGGATTGCATTTAATCTGTAGATATCTTTGGATAGTATGGACATTTTAATGATATTAGTTATTCCAATTTATGAACATGGGGTGCCTTTTATTTGTGTCTTCTTCAATTTATTTAATCTATGTTTTATAGTTTTTATTGTAGAGATCTTTAACATCCTTGGTTATATTTATTCCTAGGTATTTTATTTTATTTTTGTAGCTATTGTAAATGAGATTGCCTTCTTGAATTCTTTTTTGTATAATTCATTTGTAACATACAAAATGCTTTTGCTTTTTTTATTGATGTATATTGATTTTGTATCCTAAAACTTCACTGAATTCATTTATTAGTTCTAACAATTTTTTGGTGGAGACTTTAGGACTTTCTAGATATATGATCATGTCATGTGCAAATAGGGGCAATTTGACTTCCTCCTTTCCAATTTCAATGCCCTTTATTTCTTTCTCTTGCCTAATTGCTCTAGGTAGGACTATCAGTAGTGTGTTGAATAAAAGTGAAAATGGGCATCCTTGTCTTGTTCCAGATTTTTGAGGAAAAGTTTTCAACTTTTGTCCGTTCACTATGATGTTAGCTATGGGCCTGTGATATGTGGTCTTTATTGTGTTGAGGTGTATTTCTTCCATACCTAAATTGTTGAGAGTTTTTATCATGAAGTGATGTTGAATTTTATTAAATACTTTTTCTGTATCTATTGAAATGATCATATGGATATTTTTCTTGATTTTTTAGTGTGAGATATTATGTTTACTGGTTTGTGTATCCTCAACCTTCCTTGCATCCCTGGGATGAATCCTAATTGATCATGGTGAATGATTTTTTTTTTATTGTGTTGCTGAATTCAGTTTGCTAATATTTTGTTGAGGATTTTTTGTATTTAACTCCATTAAGCATATTGGCATTCCCCCCACCTCTTTTTTTTGTTGTTGTTGTGTTCTTGTCTTATTTTGGTATCAGGGTACTGCTAACCTCATAGAATGAGTTTGGAAGTATTCTCTCCTCTTCAATTGTTTTGGAAGACTTTGAGAAGAATTGACATTAGTTTTTCTTTAAATGTTTGGTAGAATTCAGCAGTTAAATCATCAGATTCATGGCTTTGCTTTGATGAGAAGTATCTTTATTATTGCTTTAATTCCATTACTAATTATTGGTTTGTTCAGGTTTTCTATTTCTTCATGATTCAGTCTTGGTAGGTTTTATGTGTTTGAACATTTATCCATTTCTTCTAGATTTCCCAATTCATTGGTTAATAGTTGTTCACAATAGTCTTTTATGACCTTTTGTATTTCTGTGGTATCAATTGTAATATCTCCTTTTTAATATCTGATTTTATTTATTTGAGTTATTTCTCTTTTTTGCTTGGTTAGTCTAGCTAAAGGTTTGTTTATTTTTAAAAAAACCCAACACTTTGTGTTCTTGATCTTTCATATTTTAAAAAATCTATTTTTAAAAAAATTTCTGTTCTGATCTTTGTTATTTCCTTTTACTAATTTGTGGGTTAGCTGTTTTTCTAGTTTGTTGAGGTATAACATTAGGTTGTTTACTAGAGATCTTTTTACTTCTTGGATGTAGAGATTTATTGTTACAAACTTCTCTCTTAGAACTGCTTTTACTGTATCCTATAGGTTTTGGTATGTTGTGCTTCCATTTTCATTTGTGTCAAGGAATTTTAAATTACCTTCTAAATTTCTTCATTGATGCATTATTATTCAGGAGCGTGTTATTTAATTTCCATGTATTTCTACAGTTTCCAATATTCCTTCTGACACTGACTTCTATTTTTATTTCATTTAGGTCAGAAAAGATACTTGATATGATTTCATTTTCAAAAATTTGTGAAGACTTGTTTTCTGATCTAATATAAGGTCTTTCCTGGAGAATGTTCCATTTTCTGTTGAGAAGATCTGTCCATTGCTGAAAGTGAGGTGTCAAAGTCCCCTACTATTACTGCATTGCAACTGATCTCTCCCTTTAGATCTATTAATATTTGATATATTTGGGTGCTGCAGTATTGGGTGTATGTATATTTGAAGTGGTTATTTCCTCTTGGCATATTAACTCATTTATCATTGTATAATGTCCTTATTTGTCTTTTTGAAACCATTCTTGACCTAATGCCTATTTTATTTTAAATAAGTACAGCTACTCCTGTTTGGTTTTGGTTTCCATTTGCACAGAATATCTTTTTCTATCTCTTCACTTTCAGTCTATGTGTGCCGTTAGAGATGAAGTGAGTTTTTTGTAGGCAGGATATGGTTGAACCTTATTTTATTTTAATTCATTCAGCCATATTCAAAGTGTCACTGACCGTGACACACTGTGTGTTTCTTCATTTGATAATTTAACCTATTTGCATTTAATGTTATTATTGATAGGTCAGAATTTACTACTATCATTTTGTTTCTTGTTTCTGGTTGTTTTGTAGTTTCTTTTTGCCCTTTTACCTCTGTCACTGTCTTTATTTGTGATTAAGTGACTTTCTCTAGTAATATGTTCTGCTTCTGTGCTATTTATTTTTAGTGTATCTGTTACAGATTTTTTCTTTGTGGTTATTATGAGGCTTAAAAAATATTTTTATAGTTATAACAGGCTATTTTAAACTGATACCAACTTACTCTTGATCACCAAACAAAAAAAATGAACAAAAACAAACTTTGTACTTTCATACCAACTCCTCCCATTTTGACTTTTTGATGTTTCAGTTTACATATTTTATGTTGCCCATTTCTTAACCCATTGTTGTAGTCATTATTGTCTTTAATAGTTTTGTTTTTTAGTTTTCATACTAAAGATATAAGTGGCTTATACACCACAATTACAGTATAAGAGTATTCTAAAATTTTTTGTACTCTCACTTTTACCAGAGAGTTTTATACTTTTTGATGCTTTTTTGTTACATGTCAGCATACTTTTCTTTTAGCTTAAAGAACTTTCCTTAGCATTTTGTGTAAGGCAGGTTTTGTACTGATGAATTTCCTCAGATCTTGTTTGTGTGGTAGTCTTGATCTCTCCTTCACATTTGAAGGTTAACTTCGCTTAGTATATATAGTGGTATGGTATTCTTGGATATAGTATTCTTGGATAACAGTTTTTTGTTTTGTTTTAGCACTTTGAATATACCATTCTACTGTCTCCTGCCTTGTGGGGTTTCTGCTAATAAATCTTTTGAAAGCCATATTGAAACTCTGTTCCATGTGATACATTTCTTTTGCTGCTTTGAGTATTCTTTTGGTGTTTGCTAATTTGACCATAATTTGCCTTGGGAATTTTCTCTTTGTGTTGAATTTTATTGGTTACTTCCAAGGTTCCTGTTCCTGGATGTGGCCATCTTTCTCCTGATTTGAGAAATTTTCAGCCATTTATTTCTTAAATATGCCTTCCAGTTCTTTTTCTCTCTTTTTTAAGTGTTCCTAGTAAGTAGAGATTAGTTCACTTGATGGTGTCCCATTTTTCTTTTTCTCTTTTGATTGGATAATTTCATATGTTTTTGAAATTTCATATGTTTTGTAATTTCATATGAATTTGAGCTCGCTTATTCTTTCCTCTGTTTCATCAAATCTACTGTTGAAGCTTTGTATTGAGATTTTCAGGTTAGTTATTGTATTTTTTTATTTCAAGGATTTCTCTTTTTTTAATTGTTTATATTTATTTGTCAAATTTCTCATTTTCTTCCTGGATTGTTTTCTAAATTTAATTTTTTATTTTTTTGTGATTTTCTAAATTTTTTAAAAAGTATTATTCTGAGTTCTTTGTCAGCCATTTCATGGATCGTCAATTCTTCTTGGTCCATTATTAGAGCTCTGTTGGCTGCTTTTGTGGTCTCATATTTCCATGAGTTTTCACAATCCTTGTATCTTTACATTGATTCCTGCGCATTTGAGAAGATAACCACTTCTTTCAGCTTTTGGAGGTACTCTTTGGTGGTACTAGGGCTTTACTACTTAATATTGGAACTTAATCGCAGGCCTGCTATTCCTTTCCATTCTGGGGAGAACCTGTAGTGAGCATCAGAACTTAAATGCTGCACCCAAACTAAATCACTGCCTTGCCATTATTTCCTGGCCTCGGGAAAGTTTACTATGATCACTGGAACTTAAACACTGCACTATAACCAAAACACAGAACTGCAGTGCTTTCCAGGCCTGGGAAAGACTTAAAGGAGCACCAGCACTTAATTGCCAGTGTTTTAGTTGTTCCCAGTAAAGGGGACAGCTCCACTTGAGCACTAGGGATTTGTGAGAAATCCAGCCAGGGTTTCAGGCCTCAGGTGGTTATTTTTTAAAGCTCTCAATGAACAAATACTCTTGCCAACCACCAATCTCTGGTAGCCATTGAGCATGTGAAATAGGTAAACTGAGTGATTCAGGAGTCTCTCTAAGGGATATTTCTTACAGAGGAAGTTACTACGAACATTCTGAGAAATTCAAATTTCTATGAATTGAGTTCTTTTCCTTGGTCAAATAAATTGTTCTTTTCCCTAGTTTTTAGGACCTTTACCCTTAAGATCCCCCTGAATTTGCCAGCATCATCTTAACTTGGTAGTTGGTTAAAATAGGACTGTATTACTGGTTATCCAAGAGGTTTCTAAAGTACCAAGGATCTTGGTAAGGTTTCTGCTAACCAGCACCACTGTCTGCAAGTACCATCAAGAAGAAAATCTGATATGGCTCTTCTCTGTCAAGATCTGAACCACTCAACTCTGCTGTAGTCATAATGACTGTTTTCCCAGTCCACTATAACTAAGGCATTATAATTTATATTGCTTTGTACTACTAGCTTTTCCTGTTGTTGCATGTCTACTTCTCATCTTTAAGATAATGCCCGAATATTATTTTCTCACTGGAGCCTACCCCAACCATTCCATTTCACATTTCCTCCCTTCCATGCTCTCCGAACTTTCCTCATGTCTTTTATTCTGCTCTGATTTTTCTTTTTTATAGCACTAAATAATTTATATATTTTGTGTCAATAGTTTATTGTTGTATGCTGCATATTCTCTTGCATACACTATAAAAGCAGGGATTGTAGCCTATTTTTAAAAAAGATTTATCCTAAGTGGCTAGAATAGTGCTGGAAAATAGTAGATAATTCTACTAATGCTTGTTAAATAGATAAATATTATTTTAGCTGCTTCTTACTAAGCTCAGACAACTTGGAGACCACCATTTTCTTATATACTTTCTTCATCTGAATGCAAAGTTAGAGATAAAGAACCAAAGTATATGGGGAGGAAAATTCTTGTCCTCTGCTGCTTCCAGGCTGGGAGGTGGTCTAGAGAAATCTTATAGAAAGTTAGACCTTCACAAAAACACTGAAACATGCCAGGGGATAATTCCTGTCTACCTTTACCTAGTTATGGGTGTTCATGCGGAAAGAGTGTCAGGATCTACAAGAAGATTTTGTGCTTAGTACCTCCTAAAAAAATAGCCTTTAACACTGTTGGGTTGTTCCTGGCCTCTATAATGAACTTCTCAGTTTCATTCTATGTCTCGTTCACAGTCTTCTTGATGATAACTGCTTGGCCTTGCTTACCCTTTCATCTACCTTATAGTCAGGACCTTCCTTTTGTCTTTGATCCTTTGCCTCTCTCCTCATATTATCTGTTACTCTAGGTAAATATATAATTTTCTGAATCCTTTCTGTGTTCACCTGGGCTTCATGGAAGAGACCATGGTACTTTGCTTGATATACAATAGTTTACTGATAAATGGCAGTAATTCTTAGTATAATAGTCCTTAATAATAGATGTTTGTAATCTAAATGGACCCCTAGAAACAAAAGCAACCAATTAAAATCATTGTGATAGGTACTGCAAATGAAGAATATATAGCATGAACTAACATCCTTAAAAGCATGATCAACTCTTCCTGGAATGGGGATGAAGTCGGTAGTCAGCAAAAGTTTCAAGAGAAAATTATGTTTTTAACTGATCTTGAAGGCTACATAAAAGTGTACTAGATATCACTGACAAAGGGCACTATAGACAGAGGAAAAACATGCAATGACAAGAAGAATGAAAGTTTGTTTAAATACTTTCTAGTAATATAATTTGGTGTGAATTGAAAGTGGAGAATTTAACATAGTCTAGGTCATAAAAGGCTTGTATGATACAGAAAAAAAGAATTTGGGTTGATTTTAGAAGGCGATGGAGAGCCATTGGTGGATCTTAAGACGGGCTATGGAGGGGCATGTGTTTTATAATAATTTCTCTGGCAGCAGCTTACATTACATGCTTGGAAGAGGCAAGAGGCTAGTTAGGGGAGACTAGTTAGGAGAAATTATCTCTGGAAAATAAAGCATTGCTATCTGACCAGACAAAGGCAGAAATAGTGGCAGTAGGAATAGAAAAGAGGGACAAATTCCATCCATATTAAATGGAATAGATAAGTTTAGATCACACCCTTTATATTACACCCTTTTATGTAATATAAGGGTGAAAAAAAGAGACTCTTTTGATGACTTCCAGGTTTCTTAATTGGGTGACTGGATGGGTGGTGATGCCATTTTCTGAGACAGAGCATAAATAAATAAAACAACCAGTGTTGTTTTTGTTTTGTTTTTAATGCATGTTGTTTTGTTGTTATGGAGGGGTTGGTGGTGAGAGGGACCAAAAGAAACAATTTCCAATTTGTATTTGTTACGTAAGTGCCTATAGGACCTCTTGTTATCCATTTGGGTCTAGACCTTAGGAAGGATATCATAAAGATATGTATATTGTGGTCACAGTATGGGATTGGATCAGATAATTAATGGATAGTTTGTAGAATAGAAAGAGAAATTAGGATGGAAGCAACCTTGAAAACACTGACATTTAAGAGTGGTAAGAGCTAGAAGAGGCAGGGGAGAAGATATGGTCTATGAATATCAGGGTGCTCTGGGAGCCAAGTGCTGAAATAGTTTAAACAAAGGTATAGTTGACAGGGCCAAATGTAGCAAACTTAAAATGTATATATGAGACATACAGTTCTCAGGACAGAAAAAATAAATGATTAGAAACCCAAAGAGTAAAATTTAAGAAGAATATAACACTGGAAAGTATGCTTAGTGACAAAATCAGCTATAACCAAATAACTTCATGACTTTTCAGGAAGGTAGGCAACTTAGAAAGACCATTCATTTGTGAAAGTTTGTTCATCTATCAACTCCCACTTCGAGTCTTATCTTCCAATAACACTTTTTTTAAATTATGTTTCTCATAATTTTCTACTTTCTCTAAATTTTGGTTAAATTAATTATCCTATAAATTGAACATATAATTGTTGAATGTCAGATGAGACTTTGTGTTAGTTGAGGACCTTGTAATTCATATCTTATGTCCCTTTATATCTCTCATGGAATTTAATATGGATTTGGAAACACCATAAGAGCTTTATAAATAATTAAGAACAACTGTCAGAAAGACCTCAGTTTTGAACTTTGGATGTGTCACTCGAACAAGTTCTTCAGCTGCTCTAAGATTTAGTATTCCAATATGTAAAATAGGGACAATAATACCTAGTACACAGAGTTGCTTTGAAAAACAAATGAGAGAATATAAGGTGCTCAAGGCAGAATCTAGTACAAAGGAAATATTCAATAAATGCTATTATTGTGACCTTATTATTATCATCTATTCCTCACTAGAACATAAACTAGGATATGACTATATGATTTATAAACCTCAACTCCACAAAGACGAAGATCTTTATTTGGATTTGTCTTAGTCAATTTTGTGCTGCTATAATAAAATGCTGAGACTGGATAAATTATAATGGACAGAAATTTATTGGCTCATAGTTCTGGAGGCTGAGAAGTCCAAGGCTGAACAGCTGTCATCCGGCAAGGGCCTTCTTTCTGTCTTATAACATAATGGTAGACAGACAAGGAGGGAGAGAGAGAAACAGAGAGCAAGAGAATGAGAAAGAGAGAGGGGAAGAAAGACAGAGAGCACTAGTGAATGCAAGAGTGTGTGCGAGAGAGGGTGACCTCACTTCCTCAATAATGGCATTAGTCCATTCACAATAGTGGAGCCCTGATAACTTAATTCTTAAAAGTCTCACTTCTTAATATTCTTATACTGATAACTAAATTTCAACATGAATTTGGAAGAAGCAAACATTCAAACCGTAGTAGAGTTGTTAATTGATGTATCTCCAGTGCCTGGCACATAGATAGGTGAATTATGCATACAAGGTGCTTAATTCGAGACATTTCTAGAATTTTCTACACTTCTAGATTTTAGCTCTGCTACCTGAAGGTAAGAAGATAAGGAGGTGGAGAACATTAGCTTTGCAATAAATCTTTTGAAAACAATTAGGTCAGACAAATTCTAGACATCTTTTTAAGGGCACTCTCTTATCTCAAATTGGTCACTGACTACCAACTTCCTTAATTTTTACCCACTGCTTCCAACTCAGAACCAACCAGAGAAAGCCAAATATACTTCCCAAAGCAATTACATAGGTTGCTCTACTTCTAGTTAGCCTGCTTCCAGTTTCTCCATGTTAATTTTTCTCCAACCTGAATGCACTTCAAGCCTTCCCTTTTTATTCACTGTTAGGTTTTCCTGCTCCCCTACCTACCGTTGAGTCTCTGGGAAATGCTAACGATGCATGGCTGACTCCCTTGCTATAGCCAACTGCAAATAAATAGTACCTACTTAAAAAAAAATTGCCAAGGATGGGTACTTTGAAACTTACTTCTAAATATCACTGAGATCAATTACTGGATAGATACCATTTAACATCTGCAGGTACTCTATGCATAAATGCGCACATATTCCATCTCTCTTCCACTTCTCTTATCTCCCTAACCCCCGTCTATCTAGTTAAAAAATAGAAACAGAAAAAGAAAACAAACAAATCCAAAACAGCATAGGAAGCTATGCCATATAGCTTAATTAGCATTTTAGACTCACTCTCTATATATTGAATATATATAGAATATATAATTGTAATATATAACAACATAGAATATAGAATTTTGGGTCTCTGGGCATGTAGCCAGCACTTACACGATAACTGAGTAGAAGATTATTATTATTATTATTTTTGAGATAGTGTCTTACTTTGTTGCCCAGGTTGGAGTGCAGAGGCATGTTCACAGTTCACTGCAGCCTTGACCTGCCAGTGTCAAATGATCCTCCCACTTCCGTCTGCTGAGTAGCTGGGACTACAGGCGTACATCTTTCACTGATTTTTTTCTTTAAATTTTTTTGTGGAGACAGGGTCTCATTGTATTGCTCAGGCTGGTCTTGAAACCCTGGGCTCAAGTGATCCACCCTCCTTGGTCTCTCAAGAGCTGGGACTATGGTTGTGAGCCACCATACCTGGCCTAAAAGAATATTTTAATGAATATTTTGTATGCTTACATGATACATGTGGATCCATGATCATTCTCTTTTAGCTTATTGTGCCTAAACTTTGGGGGAATTGCTGGGGAATGGCACTGTGCAAAGAGAAACATCATTACTGCTTTGGTATGATGTCGGGTGTCCAAGCCAGTTCCTCCTCTAAGGATAAATTGTGTGAGAAGGGAGTGCTGTCCTGGACCATGACTGTATGCACTGGTCTGACCAGACAATCGCCTCTCAGTCTTGCTTACAGTCAGAGATTAGCGTTATATGCCTTTTCCCTTGCTTGGTATTTCCTCATTTTCATGTGGGCCTTAATGTTTGCTATTGCACACTTATCCTCTTGAAGCCAGTGAGCTAACTAATCTTCTCCAAAAATAACTGGATTATCTTTAAGTAGTAAATTAACTCTTTCAGAGCATGATGGCTGTGTATAATCAATTTTTGAATTAATTAAACAATCACAATCTGAAAAGTGATATCATCCCACATACATGGTCTGATGTTTACTTACATAATTCTGTCACTTTATGGCCAAGGGATTGCTTCCTTTTTTTTCCCCCTCAAATTTTGAATATAGCTAAATAACATCTCTTCTACTAAAATATCAAAAGATAGAAATCACAAAAAGACTGGCCATTTTTTATTAGTGATCTTGAAAAAATAATTCATATTTCAAAATCTAGTTTAAGAAAACAAATTCACTACTAAATTGCATTTGTATATTATTTTATTGTTACTATTATCTTGCATTCATTTGACATTTTTTTACTTTTCAAAGAAGTCATTGATTTTATGTGGTGCTATGAGCCCCATTTTTGTTTATAAATCCTGGATTCCATTAAATACAACTACAGTGAAAATTCTAGCAGATACTAGGAGTTAGAGATGGTGTTCATCAAAATTCTTCTCCAAATCAGGCCCCCTTGTAGCCAAGATCATTTCTTCCTTCTGAGCTGAACTGGACCTGAACTGACCATTCTCCTTTCCTTCCTCTAGTAATTGGATTCTATGGGATTTAGAAGCTATGTTGGGACTCTCATCAGGATTCACACTTGACTGTCCTTCTTTCTACTCGGGTTAAAATTTGCTGAAGCAGAAATAATTCCTTGGCCAACAATCTCAGACAAAGCCATAAATTGCTGATCTTTTAAAATGCACTTCATCTTATCATCTGCTTCCTTCCATATCCCATAAACTTTTGATTTTCTTCCATTTAACATTGAGACCCAGAAAACCAGAAACCACTGTTGCTGTCACTTTCTCTTCCTAACCTAGGGGTCTCAGAGTCTGAAGTAAAAATGGTAAGAAGAAACAAATAAATGGTATATTTCATGTATTTTGCATTTCAACACACATGCATGCCTCTGGTTCCTGTCATCCTTAGAATTCTTGACATGGAATCAAGTCCTTTCTCAATGAGCCCTCTTTTCCCTTGCTTTCCTTCTAATACTGTGATGTGTGTCCTTCTCCCTGGTTTGGACTTCCAGTGATTTCTTCATTGCCAGCCTTTACCAATGCACCCTCAGGAACCCCTCTTTCTTTGGGAATAAACTGCACACTTTCAAAATGTTCACAAAATATTCTCTCCACCTGTTTGTCTTTCTTAAAACCTGACCCTCTGATACAAAGGCATTATCTCTTGGACATCTCTCTCAAGTGGAGGCTAATCATTCTCCCACTGCCTTTGGTAATTCACATATAAAACTGCTATTTGCATGCTAATTATCTGCCCTGTTCAATACTGCATCCCAGTTTGCATATGCTCCTTTCAAAGTCAATGTTTTTTCATGCTCATATATTTTTGTAAAATTTTAGAAGTAAGATATTTTAACATAAATTGAGAACAATGTCTCTTACCAACTCAACCTCATTTGGGTCACACATCTTATGTCCAGTGGCATCAAAGTGGCTGCAATATGTTTACAATCTGGCTAAGAAAAAGTTGCCACAAAATACTGACATTGATAGACATAAAATAGAACTCATAATATGGCCCTATAACAAGAACATTGTCAATAAACTTGTTAATGTCTGCACTTCAAGTATTTATGTTTCTGTACAAGAAAACTTAAAATTCCCTAAAACTTTACAGCTATTAAGAATTTTAATGGAGGCTTTTTCAATTTTATAGTTTAAACTTCACATGATATTATTAACTTGGTACAAAACTAAAATAAAATATTTTAATGTATCAATGTTAAAAAACAAACTTAAATAAACAGTGCTATCTTAGGCTTATTCTCCCCCAAATTAGTGACTGAGTCAGGGTTTATGTGCTGCTACCACATATCGTTAGGGAGTGTAAACCAAGGGGGCAGGAGCTAGGGACCAGGAGGGAGAGATGAGAGGATGCTTGTTACAGAGCTGACTACCTCCGAGAGTGGCTGACTGCTATATCATTGGAACCATGCCCCCCACAAAGCTATCAATGTCACTTCTAGACCATCTTTCAGTGGCAGGAGGAGAGGGGAAGTGGAAACATTTATTCTCCAGCTCACTCTCTTATTGTTCAAAGTTTTATTCCTTGGGTGCTCCTCTGAGTTGGTATGTATGAGTCTGGGCATTAACAGAATCCCAGAGCAGGTGTCAACAGGGAAGCCCCAGGGCTCTAGAAAAAAAAGGACCCGTCAGATTGCATCACAGGAAGTCAGACAGAGCTCTTGCAGAGCTACAAGAGACAGGTGAGGCCAAGAACATTTGAATTGACGCATAAGAGATGTCTGACAAACAAGAGGAAAGCCAAAATTATCTTTTTATTCTCTCTATAGAAAATATTACACAAATCATAGTCATATGTAGAAGTGTTCAAAGACTACACAGTCTAAAATCATAATATATAGAAGTATATACTAGATATGTATACAGAGGTATCATAGAGTAAAAGTATTATAGAAGTATATCATGAAATTAATACAAAGATATTATTTTTTTTCTGGATCATGGAATTTGTCAGCTTCTTATAATTTATAATTTGGTGTGATTTCTCATTCTAAATGAATATTTGCCTTTTTAATGAATTTTATTATTTTTTAATTGACAAAAATTATATATGCTTATGAAGTACAACATGATGTTTTGATATATGTATGCATTATGAAATGACTAAATCAAGCTAATTAACACATACATTATCTCACACTTTTTTGTTGTGAGAACACTTAAAATCTGTTCTCTTAGCAATTTTCAAGTATGCAATATATTGTTATTAACTATAGTCACCGTGGTGTACATAGGTCTTTTGAACTTATTTCTCCTAACTGAATTTTTTTGCTTTTTGACCAACATATCTCCAATTCTCCTCCAAACCCCGACCCCCGTCAGCTTCTGGTAACTATCATTTCACTCTTTCTATTAGTTAAGCTTCTTTAGATTCCCTGTATAAGTAAGATTAGGTGGTAATTGTCCTTCTCTGCCTGGCTTATTTCATTTAATATGTACTTCAAATTCATCTACAATGTCACAAATGATAGGATCCCCTTATTTTAATGCTTAACAGTATTTCATAGTGTGTATATATATATACCACATTAAAAACAAATCCAGTTATCCTTTGATGGACACTTAGGTTGATTCCCTATCTTGGCTATTGTGAATAGTGCTGCAATGAATGTGGGAGTGCAGGTATATTTTTGATATACTGATTTCCTTTTCTTTGGATATATGCCCAGTAGTGGAATTGCTGATTCATATGGAAGTTCTATTTTTAATTTTTTGAGGAACCTCCATACTGTTTTCCATAATGACTATACTAATTTACATTACCACCAACAGTATACATGGCTTTCCTTTTCTTCATATCCTCATCAACACTTACCTTTTGTCTTTTTGGTAATAGCCATTCTAACTGAGGTGAGGTTATATCACATTGTGATTTTAATTTGTATTTCCCTAATGATTAGTGTTGTTATTTTTTATTTTAGTATACCTATTGGCCCTTTGTATGTCTTCTTCTGAGACACTTCTATTCAGGTCTTTTGCCCATTTAAAAAATCAGGTTACTTATTTTCTTGCTCTTGAGTTGTTTGAGTTCCTTACATATTTTGGATATTAACCTCTCATTGAATGTATGGTTGGCAAGTATTTTATCCTATTCTGTAGGTTGTCTCTTCACTCTTTTCCTTTGCTGTGCAGAAGCTTTTTAGTTTGATGTAATCCCATTAGTCTATTTTTTCTTTTGTTGCCTGGGCTTTTGGCATCATATAAAAAATAAATCAGTGCCCAGACCAATGTCATGGAGGTTTTCCACAATATTTTCTTCTAGTTGTTTTATAGTTTCACATTTTATGTGGAAGGTAACTAATTCTATGTGCAATTTTATCTTTCCTGTGGAAGCCTCCCAACATATGTAAGATTTAGGACTCACAAAACCTGGATCTGCCCCTTGGCCCAAGTTTCTCCTATCTCAAAACTTGTAAGAAAACAAACTCAACTTTTCTTGATCTCATGTCCCTGTTTAGCACAAAGCCTTTCTCTCCTCTTCCAAACGGTACTTTTAAAAGATGAATTTGTATTTTCTGCCTCTTCTCCTTCCAGCAAGATCCATTTGCTCCTCCTTGTTCCCCACATCCTCTATTCCCCAGGAAGCACTCTTTCCAAGGCCACCATTAGTCTGTCTCTTGTCAAATTCAAAGGACATTTCTGTTATTTGCCAGGAGTGCCATTTCAGTGGAATTACCACAGATTCTTGGCCATGGCTTCCTTTATGCTCTTTTCCCCTACTTTTTTTCTCTGCATCTGGCAATTCCCATCAGTTTATTTTTCCTTCTTTTCATCTATCTCTTCACATAACCTAATTCAGTACTTTGGATCCAGTCAGTCACCTTTGGCCCTGTGGTGTATTCCAGAAAGAAAGTGTTCTGTGCTCAAGCCTCAGGCAGTGAAACTGATTAGTTTTTAAAATATGTGTGTGTAACACCTATTTATATATGATGAGCTATATTTCTTTGGGAAATGCTGTCCCTTTCTTCACTGCCACAACCTGAATATCTGTAGTAGTTTCCTAACTGCTCTTTCTGTCAGTCTCGTATTTCTTCCATATAACTTCTGTAGTGACCACCTAAAAGTAAACCTTATCACAATTTCTCCCATTAGAAAAAAATTCCCTAATAGCTTCCTTAAAATTCAGGATAATATTCAGATTGCTTTAAAAAGTCATAATCAAAAATGTTTAAATTGCATAGGTTTTATGAATCATTTTACAAAGTGATAAAGATTCAAAGATATATAAAAAAACACCAGTAGCCCTCTTTTTAGATTTTTACATAAGAGTATCATACAAAACATAAGTCTGAGACTTTTTTTTTCATGTGCAACCACGTATAATGGACATGTCTCCCAGTTAATGGATGTAGTTCTTAGCCTTTTAAAGAGCTGTATAATATTCCATGGTACATTTGTGCAGAAGTGTGTCTAAAGATCTTTATATTGATACAGGCATTGAGATTAGTCAGCCCTCCATATCCATAAGCATCAAAACCCCGGAATATGGAGGGCTGGCTATAATATGCCATTTTCTATAAGTGACTTGAAAATCTGCAGATTTTGGTGTCCCGGGGTGTCCTGGAACCAATTGCCGGCAAATACAAAAGGCTGCCTGTATTTTCACGTTCAACCAGTACAAAAACTATTTTAAATTCACAATATTAGGTATGCATTCTTACAGGATATGAGACAGTTTCCGAAGCCACTGGATCAAGGTATATATGTATGTGGAGGTGTTTCTTACCTACATCTGTTTTTTCTTCTTCTGGTACCTTGGAGAATCATCCCCCTCCCACTCTCGGGCCATTGGTTCCTATAAGCCAACATTATCTGCCATGAGGGATAGGAAGTGACTCTGGCCTAATCAGAGACTGCATCTCTCCAGCCACAATGATAGTAGTATTTTGCTTTTCAGAATATTAAGCATACCTTTTCAGCTGTTTATTGATGTTTTATATTGGAAAGTTGTACATCTTTTGCTGGTATTTGCTAGCTGATATCTCTTTGGGAGTTCTTATTTTTTTAGTCACATTTATTGAGGTAAAATTTGCACATGATTACTTTTTTCAGCTTCTCAGCTATCTGAGGCCATCATTTTTCATTCATGTGTAGTCACTCTTAGATTCAATTTGTTCTCCTACCTTTGGTTATTTTGAGAACCAAAAAAGAACCAACCACTTAAGTTAATTCTAATCAGGGTATGTGTTCTCTCAGCACCTACATCAACCTGGCCATTAGGCTCTCTCAAGCAGGAATGAATAAGAAGCTGTTCAAGGGAATGCAGATTCTGTCTTTGTGGGCAGAGGCCAATCAGCTGAGGTTTGAGAAGATATTTCTAGGATTGAGTACAAGGCTTCTCTGACTATGGAAGTTCTACGTGCTGCTGCAGTTCTTCTCTAGAGCCACAGGATGGAATGACCCCTCCCAGGCCACAGCAGGCTGATGAGACAGCAGTTCTCTTAGGAAACTTTTATGCTTTTGCTGGCCAAAATCCTCCTCCTTTCTCCCCAGTCAGTGGCAAAATTCTAGATTTTGCTCAGCTCTTGAGGAGGCACAGGCTCTTTCCTCTGTCATTAGGTGTG